>NC_090436.1:326860750-327163781 GCF_031143425.1 Pleurodeles waltl | reverse complement strand
CGTTAAGGCCATAGAGTCATTTTGTGCACGGGAACGCCTACCTTGCATCTCATTAAGGCAAGGTAGGTTTCCACTTCCAAAAAATGACTTTAGCTCCATGACTTTGGCGCTAGACGGGTCTAGCACCAAAGTATAAATATGGAGTTAGTTTTGCACTGAATTAGAGTAAAAAAAAAAGAAAGACGCTAATTCAGTGCAAACAGAGTATAGATATGCCCCTTTGTGTCAAAAAATGATGCTAATCTGGTCAGAATCATTTATTTTGACTCAAACCTGCCTAACGTGATTTTTTTTTAAGCTAGCCTACCCTTTGCACCTGCTTGCACCATTCCATAAATATGGTGCCCAGCTGGTGCTAAAAAATGGTGCAAGCCGGTGCAAAACTTTTTGGTGCAAAACTGCGTTAGTGCAGTTTTGCACCAAAAAGCATAAATAAGGCCCCAACTATCCAAGTAGAGAGAGTTTGAAGATGGCTATCTACTTGATAAATATGGCCTATGTCTATGACATAAATGTTCTAATTCTCTAAATTGTACATATTGTACCACATTTCCCAAGTGTTTTGTACGGTGACAGTCCATATGCCCTGAGATCATGTTTTTAAACACCGTATCTTCAGCCATCCAATAAAAGAAAGGTACACTACAATGCAGCACACACACAAACCTGGCCAGTCATTGAGATGACATTTGTTTTACTGAAGAGTAGATTTCACTGTCTCCATGAAAGTGTGGGTGCACAACAATATTCCTCTGAGACCAGTTGCAAGATCATCGCAACTTGTGCAGTACTTCATAATATAGCAATTCAGAAAGGGTTGCCAGAAATCATGTCTGAATCAGATTCTGATGATGATGAACCCCAAAACCTACCATCACAGGCAATAGAGGATGGTTTATTTGTAGCAGAAGGAAGAGCCAGATGTACAGCCATTAGAAACAATTACTTGTAAGGTATGTAAATGATGCTGTTTGTTACATTTTGCACAAAGCTACACACAAGAAATTTCCTATCTTGTTCAAGTTGTAAATGGAGTAGAAGATCCTCTTCACTCTTTAGAATGTTCAAATGAAAGAAAACCATCAGCACATATATTACTGAAAAAGCAAAAATGACAAAACAATATGAAGTGCAGATGTAAGACTTATTACTGTTTGCATCTACTACAAACTGACATTTGTCACATGGGTGTAGTAGAGCCTTCACTGCCACCAACACCACTTAATGAACTAATGCTATGCACCTTCATTGCCTCATTAACAGAGGCACTGCTAATGCTGAATAGCTTCTCATTTTTGGCATGCCCAACTGCTCCACCTCATGCAGTTTGAGTGGCCTGTAAACTCTCTACTGCAGAGGCTACTTGCACAATTCCACTGTATTGACCCACTTTCAGCTGCAGCCCTACACTAGAGAGTGTTGATGTAGCCTTTGCAAGATGATTTATTGACTGACTCAACATCCATACATGAGAATAAATGATGTTCAGTATGTCTATGCTTTGTATTTTCGGGTTAGATTTGCCCACATAAATTGTACATAGCCTCTGTCATAGAGTCCACTTTAGCCTACAGAGACTTGTGAGAGTCTTAATAGTTGTTGCTAGGTGCTTGAAGCCACATGTGATGCTTCTTTCTAGTCTAGAAATTATTTTGGTCATTATTCTCATTTGCCTGTGTTGTAGGTGTTGTACCTTCAACATGGAGGCTACAAGACCAGCAAACACCTGTGTGGTATTGCCCATATATTATGTGGACCCTGATCTAGGATTAGGTTGCCTGACAGCACTGCAAAGTTAGACAGGAGGACCCCTGTGCAGGTGTTTACACCTCACTGCAGGTTCTTCTGTGACATTTGGACTTCCTGCATCATCCACTTTATCAATGGGCAGTGTGTGATTGCCATGTTCAGGACTGCTACTTTGCCTCTGAGGTAATGTATGTGGCACAATGGACCCATTCCCTTCTTTCGTACACATCTTTGTATCTTTCTGACCCTCTCCTTCAGACTCATGTTCTGTTTGTGTTGGAATAGCTGTATAGAAATGCAATGCAAAAATATGTGTAAATAAATGGTATGTAAACCTTTGTATCATTTAAAGTACAATAAGTTTGATTTGTGCTTAAGGTGTTCATAATGGAGTACTACTTATCTCATAAAAGACTTCTAGGGTAGGCCCAGCACTTCTAATGGAATATTTATTGTATTCTATCGTAGGTAAACATTTCCCAGCCTAGCATGGTTACAATACTGCCTCAACCTTGCAGCAAACATGTTATTGTAACACTGTAAGTGTATGTATGACTCTTACCTTTCAAAGTACCAGGAGCCTCTGAGATGTCAATATTGCTGAATTCAGACAGTTTCTGGCTCCAGGGTGGTCTTGATCATTTCCTCAGGAGGAGTTGGTGGTGCCTGATTTGGAGGTCCTCCTGTTGCATGGGCCTCAGTTCTGCAGCTTGCTAACTTCTCTTTGATCTTAGTTCAGAGATCGTATAATCTTTTATGAATCTCTTCTTTAGAGTGTGCCCCCCCCCCTCACAGAGTTAATACACTCCTGGATGTTGAGCCTTATTTTTTTTCTGAGCCTCTGGCACAAAGAGGGATGTTATTCCAAGCAATGCATCATGATTGAAAACACACTCTTCAGTGTGCATTTCCAACTCTTTCTCAGAAAATATGAGCTTTCTCTTCCTATTGGTGCTGATGCCAATTGGGTTGAATTGGCAATCACCTGGCTCAAAGCTCTCCAGTCTTTTATAGATTTCTCTTATTAGCTGAATAGCCCACCCAGTGGCTTTACTGGGGTACGTCCCTTGCAGTGCTCATACTGTTCACAAGGTTCACACTTCCTCAATCCAGCTTTCTGCCATCTTCTTATAAATTTGAAACAAACACAGTGAGATTATGTTCATGCTCTTCTTTATAGTCCTGGCCCCTCGATATACCTCCTTAAAAACATTTTGTTCAGAGATTTTCATTTTTGGTTTGTGTTTTTATATCATTAGAGAAGTAATTTAGCTTGGGTAGACATTGCTAATCCGGACTGATTTTTTTCTGGACGACATTTTTAAAAATGGCGGATGTGTTAGAATGATGATGTATCATTTCAGAAACCAGGAGATCTTTATACTTCATTTTGGTGTCAAAACATAGCTGGGGGTCAAGTAGTCCTATAGAGACAGAAAATAACTCCTCAGTGCAACCCTTTCACCATTTTCCAAAATGGTGGCTACAACAGAGGAAGAAGAGACATATATAGAAATGAAACAAATAATAATGTTTTTTAATCCTTTTATGTATACACTAAACAATGTTTATGATCTGAATATGAAAAAATAATGTTTATCACGCCTGTTTTAAATACATTTTCATAATTCTTTTTATTTATTTGTTTTGGCAATCACTCACGGTACATTTGCAGAATGTTGAACATTTGAGAAGAGCATATCGTCAGGGGCATCTTTTTGTAGCACAGGTTTTGCAAGTACATGTACGTGTAAGTTCTGTGTGTAGAGGCTTTAGGAACTTCGTAGGTTATAGTACCCCTTTCTCTACATATGCTTGATCCAAAACATTTACATATCTTCTGATCAAGTGGAACGCTCTTGTAATGTATTCACACTTAGAGTTTGACATCGGTGGAAGGTCACTCAGTGGGACTGATCTCTTGAACTCACTGTACTGAAGATCGTCAAATGTGTGACAGTCAGAACTTGTTTTCCACACATTCACAAGGTATTTTTTATGTCTTTAAAGTCACATTCTTCTTCTGTCTCAGCAAATCCTTTTAGAAACTTCACAGGTTCAGCAGTTAAAGCTCCAAGCAGATCTCTGAGTGAGGAAATCTGTTCCCTCATTTGACAGGAAGTAGCCTGGCAGGCGGGCATGGTTGGCAGGACTGAGTGGCCTGTAGAGATGACCACATGTTCATTGAAGAAAGTAAGCCGGTACCTCATGGGAGGGTAGGAGCACCTGCAGTATTAAGTAAAACACTTCATGTGGTTTCTACGGGAAAAGGAAATGTTTAAAAAATAAACCAAAAAAGACGCCACAACTGCATCAAACGTTGTGCTTGCTGGCTTCCTCTGGAGTCCTGGCTGCTAGTCAACCAGAACAACTAAACAGTTTTACTGGTTGGAGCACATAGGTGACAAATTAAGCCTTACTAAGGAGATTAGGTTAAAGAGGTTGTTCTCCTTGGGTGCGAGAAAAGGCGTGAGAGCACCCGTGACTCGTTAAGGGCTGGTTAAAAAAAACATATAGGGGGTTATTCTAACTTTGGAGGAGGTGTTAATCCGTCCCAAAAGTGACGGAAAAGTGACGGATTTACCACCAGCCGTATTACGAGTCCATTATATCCTATGGAACTCGTAATACGGCTGGTGGTATATCCGTCACTTTACCGTCACTTTTGGGACGGATTAACACTCCTCCAAAGTTAGAATAACCCCCATAGTCATATATAAACTATAGTAAGGATTCCAGAGATGGTAAACATCAACTTAGATCTGAATTATGCGTTTAGGTAACCATGTTCCGATTCAAATTTACACTTTGGCTTAATTTAAATATAAAGCATGCAGGGCAAAACATTCATTATACTTTAAATACTACACTAAAATAAAATGTAAGCTCATTCCAGTCCCCAATTGAAATAAACAAGTGTAGTATGTGGTAGGATAGGAGACAATAGCAGAAATGCCTGTATAAAGAAGCACAGGAGCATTTGAATGTGTTAGCAAATAAATAAATGAGTACAGGTTTTACAGTAGGTAGTGGAAAATAAGTCATAAGCGCATTTTAGAGTGAGTACGGTGGGGCATTGCAAGGTAAAAAGTACCACTCATGCACTGTTCCCTGAGTCACCAAATCGAAGAACATACATACTTTCCAGCATGCACCGCCCTGAAGCCTGAGACTGTATTCATCCTAGTGTCCTAATTTCAAGGCACTATATATCATGCTTTCTTTATTCTATCAGCAGCTCCCTTAACTTAAAGCCTTTTGAGACATATTTGATTTAACTTCATACAAAAGTCTCAGCAAATACATCATGAATACTCATGTCAACTTGTCCAGACTCCACTGTTTAATTTACACAAACTGTTAAGATCATCTCGGGTGTTCCTGTTCTATAAACACCATGAAAAGATACACTGGCTTTCTAGGGAGGGAATGGATTTGCTTCTTTCTGGAATGATGAATAATTGCAAGTGATCAGTTATTTATCCATTGCATTTGCAAAAGCTGAATAACCTCAGTCAGTAAAATGTTTCTGCAATCTCACAGTTTAAAGCACCTAACATATATATATATTTTTATTATGAACACTTTCATTGATTTTCAATATAACAGTGCTCTTGCAAGACAGGCACATTGTATATAAAATGTCACACACATACTCACCTCCCGATTAGTCCCACAGGTTTGAAATATGAAGCTGCTTCATCCACCCATATTAGCTATGCCCCTCCACACCATGGAAAGCCCACCAATTGCTCCAGACCTTGTTGTACTTTCAGAGACACCTGCATGCAGTATATATTGTCTCTTCCAGCTTTGTGTATCACTCCATACATTTCCCCCATGCCGGAGCAATAGGGGAGCTCCAGTGTTTGGCTATGTCCCTCTTGGCTAGCAATTCACTCATCCCCATCAGTGTCCTAGCCCTATAGGGCCCCCCATATCCTCAGAATGCCCAATATTGCAAGCCTAGGGTTTACCTCGATATGCAATCTCATCACCCTGGGGAGTGTGGAGAATATGCATGATCAGTACTGTTGTATCACAGGGCAGGCCCATACTGTGTGTGAGAAATTCCCTCTGGTCTCCAGGCATCTATGACATGTAGGTGAAGGATACACCCTGGCCTTCCAGAGCTGATAAGGAGTGAGAAATGCCAGGTGGAGATATTTAAACTGAATGAACCTAAGCCGAGAGATTACAAAAGTGTGGGGGCATCATACCGTGTCTGACCAGTCCATTTCATCCAGGTGGCTCACCCGCTCTTCCCACCGTCCTCTCAAGGTGCCCTTCTGATCAGTGTAGTGTTTAACCAGGGTTTTATAGATTTGTGAAATCCTGCCTTCCCCCAGTAAGTACTCGTACCTCAAGTGGGCTGTACTCCAGGACATCCCCAATGTCTTTGTGATATTTGGAAAGGGTATGCCTGAATTGTAAGTATAGAAAGATTTATGATTTATGCATGCAGAACTCAGTCTGTTGGTCCTGGAAGGAGCGAATGTGATCCTTATCCTATACATCTCTTAGGCACAAAATGCCAACCTGGTTCTACCCATGGAATCCCTTGAGGTTTACCACTCATCCCATCCAGCGGGCCGCCCACAGAGGAGTCTCTAATGTAAGTCTTCTGTCCCAATTTATCCAACGCAATGCCACTCTTCACACCTAGATCACTTCTTTGGTAGTGTGAGAAAACAGGGCTGATTGCAGAGGCCCCCTAACTTTTTGCCCCTATTTTCCACTTTTGGCTGGTGTTTTCCTGACTCTGATGGTGCCCTGGGTACTGCTAACCAGTCCCAGGGCCTGTGCTCTGTGTAAAAGCAGTATGCAAATTAGGCTAATTATAATTGGCTAAGTCAACCTACCTATAAGTCCCTAGTATATGGTAGGGCATATAGGTTTAGCGACCCCAGCATAGGTAGTGCACCCATAGGTGCCCTGCTGAGGTGCCCAGTGTCATATTAAAGGCAGGCCTGCCTTGCTGGCTGCTTTTAAATTAAAGTCATATGCAAATTCGACTTTGGAATTAAAAATAGTTCCAAAGTCTTTAACTACCTTATTTTTACATATAAGTCACCCCTAAGGTGTGCCCTTTGTGCCCTTCTGGACCCCTGGCCTGCACCTGGACGCTGCACTCTGAAGGACTGCACCAGCTGCACACTTGGGTTTCACCACAAGAAGGACTTTGCGTGGCTTCAACTGGTTCAAGGAGGGACTCCCTGTTTGCTACAGGTGAAAAATTTCTAACCAGAGTACCCTGCACCAACCCCTGAAAAACCAACCAGCTGACCACTGCCCAGTGGCCAAAAAGGAGTTTGCGCCAGGTGCATTCTGGGAGTTGTAGTCCACACCCCCAAGGATCATCTCAGAGCCTCCGGAACCTTGGGGTGAGCTGTGGACCCCAAAAGAACCTTAAAGGAACATCTGGGAGAAGATCCAGAAGTTTGGAGAAGTTTGGAGAACTTTTGAAAAAAAGCTCCATAGAAGGACCGACCTGCCGCGGCAACTCTAGCCGGCTTGCCTCAACCGCGACCCGGCCTGATCTGCAGGTTCGTCCCAGTGAAGAAAATCTCCAAAAAAGAGACTAAGTCCGAACGTAGAAAGTTGACTGGGACGTCCCAGCCAGCGTATCCGAGGAGGGCTCCAAGGACCTCAGATCAAGATCCAGGTTTACCCCGGTCGAAGGATTTTCACCTCGAAAAAACGACTAAGTCCGAAAGTAAAAATCTCCACCGAGGGCTCCCGTGACACGTATCCGTAGAAGAGTTCCAGGAGGTCGGATTGGACTGGCAGGTTCGTCCCGCTGAAGAAAATCTTCAGAAAAACGACTAAGTGCGAAGGTAAACTTTTGACCGAGGCCTCCTGCGGGCTGTAGCCGAGCCAGGCTCCATCGCGTTCGGACTTAAACTTTGACTTTGCCCCGGTCAAGGTGCGACCAGATGACCAGATTGGCGCTTTTTGTTTCTAGGCGCTAGAATAATTCTTTAAAAATTCACATCTCCGGTTCCCTTATCCGATTTTATTTGTTTTTGTGTCATTTTAAAGATACAAATATAATCTATTTTTATAAATTGGTTTTGGATTTTTAAACTGTTTCCTGCGTTTTATTTAATTACTGTTTTGTGATATTTGAATACTTTAGACTCTGTCTCCTAAGTTAAGCCTTGTCGCTCGTTGCCAAGCTACCAAGGGTTGAGCTGGGTTTAATTTACTGAGACCTAACTGGACCTAAGTGGAGGTTAGTGGCCTATTGCTAAGTGTAGGTAGCTACCTTCCCTTACCAATAACCCATTTTCCAACAGGTAGGTTCTGGGAGAAGTTCATGGACTAGGGCCCCATACAAAATATGTTTTATGTCCTCCACACCAATTATAACCTTTTCTCACTGGTACGTCAGGTCCTCCCAGCCCGTGTAACCAGTCATTTACTATCACAATATGCACTGCCTAGTAATATGGATGAATGTCCACCATGGTGAGTCCTTAGTCATAGGTGGTATGGATGCATTCACCAAAAGTAACTCTGAGGAGCTTATTAGCCCACAGGAACCACCTTACGAGCGATACCAGGGTGTTAAACCAGGTCTATGGAATGTGAAGGGGGACGTTTTGAAGGGTGTAAAGCAACCAAGGGAGTATCATCATCTTAAATAGGGCAATTCTGCCCATAAGATTAAGAGGTGGATTGTCCCACCTGGTCTTATCTTCCTGGGCCCTACATATCAAGTGTTCACTCCCAGGTAGAGGAAACTAAGGTGATGTATGGGGATCCCTGGGTGACACGTCTCGTCTTGTGAGTCGCCCAGCAGGGGGACCAAGAGGGACTTATCACAGTTGACCCTCAGTCTGAAGGCCGAGCCAAAGGTAGTTAGGATGTGGCTTAATCGAGGCTTCATCACGGCAGGCTGGCAGAGGAAGAGGAGGACATTGTTGCATATAGTCTGATCCTTCCCAGTCAAAACCGCACACCTGTGCATCGCAGTGCACTCAGGCTGCCAGGGGCTCAATACCTAGCGCTAATAAGAGGGGGGCATGGGACATAACTGTCTGGTGCCTCATCGGATGGTAAATTTGGGTGATACCACTCCGTTCATTCTCACCTGAGCCTGTGGGGTTGCCTACAGGAGCCTAACATGGGCCCGTACTGTGGGCCAAAGCTCATCTTCATAACAGTTTTCTCCAGGAATGACCAGTACAGGGTGTCAAAAGCTTTTTCAACATTGATAAGTGTTGTACCTGGCTTTTTGACAGGGTCATCCCCAAACTTTTTGCCTCCTTCCTCCTATTTTTTCTGACCTGTTGTTGTTGGCTTTTGACCTCTGGGCACTTTTACCACTGCCAACCAGTGCTAAAGTGCATATGCTCTCTGTAAATTGTACTATTGATTGGTTTATCCATGATTGGCTATTTAATTTACTTATAAGTCCCTAGTAGAGTACACTATATGTGCCTAGGGCCTGTAGATTAAATGCTACTAGTGGGCCTGCAGCACTGGTTGTGCCACCCACTTCAGTAGCCCCTTAACCTTGTCTCAGGCCTGCCATTGCAAGGCCTGTGTGGGCAGTTTCACTGCCACTTCGACTTGGCATTTAAAAGTACTTGCCAAGCCTAGAACTCCCCTTTTTCTACATATAAGTCACCCCTAATGTGTGCCCTAGGTAACCCCTAGAGCAGGGTGCTGTGTGGGTAAAAGGCAGGACATGTACCTGTGTAGTTATATGTTCTGGTAGTGTAAAACACCTAAATTTGTTTTTACACTACTGTGAGGCCTGCTCCCTTCATAGGCTAACATTGGGGCTGCCCTCATACACTGTTGAAGTGGCAGCTGCTGACCTGAAGGTTGCAGGAAGGTCATATTTAGTATGGCCAGAATGGTAATATAAAATCCTGCTGACTGGTGAAGTCGGATTTAATATTTCTATTCTAGAAATGCCACTTTTAGAAAGTGAGCATTTCTTTGCACTTAAATCTTTGTGTGCCCTTCAATCCACGTCTGGCTAGGTTTAGTTGACAGCTCCTTGTGCATTCACTCAGACACACCCCAAACACAGGGTACTCAGCCTCACTTGCATACATCTGCATTTTGAATGGGTCTTCCTGGGCTGGGAGGGTGGAGGGCCTGCCCTCACACAAAGGACTGCCACACCCCCTACTGAGACTCTGGCAGACAGGATTGAACTGAAAGGGGGCTTGGTGCATTTCTTAGACACTCTTTGAAGTCACCCCCACTTCAAAGGCACAACTTAGAATAAAATAGGGCCTCTGCCCTACCTCAGGAGACACTTGCTGGAGAAGAAACCTGAACCAGAAAATACATCCTGCCAAGAAGAACTGCCTGGCTGCTCAAAGGACTCACCTGTCTGCTTTTCTACAAAGGACTGCTGCCTTGCTGTTAGCCTGCTGCCTTGCTGAAACTCTTGTCTGGCTGTAAAAGTGCTCTCCAAGGGCTTGGATAGAGCTTGCCTCCTGTTCCCTGAAGTCTCAGGACCAAAAAGACTTCTCTTTTTCACTTGGACGCTTCGTGCGCCGAAATTTTCGACGCACAGCTTGTTCCGTGGTGAGAAAAACGCCGCACACTGACGCTGATTGACGCAACGCCTTCGGGACGACCGAAACTTTGACGCACGGCCTCGCAATGACAATGCCGCCCAACTTCCAAGGAGAAATCGACGCAACGCCTGCCGTGAGAGTGAAATTTCGACGCACAGCCCCGCGGAACGACGCGCAGCCGGAAAACAAGCAGGAGAATCCACGCACAGACCCGGGACATCTGGTAATCCCCGCGATCCACAGAAAGAGACTGTCCGCACGCCAGAAAACGACGCACGACTTCCCCGCGTGAAAAATAACGACGCAAGTCCGTGTGTGCTGGGGAGAAATCAACGCACACACCATTTTTCCACGTATCTCTTCTTCTGCGGCCCTTTGCGGAGATTTTCCACCAGAAACCAGGTACTTTGTGCTTGAAAGAGACTTTGTTTGCTTTTTAAAGACTTAAGACACTTTATATCACTTTTCAGTGATATCTTTACAAATTCATATTGCATCTTTAATCGTTTTGACCTGCAAATACCCAGATAAATATTATATATTTTTCTAAACACTGTGTGGTGTATTTTTTGTGGTGTTATATTATGGTATTGTATGATTTATTGCACAAATGCTTTACACATTGCCTTCTAAGTTAAGCCTGACTGCTCGTGCCAAGCTACCAGAGAGTGGGCACAGGCTAATTTTGGATTGTGTGTGACTTACCCTGACTAGAGTGAGGGTTCTTGCTTGGACAGAGGGTAACCTGACTGCCAACCAAAAAGCCCATTTCTAACAATAAGCCTAAGTGCTGCTCAATCGGCTATTGGTGGAATAGGAACCAGAACAAGTTGGACTCTCCTAATTCAATGTCTTGTGCTGCAGTGTGTAATAAAACTCCACTGGTCTGGAACGACCAATTGGGTCATAACCCGCAGAAGATGATTAACCAACAGTTTCACATAGAGCTCAACCTCTGTATTAATAAGTGAGATGGTGCGGTATGAGGCACATTGGTCTGGGGAGGTTTTGGCAAGACCAGCAGAGTTGCTAGGTCTATCTCCGACAGAAATTGTCCCTTACGATTGCCTCTGTGAACATACCTAGGATGAAGGAAAGAATCTCAGAATGGAGATTATGGTAGTATTCCACCAGAAATCCATTCAGCCTTGGGTTTCGGTTGAAAAGCACTTCACCTACCTCTTCAGGTGTGAATGGCCATTCAGGATTGTCTCTGTCGGCCTTCGACAGACAAGGCAGCAATATGTTCACAACTAGTGTACAAGTGGTCTCACACCACTGAGTGCTTTCTCTGTATAGGGTCTTATGATATTGTGTGAAGACAGATGCGATCTCAGTGGCCTTCTCCACTATCGTCCAATTCCTATCGGAGTTTACTGGATTTATCCCCTCATATATAGACACTCCTAGTGGAGTCTATCCAGCATCTGTGGGCCTCCTGCAGGAACAGCTGACACAAGGAGGCCCTGTCTAAGGACATGCGTCATTGCATTTTTTTTCTGTATGGTGGCCCTGTGCGCTGCGTTCTTTGTACAATAGCGATGTTTCAAGCTCTATGATCCTTGTCAGCCTTTCGCAGTCCTTGCCCTGAACACATGAACAGGCAAGTTCTCTGATGTAAGCTTTACAGGCTCCTCACAGCACACTAGGGAAGTCTACAGTGTCCTTGTTTGTATCTAGAAATGCCCTTAGTTCCTAAGCAAAGAGGAGACGTGCTCTTCCATCAGAAGCCATGCTTTCAGATGCGATGTGGGCCTGTCCTTTGTTGGAGGGGCCCTGAAGTGTGCTGTCACTGGTGCGTGATCAGATATTCCCTGGGGTTGTATGGTTGAACCAGTTGTGTGCATGAGTCCGGGGCAGGACATCAAGTCATGTGCCACTGAAGCATGTGTATATCTTCAGTGTCCAGTATGCCATAATCTCCACATCAGTAAGCCCTAATCTAGTGACCCAATCAGACAAAACCCTCAATAACCTCTCCGGTGCTTCAATGGGTGTGTGCCAGTCTTGATCAATCATAATATCATTGATGTCTCATCCAATGATCATTACCCCATGTGACAGGGCACGTATGAGCTCCCTAAGGCTCGCAAGTGTGGGGCAGGCCATTGTGGGTGGGACAGACACACATATCAGATTGTAGGGGGTGCCTTCCAAGGAGACTTCAAGGAACACCTCATATGCATCTCAGGAGACCTTCGAAACCACCAGGGGCAAAGTTTTATGAAGGAGTGTGGCCTTCTGGAACCCAGGGAATATCTAGCATGGAACATTCACTCATAAGCTTTGTGGGCCAGGAATGGGCAGTTAGTACCCTGAAGGCGAGTCTCTTTGAGTTTTAAGATCCCTGGGGTGTGCCGGTGCATGAACTGCATTACCGCCCCTCTTTTTAATTTGGTCTAGAAGCCCAATAATGTTCCATGTCATTACCATGGAGGCACGCATGGTGTCAGTGGTGGTTGATAGTGATGGGGGTGAGGGGAAGGCTCAGATGGTCCTACATTGATAAAGATGTTGCAGTGTCAAAGCCCACAGTGGGGCTCACATTGGCCCATATTTATTCTCGGTTTGCGCTGAATTAGCGGCATTTTATTTTACGCTAATTCAGCGCAAGCCTAACTTCATATTTATACTTTGGCGCTAGTCACGTCTAGCGCCATGGTTATGGAGTTTATGTCATTTTCTGGATGTGAAAACATACCTTGCGTCAATGAGATGCAAGGTAGGCGTTCCCGTCCAGAAAACAATGATATGGCCTTAGCACCATATTTATCCCCCGTGTTAAAAGCTAGCATGGTGGATGGGGGCCTTAAATAATTTCCCTAGGTATGGACGGGCATTAGGGGACCTGTAGGCATATTTCCATGGTCAAAGACCATGGAAAGAGCCCACAGGTGCCCTTCCCTGGCCCCAGGGACATCCCCATCCACACCTGAGGGACACCACAGGATGGAGGACCCATCCCAGATAAGTCCCGGTAAGTATATTTTCTTTCTTTTTTTTTCCCTGCTCGGGGGCCCTGACTTGGGGCCCCCTGCATGGCGTTGGCCCCAGGGGCCATGCCCAGGGGACATTGGTCCCCTGGGCATAGCCATTGGGGTGGTGGGTATGGCTCCTGTCTTTACTGAGACAGGAGCCATGTCCATGTTGGTCGTGCACCAGGAAATGGCGTTACACTGCTTAAAGGCATTTTTTGGCTCTAAACAGTGTAGCGCCATAATTTGGCGCACAGCTCTGGTTTCCCCCATGCCTCCCCCACCCTGTTAGCATCCTTTATAAGGATGCTAACAGGGCATAAGCACCTGCTAACGCCATTCCATAAATATGGCGCCCTGCCAGCGTCTAGGAATGGTGCTAGCTGGCACTATACCTTTTCACGCAAAACTGAGTTAACTCAATTTTGCGTGAATAAGTATAAATATGGGCCAGAGTGGGTTGCGTGGGTATGTGAACTGTGAAGCTTAATAGTGAGAACAAATGAGCAACAGGAATGGACAAAATATCCGACAACCAGAAGCAACCCCCTACCATCCACACGAATATTACCCTCCCTGAAGAAGCATCTGTCGCCTGAACCCCCAAACTAAAACCAAATCAAACTTGAGAATGGTGTAACTAGGTGACAAAAACAATAAACCAATCCCAGCTCTGCTGGAGGAGTAGTATATACAAAGTATATCAGTAGGATGTGATGGTGTTGGCATGCAAAATTAAGTTGTACACTGTGGCCACCGGTAGCGTCCCCATTGTCCTCGGGCTCCAGCCCAGTCACCAGATGTTGGTCATCAGTGGTAGCTCCCGAGGGCGTCCCGTGGGACTGTAACCCGTGAGCCTCACTTTGCTTTTGATGTTCCCCCTCCGATTCTGTGGACATCTCAGAATCCAACGACCCCTGTTTCTGCCGTCTGAATCGCTTACAATGCCTCATCTCAGTAAGTCCACCTGGTCCTCACCTCCCGGGCTTTGAGGGAGTGTTCATCTGCCACCTTAGAGGCTGTTGCTACGTAAGAGGACGTTGCTCCATAAGCTAGGCCCATGCCTCCTCCGTGGTGTCAAAGAAGTATGACTTCAAATCGTAAAGTACCTGCAAAAATGCAGGATAAAGGAGCATATAGGAAAGATTCATATTGGCAAGTTTTTGCTTCACTTGATCAAAGGAGTTCTGCTGGGATTGGACATGGTAAGTGTAGTTCGGAAAGATCATAATGCAACCAGATGGATGTGTTAGATGACCATTTGCCCTCACCACTTTTAGGATCGCATTTCTGTCTCTGTAATTCAAAAATGTGGCTATCATATGGCAAAGGGGGCTCCCAGAGGAGGCTTTTGAGCCCGTGATCTGTGGGTTCTTTCAATAAAAAAGCAGGACAGGTGAGTATCATCTATCCAGGGCCAGATCCACTGGTCCAAAAATGTTTCTGATGATGAGCCCTCACCCCCTCTAGGAATATGAAAAACTGGAGATTATTATGATGAGACATGAAGAGTTTGAGATAGGTGGGTCACCTCAGAGGAGAGTCCCTATACAGTGCCTTCCAGTTTGAAGATTCTATCTTTCGTTTCCGTCCCTTGGTCTACACCCATTTGGTGGGCCTGTTTCAGCAGGGCCACATCAATCTTGACCTCTCCACTCTTTGTCTCCAGTGCAGCCTTGGAGTCCTGAATGGCCTGAAATATGAAATGTTGTTTCTGCTGTGTGGGACCGATTTGTGAAGGTCTCCTCCAGGGAGGCCTCTCGCTTCCCCCATGGGGGCTCTGTATTTCTCCATTTTGATTTGGGCTTGGGGACCCTTGTTGTGAAGCATAATGCCTGAGGTTGCATCAATTGGGAAATCCTGAGAGTTGCAAAAGACCCTCAGCCCAGGGGCTTACCTCTCTTCACTGCAGTCTACCAACCCGCAGAATGTGTCATGGGGTGGGCCTGACCCGCTCGCCCCAGGTAACCATTGCCAGAGCAGCACAAGCAGTCAAACCCCGGTGGATGGAAGGAGGGTGGGTATTGTCACTATGGCCCTGAAATCCTGCTTGCGCTTCCCAACCCCCATGGATTTTGGAAATCAGATGCTGCCACCCCAGGAGGCAGGTAAGGGATAGAATGAAAGGTCCCAAGAGGCAAGGGTGTACTACATCCCTCAAACATCCCACACCAGAGCCTTTCCCCAAATAGTTCAGGGGAGGTCCCCAGACACCCAGTGCACTCCCATGGGGGCACCAGCCAAGTCCTTTGCAGCCTCAGCAAAGTCTCTGGGTCTTCGTGCAAAAGGTGTGCTGAATGGGTTTGTTGCTCTAACCCAGGAGCCCACCCTGGCAACCGCAGCCAAACTCAAAATCGCACCCTAGTATTGGGTCCACGATCCATGCCCCTCCCCAATGGGCTCACCAATAGGCCACTGGGTCTCCAACAACGTGATCGCTGGCACAGCTTCACTCAAGTGCCAAAACTAGACTCTGCCCCCACCTTGTGCTTGTGGAGGGCCTCACACTCCTGTGGTTGACCACTGCAGTCACCTCCTACAGCTGACGGGTCTTCACCCAGGCATGTTGCAGCCCCCACTAAGGCCGCTGGGTGTGCTCGGTCCCATTCCTCAGCCTCGGGCCCCCATCTTGCCGTAGATGAGGCCTGGTGCCTTGGCCTCAGGGGATCTCCACCTTAACTGTGCTGCGGGGGGTGACACTGTGCCCACTCTTCTTGGGGCATGGCAGATACCTGGGGCCCCACTGAGACCTCTTTCAGAGCACACCAGCACCCAGGAGATCACTCCACCACCACAACTGGATGGGAGATCAGAGAAGCAGGTCTCCCATCTTGGCCATCCAGGCCGTGCACAGCAACTCACAAACCAAGCCAGAACAAGTTGCTTACCTGCTGATAAAAAATATACTGTGAATATATTCCTCAACCTCACAGTTTTCTGAGACATGATAGAATGTCAGGGCTGCTTTCTTGGTGTGTGCCTCCATAGGCCCTAAAAGTAGTTCTTTGCACCTTCGAGTCTCATTACTGGAGAGACTAGATTGACGGCATGGCATTGCTGGGTTTAGACCAGGGCTTTTACAGCGACAAGGATGAAGAAGGACATGAACCTGCCAGACAACATCATTAATGGTAGACGAAGTTCCGATGAGGACTTCCATGCCTTTCAGGATTATCCACGGTCCCACTAGCTGGTACACCTGTGGGCGCTCATATATCAGATTATGTAGGATAAGCCAAACTCCTGGGAGAATTTCCATGGGCATATGGAGAACAGGACAGGGCTTGGTAATAAACACTTCACCTGATTAAGGTCCTGCACTATCAAGGCAGGAATCATATCTGGCCCCACTTTTATCTGTTATCATTACATCCAGGGATAGCTATTTCTTTGGGTATGCTGCAACATGGTCTATGCCACCTCATATCATGTTACATACTTCAAACGCAAGGGACAGAAAATTAGTCAGTTCTTTGAATACTATGTGGAGAATGGTCTTCTTAGGCCAAGAAGAACTTAAGAGTGGAACAAAGTGGCTGGTTTGGATGCCTCTTTTATACACATTTCTCAGATGAGATGTGAACCCATAGTCTCATACTTAATATGTGGTTTGGAGAGGTTCTCTTTCAAGTGTACTTCTCAGGCTGCTCTCCAGAAATAGCCTCTGTGTAAAGTGATGCTTGTCACAGACAGAAGCGTTGGGGCTGCCAGTAAGAAGGAGCACCCACTACAAAGGCACACTGAAGTGAAAGTTTTTTGTGCCTGGCTATCATCAGCATCTCTGAAGTGATAATCAAGGAGAGACAAAATTACAACTTGGTGTAGAAACTTCCTCAGCGTGAACCACAGAAAATGCAGACTCACCCTTCACACCTACCAAATGACATTGTTAAGGAGTAACTTATCAGTGGCCCCCTGAGAACAAAGTCTGTGTGGAATTTATAAATGTAGCACTGTCACCATCTTCCTAACCTCAGTGTCTGGTTCTCCGCCCTCCAGCCAGAGGAATAGAGGCAATTCACTTCTACTGTAAGGGGAAGATTTCCTCACCCTTCATCTTGTGCCATGCTAAACCAGGGGCATCCAAAATGGAACCCCCCAACTTCAGTACTCAGACACACAGAGCCCAACCACCACAGGTATCACAGGTTCACTTTACACACACACTCAACATGATAAAAAATGTCTGGTCATACTACGCTTCATTAACATGGTATGCATGCACCACTGCTTTTTATGATGAACCCCCAAACAGGAACAGTAGTTCACTGTTCGCTATGAGGTCACACTTGGCCAAGTCCTGGACCTCGCACTGTCAGAGACAGCCTAGGCCTCTTCACTAGATTGCAAAGGGCAAAATAAAAATTCAGACTACCAATTTCTTATGTAGTCAGAGACTCAAGGCAGAGGAAAAAACCTGCATAACCTACAGGAGACATTCTCAACCCAACCAGTAGTGACTAAATGTTTGAGCAGCCTGTAGCTTGGAAAAGCTGCAGATCTAAACATTTTGGGGTTCACTATTTTTACATGAGACCATTATTCACAGACTAGAAAACATATAGTGCAAAAACAAAGATTGCCAGGTTTGTGGAGAAAGTGAAGAGTGGAGAAAATGAATTACAGTGTGTTAGAAATGGGGTTTCTGGTTGGCTAGGGTATGCACCTCAGCCAGGCAGAACCCACCCACTCTAGTCAGAGCAAGGGAGTTACACGTCCAAGATAACCCCTGCTCACCCCCTTGGTAGCTTGGCACGAGCAGTCAGGCTTAACCCGGAGGCAATGTGTAAAGCGTTTGCACAACACACACACACATGTGACGCAATATCCCCACCACAAAGGAAACACAACACCAGATTATATGAAAATATACTGTATTGTACACTACGCAATTATCAGACCAAACATCACATATCATTACTATCCTGCTTCCTTAGCAGTTGTCAGAACGTTACACATTAGTTACTCTGCAAATTAGCAGTAGTCACACATAACACACAGGTTACTCAGTATTCTGCAACATAAGCAGTAGTCAGGAAACACGTTATCACATTAGAACACTTGTCATAAGAATATCATAAAACGCCCATAGTAGGAACATTAGAAAAAATATGGCAAGTTAGGGAAACATATTAGCAAGTCATGCCCATAAAAGGAACATTTGCATATGCCTATGAAACACCATCAAAAACAGGTAGGCAACATATAAATCAGACGAAGTCTCTAGTAAGAACTTATGTTCTATATATTGTTCCTTTAACAGTACCTGGCTTGATGAAGGCACCTCCAGTGCCTAGAAGATGAACAATGGGGCCCCCGGCGCTCCTATGCACAAAATGGGGGCCTCTGACATCCTTTTGAGGAGAAGAGGGTGGCACGCACCTCCTCTAGACTATTGACGGGCCCCTACGGGGACCGTGATTACTGGGGGCCATCCAGGAAGCGCTTTTCAAAGCGCTAAGGCCATACTTATAGCCTGGGTTGCAGCAGCGATTCCAGCATGAAACAGGTGCCTTGAAGTGCCTGAGGGCACAGAAGAGTACTCATTCAGCGCAAAGGGGATATCAAGGCAGCACTCCTCATGCAGGGAAAAGTTACAGGGGTCAGGGGCCACGGCACCCTGCCCCTGGGAACAATGAAGCAGGAAGGAGCACAAGGCCTCAGCCCAGGAAGACTATTCAGTATGCAGATGCACCTCTGTGACACCTCCACCCTCCCTGTGTACAGGCTGTCTGAAAAGTATGCACAAAGGCCCAACTGTCACTCTGCCCAGACGTAGATTGGAGTCAAGCTGCAAAACACCAGAGTCATAAGCACAGATAAATGCGCACTTTCCAGAAGTGGCATTTCTGTGATAGTAATAAAAAATACACCCACACCAGTAAGCAGCATTTATTATCACCATCACAACCATACCAAACATGCCTACGCTACCCCTCATAAATCAGACAATACCCCTTACACATAAGGCAGGGCATTTCTAATGCAATCCTATGAGAAGGCAGAACTCACAGCAGTGAGACACCAAGTTAGGCTGTTTGTCACTACTAGGACAGGCCATGCAATATGGCACATGTCCTGCCTTTCTACACACATGGCACACTGCCCATAGGGCTAGCTAGGGCGTACCTTAGGGGAGACTTACATGTAGTAAAAGGGGAGTTCTGGGCCTGGCAAGTAAGTTTAGATGCCAGGTCCCTGTGGCAGAAAACTACGCCTGAGACAGGTTTGGAAGTCTACTTCAGTGGGTGGTGCAAGCAGCGCTGCAGGCCCACTAGTAGTATTTAATTTACAGGCCCTGGGTATAGAGATACCACTGTACAAGGGACTTATAGGTAAATTAAATATGCCAATTAGGTATAAGCCAATCATACCAACTTTAGATGGGAGAGCACCTGCACTTTAGCCCTGGTCAGCAGTGATAAAGTGCTCAGAGTCCTAGAGCCAACAGCGAGAGGTCAGAAAAACCAGGCGGAAGGAGGCAAAAAGACTAGGGATGACCCTGCGTAAGGCAAAAAGTCTAACACAACCCCCTACCAGCCAAAAGCCAGGGGAGAACAATCAATACCTTGATGTACTTCCCTGATTGGAGCGATAGAACAAGGACCCAGGCCCACAACAGCAGGGGCATGTTCCAGTTCTACACCTTCCTGACTCCACTTGGATCTCTCTGCCAATGCTTCCCAGGCAGCCTAGACCAACCCACGGGGGTTCTTTAGCTGCCAATGGCCAGAACCAGGCCCCAGGCCATCTAGGGGCCTCTGAAACCATAATGAGTGGGGGGCGGTAGCCCCAGGTGCAAAGCAACCTGTCTCCACTCCATTTCCAATCAGTTCAGGGGCTCTACCCTGCCACTGATCCGCCAACCTAGGGCCCGCACCCATAGGTTCTACAGGGGCTAGAGGCGAGGCTCTCCTCCCTCTACCCCTCCGTCTAGGATCCCACCCTCCTCTCCTAGGAGGGGTATCACCAGAATCCACACTTGCCAGGGTGCTGGGTACAGCAGCCCTGCACAACTTTCTCGCCAGCCCAGGATCACTACCTGGCGACTGACCACCCAACCTAGGGACGACACCCTTGGGTTGCACTGGGGTCCGGGCGGGCTTCCCCCTCCCTGAACCCCACTTCCAGAGTCCTGCGTCTCCCCACCTCGGGAGAAGCCACCAGAAGTTTCACACGGGGGGTGAGCACACTAACCGCCCCCCCAACCAGGTCAGAGTTTACCCCCTGAACCTGTCGATCTAGTCCAGGGACAACACCCTTAGACTGGACCATTGCCCAGCGAACCAGGACTTCCTTGGGAGCACACCTACCCCCTACCAGATCAGAGTTTACCCCCTGCATCTGCAATCCAACCCAGAGTCACTACCCTGCGGTTGAACCACTGCCTGGCGCACCAGGACTTCCTTGGGAGCACACCTACTCCACATCAGGTCAGAGTTTACCCCCTGAACCTGATCATCCAACCCAGAGTCACCACCCTGCGGTTGAATCATTGCCTGGCGCACCAGGACTTCCTGGGGGGCACACCTACCCCCCACCAGGGAAACACCTTCCCCAAGGGCCACAAAAGGGTCTGGCTGGCGCAGGTCTCCTGACCTCTGCCCATCTGACAGAGTCTGGATTCCCCCCAGCCCAGAAATGGTCTCACCAAGGTCATTCCTGGGGGGCTCTGCTCTCAGAGCTGACCCCTGACCCTCCAGGTTCTCCACTGGGGCCCATAGCCCCCTCTCAACCCCATGCCTGGATTCCCGCCTCCTCCGCTGTAGAGCGAGACTACCAGACACCAGGACCGGCGGAACGCTATCAAAAGCCACCCGCCCAAGTCCTAATGACTAAATGTAATCCTTCTGAACAGCTGGCCCTACGGCACAGGCTAGGCTCACCTCCTGGCGTTCACTCATGGAACCCTCCAGGACCTGGGACTGGAGCTCGGGTACCCTGGGCCTCAGCCCAACCCCATTCCCTCTCCTCTGAGACTGGACATGGGGTGCCTTACCCGCCCCAATACACTGGGACCTACCTGGGACACAAGCCTTTCCCACCAGACCTGGTTGGGAAACACCTAGACCACTCTCCTTAGGCACACCCCCTAATGCCACACCAGACCCTCTGGTACGCAACCAGATGTCTGCCTCCTTTGCAAGCTCCCTGGGGTCAGAGAGCTCACACACTGACAAGTGTTGGCGTAACTCTGAAAAACAACAACGAAGCAGATGCTCTCTGACAATCAGATTAAACAGCCCTTCAAAATTGTTTACTGTGCTACCCTTCACCCATCCATCTAGTGCAATGCAGCAATCCTCCACAAACTCCTCCCAAGACTGGTGGAACAGTTTCTTACCACCCCTAAACCTTTTTCTGTATTCCTCAGGGGAAAAACCATACTTCCCAATCAGTGCATTCTTTACAGCGGAGTACCCCTCCCTGTCACTCTCTTCTAGGGTCAGTAGGGCATCCCTTCCCTCCTCAGGAAAAAAACTCCCTAGGCCAGTTCCCCAATCCTTCTCAGGGATCATGCGCTCTACCAGGGCCCTCTCATATTCCTTTAACCACTGACGTTTGTCACCCCCCTCTTGGAACCTAGGTACCAGATCTATGGGTATATGTGGGAACATCTTTGCTACAGCACTCTACATTGCTGCCACCACTGGACTCCACCTGCAGCGCTGGTGAGTCCAGAACCTTCAGACTGCGCTCTAGAGCTAGTCTTTCTCCTGCAAAGGCCCTCTCTGCCATCCTCTCCTGTACTAAGGCCTTCTCTACCTCAGCCCTTCTCTCCTCAACAGCTAGGCGCGCTAACTGTAACTTCAGGTCCCTCTCTTCCCGCCTATCTTTTAGCTCATCAGGCGTCAAGGAATGAGAGGTAGCCCTGCTTCTTACAATGGACCCAGCAAGGGACTCCCTATCACTGGGGCTTTCCCTGTCAACTGGCGTCCCCAACCGGTCATTCTCACCCTCCTGATCAGTCTCTCTACCACTCTCTAGGGATGAGGTCTGGGAGCCCTCCCATTGGGAACCCTCGTTACACTCAGGATCCTCTGGGTAACCCCTAAGCACACTCCCTCCCTGGGTATATGTCACAAACCTTTCAAAGAAATTCAGAGATCTCCTGAGGTCCCCTTCTACAGGCAGCCCTCTCTTACTACAGAACCCCTCTGATTCCTCCTGCGTGTAAAACGGCAGGTCCTCTAAATCAAAGGTAAGTCCCATCTTGAAAAGGTACAAATAACTCAAATGTGACAACCACAATACCCTAGCGTGAGAACTTAAAACAGGAAAAATGACCAAAGAGAGAAAGTTAAGAGAAGCCAAACATGTGATGGTCTAAACGCAATCCTTGTAGTGAAATAATGAGTCACAATGGTATTGTGCAAGCACAAGTCCTATCCCACCGCTGCCACCAATGTTAGAAATGGGGTTTCTGGTTGGCTAGGGTATGCACCTCAGCCAGGCAGAACCCACCCACTCTAGTCAGGGCAAGGGAGTTACACGTCCAAGATAACCTCTGCTCACCCCCTTGGTAGCTTGGCACGAGCAGTCAGACTTAACCGGGAGGCAACGTGTAAAGCGCAACACACACACACATGTGGCGCAATTTCCCCACCACAAAGGAAACACAACACCAGATTTTATGAAAATATACTGTATTGTACACAACGCAATTATCAGACCAAACATCACATATCAGTACTATCCTGCTACCTTAGCAGTTGTCAGAACGTTACACATTAGTTACTCTGCAAATTAGCAGTAGTCACACATAACACACAGGTTACTCAGTATTCTGCAACATAAGCAGTAGTCAGGAAACATGTTATCACATTAGAACACTTGTCATAAGAATATCATAAAACGCCCATAGTAGGAACATTAGAAAAAATATGGCAAGTTAGGGAAACATATTAGCAAGTCATGCCCATAAAAGGAACATTTGCACATGCCTATGAAACACCATCAAAAACAGGTAGGCAACATATAAATCAGACGAAGTCTCTAGTAAGAACTTATGTTCTATATATTGTTCCTTTAACAGTACCTGGCTTGATGAAGGCACCTCCAGTACCTAGAAGATGAACAATGGGGCCCCGGCGCTCCTATGCGCAAAATGGGGGCCTCTGACATCCTTTTGAGGAGAAGAGGATGGCACGCACCTCCTCTAGACCATTGACAGGCCCCTCCGGGGACCGTGATTACTGGGGGCCATCCAGGAAGCGCTTTTCAAAGCGCTAAGGCCATACTTATAGCCCGGGTTGCGGCGGTGATTCCAGCATGAAACAGGTGCCTTGAAGTGCCTGAGGGCACAGAAGAGCGCTCTCTCAGAGCAAAGGGGATATCAAGGCAGCACTCCTCATGCAGGGAAAAGTTACAGGGGTCAGGGGCCACGGCACCCTCCCCTGGGAAGAATGAAGCAGGAAGGAGCACAAGGCTGGTGGGCCAGCTACAGGCCAGCACAAGGGGTGTAGATGATGGCAGTTCCTCCTAGTGACCAGGCAGGTCACAGGTTAGCACAGCAGCAGCAGTCCAAGGCGGTTTCCTGGTGAGTCCATTCAGCAGCGTCTTGTGTCCAGGTTCAATTTCCAAGAGTGTTCAAATTGTGGGGAAAATTCCCCTGTACTTATAGTCAGTTCTTACAGTGTTTTACAATGGTAGGGAGAGGAGGTTCCAGCCAGTTACAACTGGTTCTGGGAGTGCCCCCTCTCTCCTTTCAGCACAGGCTCCAAACATCAGTGGGGGGTTAACGACCCTATTGTGTGAGGCCAGGGCACAGCCTTTACAAATGTAGGTGTGCCCCGCCTATCCCTTCTCTCAGCCCAGGAAGACTATTCAGTATGCAGATGCACCTCTGTGACACCTCCACCCTCCCTGTGTACAGGCTGTCTGAAAAGTATGCACAAAGCCCCAACTGTCACTCTGCCCAGACGTAGATTGGAGTCAAGCTGCAAAACACCAGAGTCATAAGCACAGATAAATGCGCACTTTCCAGAAGTGGCATTTCTGTGATAGTAATAAAAAATACACTCACATCAGTAAGCAGCATTTATTATCACCATCACAACCATACCAAACATGCCTACGCTACCCCTCATAAATCAGACAATACCCCTTACACATAAGGCAGGGCATTTCTAATGCAATCCTATGAGAAGGCAGCACTCACAGCAGTGAGACACCAAGTTAGGCTGTTTGTCACTACTAGGACAGGCCATGCAATATAGCACATGTCCTGCCTTTCTACATACATGGCACCCTGCCCATAGGGTTAGCTAAGGCGTACCTTAGGGGTGACTTACATGTAGTAAAAGGGGAGTTCTGGGCCTGGCAAGTAAGTTTAGATGCCAGGTCCCTGTGGCAGAAAACTGCGCACACCGGCCCTGCGCTAGCAGGCCTGAGACAGGTTTGAAAGTCTACTTCAGTGGGTGGCGCAAGCAGCGCTGCAGGCCCACTAGTAGTATTTAATTTACAGGCCCTGGGTATAGAGATACCACTGTACAAGGGACTTATAGGTAAATTAAATATGCCAATTAGGTATAAGCCAATTATACCAACTTTAGATGGGAGAGCACCTGCACTTTAGCACTGGTCAGCAGTGATAAAGTGCTCAGAGTCCTAGAGCCAACAGGGAGAGGTCAGAAAAACCAGGAGGAAGGAGGCAAAAAGACTAGGGATGACCCTGCGTAAGGCAAAAAGTCTAACACAGTGCCACTTTACAAAAAGGGTAATAGTAGTGAAGTCATGACCTATAGGCCACATAACATTGCTAGTTATTTCTGGACTAGAGGGTTGTAAAAATTGTTACTCACATTTCCTTGTTTTAATGTAACTGTAACCTGCTCCGGCCCTGTTTTGATGCTAATGCTAACATTACCCTCAGGGTACGCACATCTCTGATGTTGAGGCATTTGAGACAAGAAACTGCAAAAGACATAGGGCCTGATTACAACTTTGGCGGAGGGGGTTAATCCGTCCCAAATGTGACTGATATCCCGCCCGCCGTAATATGAGTCCATTATATCCATTCAGACAAAAACTGTTTACATTTGTGTAACTATTGAAGACCATTTCCCTGGTGCAAAGGATGTACCATGCGAATAAGCCTAGAAACCTGTGTGTCGTAGATTATATATTTGGGTCTTGCTTGTGGTCGGAGAGCTTGTTTTTCAGGAGTACCCATAGTCTATTCACTTGTTATGTCGGTAAACACTTTTAGACTAAACCTTATACTGGGCTGAAGATTTATTTTGACTAGATGTGTTGCAACGACGGGAACTGTCAATACTTGTCCAAGGAGTGGTGACTGGAGCTGCACCAGACCGACACTTGACAACCTTGTGTGCCAAAAGACAAGATAGAGGTTTCTCTCTAAGGAGCTTCAGTGGATGACAGCCTGGCAATTTGTCTCGCCAATCAGGCAGAAAGTCTAGAGTGAGTCTGATAGTTATTACTGATTACTTATGATGTTTTTGTTACTTTAGAAAAGTTATCATCTGGTGTAGGTGACAACAGGATAAACTGGTTACGTAGTTAAAGGGGTAGTCACTGGAACTAGGAGAACGAGGTAACACTCAAATCAATTGAATTACAGAGAAGGAAGCTGGAGTGTAATGGCAGTGGTTGCCTAGGTCTCCATGCAGACCATGTTGGATCTATGTGTTGAAAGTGGTTCAGTGATTCAGACACCCACTGGTAACTCGCGGTGTTCTTTTGACAGTGGACAAAAGTGAAAGTATTTCTCACACTCTCCCCTAAGTAGTTGGCAGGGAAGTGTTGTCAGATCCTCTCATTCCCATTTTTAATTTTAAAACCATTACTTTTTTGTCAAAAAACACTTGCAGACTCTAAACACGAGGTGAAGATTTCTTCAACAGAGGTGAGAAATGGACAAAGGACAATTGCCCCCTAATCAGGTAAATCTAGAAGTGGGTTATTACATTGGACTATTGCATATTTTTAAGAACAGTGATTAAAAAGTGTGTAAAAACTTAGGGCCTCGTTTAGAAGCCCCTTGCTCTGCCTCTGCATCATTTTTGTTTATGATGCAGCAGTGGTAGCAGTGCACTACACTGCCCCATATTGACAAACTGACTCATTGGGCCCGATGCGTCAGTTTGTAAAGCCTGTGTCACATTATACCGGCACCATGTATAATGTAAACAGGGTAGGCGTTCCCACGGAAAAAGCCACGTAGCACTGACGCAGTGAAATTTACTACTTTTCACTGCGTCCCTCTACAACTTCACTGTGCCAAAATTTTACCACCTGCTCAGACCAAGCATAAAATTGATGCAGGGCTTTATCCAATGGAACTCTCCTTGCATTGCTGGAGTTGCCTCAGTTTAACAACGCACCTGCAATGTGTCACTTTAGCGCCAACAGATCTGTGAAAGCTTGAGCTACGGAGTGCTACATAGTAAATACTTCATATCCATGGCATCTTTAGGGGGTATGCGGGAGGGGCAAGAAATTCGACGCATTGATGATGTGTCCGTTTCTTGTAAATTATGTCCTTTGGCCCATATATATGGGTTTTGTGGTGCAGGGCAGCGCAATGCAACGCAGCAAGTTACTTTGCTGCACTGCCCTACGTCACAGGGAAAGGGCAGGAATGTGCAGTATCTAAAAGAATACAGCACATTCCTGTCCGCATCACCCATGGAAATACCTCTCTGCGGCAGAGAATTGTAACACAGCGATTTGCACTGCGTTACATTACTCAAAATGTATAAAGCCACACAGGGCCACACATGTGGTCTTGCATAGCCTCATAATTCTCACTTAAGGTTTGCATCACTCTTGCACCAAGTTGTGTATTGCAAGAGCGATGCAGCCAGGGTCATCAATATGGCCCTAGGTGGGTTGTGGAGGATAGTTTGCTGTTTTCCTTCTGGGCCCTTAGTCTTTGTCCAAAAATCTATTTGTATTAACCTGCAATTTTACACTAATGGTAACAGCATCTGTGCCTACAAATAAAGCAATGGCTAGAAACATGGACCCTTTTATTTCAAAGTGAAATGTTGTCTGAAGCACTTATGTGTTGATCTTGCTGCACACAGAAATTAAAAGATGTCGTTAAAGCCATTCACTTTTGTATTTCCAATATGGTCTGCTAAACACAGATGGATTCCTTAAATTAGCATAGCAACAGATGTAGACAGACACATCATTCTTGACTTTTGCTGCACTTTTTCTCAGAAAATAAAAGCTGTGCATGGCTTTTTAAACGCCAAACATTTGAAAAATAATGCATTTTAAAGATAACTCCATTCAGAACGGGTTTTTGATGTTCGGAACTTTTAATTGCATTTTCGTCGGAAACAGGAAAGTGAAGTGATGGGGAATCATACTAAATAACGGTCTATTCTCTTTGGATCTTAGCAATTACGGTAAAATGCATTGAAGTGTATTCTGTAGGGCACACCTATTACTATTGTAATTAATACTATTAATATTATCTATTTTTCATATGGAGTGAAGCTAGCTGAAAGTACCAGAGGGGCTCTTTGAAGAGAACATTTTTATTGCAGTAAGGGCATACAGAATTTGAGGTGCTGTAATAATAGAATGGTGTATTGTGCATAATACAGACTACAAAATCATGAATGTGATGGAGGAGAGGAAAACTGAGAAAGAACTAGACACCATAGTCTCTTGTTAAAGGGTAATTGAAAAATTAAAAAATTAAAAGAAACGAGGCCAAAATCGGCACACCAGATTTACAAAGTGGTGCAATGCATGCATTTTTTTGTAACCCCTTGAGCCTCTTTGTGCCTGCGCCAGGCATATTGTGTGCAAGGGGGGGCTTTCCCCAATTTGGGGGGCAAATAAATGGGCCAAAGAAATGTAACAGATTTCTGTGTGCCATTTTTTTTGTTAAAAGGAGGCACACCATTTTTTACAATGGGCCGCTATGTACTTTGCAGGATTAGTGTTAACATTTTTGATGGTACTCCTGCAGAGTGCCAAACTAGCACCAAAACTTTTTATGCTGGTTCCCCACCTACCACCATCGTGTGGCATATCTTAAATGCAGCGCACACATAGGCCTTAGGGGGGTGCTAAGGGGTGCAAGAAAAGTGGCGCTGCATTGGATGCAACTCCACTTTTCTAAATCTACCCCTTTGTTTCCTATGAGCACATCTGGAAGGTTGACCTCAACTTTGGCATGCTTCAGCTTTTACTTAGTTACCTGCTTAGAAATTAACTTTGCAGTTTTGATTAGCTTAAAATGTGTGCTGTACTATATGTGTCTATTGTATTTCATGATACACAGGCATTTTTAACACGTGTCTAGGGCATTAGAGAAATTGGCATATATACATATTTTGGTTGTGGCTGCCCTCCTGCTGGGTAAGGACTACAAGAGTACGCCTTTCAGATTAATGAACAAAGAGGTGAAAAGTGTTAGTGAAGTTAGAAGATTTGCCTAGAACTTGACAAACTGCAGGAAAGCTGGTTACATGATTCGACATTCACAACAGTAGCTCAGGTCTTTGCAGGTAACAGTTAACAATATTTTTTATCAATAAGAGAAATTTGGAACCCCAATAAATTGTTTTTTTCTGCCTTAAATCTAATTCCATCCACCCTTCCAACAAGAGGTCACCATACAATTATTGAAGAGTGGCCATATCAGTACTGTGACATATAAAATCTTTCCCTTCAATGTCCTCAAAATGATAAATGGGTCAGGAACAATTGGGAATTCTGGTACCACTACATTGTTCAAGGGGTGCAGGTCTTAAACCATTCGACAAGTGTTACCCTGAGACTTCTTAACTGAGCAAATAGGGGTGTTACAAGGAGACACTCCTGGGTAAATTACTCCTTGCTCTAACAAGGTCTCTATAGTAAGAGCAATGCCCTCATCTGCTTCCTTAGAGAAAGGATATTGTCTCACTCTGGGTAGGATAGCACCTTCCTTTAATGTAATTTAGAATGATGTAGAAGTACGAATAAGGCCTACATCATGAGGGACCCTGAGTCCATAAATTATCTGATACTTAGAATAGATCGACTTTCCTAACAGAATCGAAAGCTCTTCCTGGTGTGGGTGTCCTCACTTCCAACACGGTCCTTAATGGTATGTCATTTTGAAAAACTACAACTGGTTTCTTAGAATTGTCACCACAAAACAGTTGGTCATCCAATATTTATCTAACAATTTTTTTTGGTTCTATGAAAATAATACATGCCCATGATTATAGTTACTGGCTATAAGAGCACCATAGATTTCTGTTACCTCTAAAGCCTCTATTTGCAATATTAGTTCAGTATCAGGCATCCAAGAGTCTTGTCCTTGCCACCAAAAAAGAAAATCTTTAGGTAACTGTTCCTCCTTTCCCAATAACTCTAGTGTGTCTGCTATGACTGTATACACTGCTTTTGTAAATTCGTCCACATCAACAGTTCATGCTTTGATTTGATCTCCAGTGGTGGAGTCTACTGTCCAAGGGTTGTACAAATCATGGTACCTTATGTGTCCATTGATCTGTTAGAAATCGGAAGCCTCCTCTTTAATACAGGATATAGCTGCTCCTGTATCTATGAGGAATGCATACCTTTTGTTATTGATAGCTACCATCACAGTGGGTTCCTCATCTGGCCTGTGGGTCCCTGACAATAGTGGGCAAATAGAAATGTTATGTGGGCACCTACATTTTGCATATCCTCCCACACAAGTCATATGAAAAGGATTCCCTCCTCTCACAACTAAACCTCCCTGTCCACTTTGAGGTAGAATCACCATTGGGGGTGTTTGATAATTTTGCTCAGGAGGCACCTGTTGTGCTTGTGGCATTGCTGGTGGCTGCATATTTTGTGGTGGCACCTGAGGTACATATGTGATTTGTGGATTTCCAAATCATATTTCCATTTTGCTCATCCCATCTCTTAGTTCTACAATATCTAATAAATTGTCCATACCTCTGACAATAATGACATACCTGATCCAATTTTTGAGGACCCATCCTTCCTCTTCCTATTCCTCCTCGTCCTCCTCTACAACTTCCCTGTATCCTTACTTTGTCCTGTTGCTGTGGGTATTGTTGTTGAGTGGTTCCTGGGATGGGTCTCACAGACATTGCAGTCATCTGAGTTCCTTCTACTGCTCCTTTCTTTGTCAACATCTGCTGTACTACTTTGGCTGCTGCTTTGTCTGTCACTTCCTGTTTATGCCTTGGTTTTTCCTGTTTCTTCTTACAAAAATGAATTATATGCACTTGTACCTCCGTCCAGGGCTTGGCTTCTTCTAATGCCACTATATTATATAGGCTATCCTGTACATCAGGGGTTAACCTTTTTTTTAACCACATTATAAAATAATACAGCGTTACCTCCTGTTATGGCCTACCACTTGGATCCATTTCTCTTTAATCCTAAGAAGGAACTGAGGTGGATCCTCATTTGGCTGCATTGACTGAGCCATGAGAGATCCAATATCTGGCCTATCAGGATACATCTTCCTCAACTGATCCCAAATCTCTGTCTTCACTAAATTATATGGAGACCCATCATATCTAATTTCAGTGAGAGTAACATTTCTCACTCCAGGCTTTTGAAAAACAATGTCGGAGATCTAACTAGGCTTTTTATGTCCCCTACTGCTAAGCTAATAGCTGCAGTTTGTTTTTCAAAAGCTCTAATCCACTTCCCTGCTCCCTCTGTAAGCAGCACCAACAATTTTCTAAGATTTTACTTATCCATTTGTGGACATGTAACATAATGAGGTGCCCCTTGTGTATCTGATGTAAGGGAGTGGTAGAACGCTGGGGATTATGCAGTCTACCATATTTCTGCTGTACATGCTAACACTCCTGCATGTGGGGATAATCCAAGTCTGGGTCCCCCTTCCCATAAAGAGTACAATCTTCTGAATTTACCATATCATGGGGATCAAATGATCCTTCTTGTTCAGTCCAATCCACTAAATTCTCTACATATGGCACAACAATGTAACAGCTATTCTCTTCCATTTGCACCTTTCTGACTAAGGGCGAGATCTGTGTTGCACAAAGCTGATTGAACACTCATTTGCTGCACTGATCTATCCTGTATTGTCAATCCTCGCAGAGCTTCACAAGATCGTTTCCCTGGGTCTGTTTGGCCATGTTTCCCTGAAATCGCAATTTTCCCAAGCTCTGTTGCTTAATCTTTCCTAACTTTGGAAAACTTCTCCCGTTCTCCCTCTCTAGTATCAACACAATCAGGTAATCCCCTTGCACTTTGTGGATGATCCTGATCAATATGGGGTCTTTCTTGAATACCAGTGTCATAGACAGAGTGCCTAACTTTTGGGGTCAAAACAGCTTTCCCATGCTATCTGCAAGCTTATGTATTGACTCTATCCTACTAGTTAGTTTCCCAAAATCTCCCTGAATCTGTCCTGAAAAATCATTGTGATATCATTCTTTCCTCACTTCCCTTGCATCTCCCCTACTCTCACTTTGCGATAACCACTCTTGAACACTTTCTGGTGAATCTCGTAGATTTCCTTGCGCCTTTTTTACACCCTTCCCCTAACAGGGGAACACCCCCTTTGCATTCATCATGCCTGGCGCAGGCATGATGTAGCACAAAGGGTAATAGAGTGGCGCAATGCATGTATTGCGCGACTCTGTAAATACGGCGCAGGGATTTCGGCCTTGTTGGGACACATTAACGTCATAAATATTTACGTTAATGTGGCACAAGGTTGCACTAGTGGATTATAAATATGCCCCTAAGCTTTTAAGGGGCCCTTAGATTTTCAACGAAATACTTGCCACAAGGTTTCTCTTTTTTTGTAATTTAGGGCTACATGTATGTAGCATTTTGCACATCACAAACAGTGAATCGGGCCGTTTGCGATGTGCAAAATGCACTTTGGTATGTTGAAACCCATTTTTGTGATTCTGTAAACTATTTACCGAATCACAAAAAGGGATTGCGGGTCACAATTAGGAAGGGGTATTACCTTCCTAATTGCGAGTTGCAGTCTCAGGTAAGATTGTTTTGTGACCGCGAATGCGGTTGCAAATCAATCGCAGTTAGCACCAATGTCACTGGTGCTAAGCCATTTGCAAATGGGAAGGGGTCCCCACGGGCCCCCTTCCCCTTTGTGACTGGAAGTAAAAACATTTTTTCAGAGCAGGTAGTGGTCCTTTGGACCACTGCCTGCTCTGAAAAAAAGAAACAAAAACTTTTTATTTTTTGTTTTTGAAATGCATCTCATTTTCCTTTAAGGAAAATGGGCTACCTTTAAAAAATAAATAAAAAAAAACGGCTTTATTTAAAAGTAGTCACAGACATGGTGGTCATCTCTCTCCAGCAAGCCACCATCCCTGTGAGGGCTGCCATTCCCAAGGGGGTCGCAAATTGCGACCTACCTCATGAATATTCATTCAGTTGACACTGTTCAACATAAGGTTTTGCGACTTGCAAATTGCGAGTCGCTCTGACTAGCAATTTGCAAGTTGCAAAACAATTCTTTTGTACATGTAGTCCTTAGTTCCTTCATATTTACTCCTAAATTGTTACTCCTAAATTGTGTAACAATCTGCTCAATTATCTTATCATCGAATGTCCCCTCTTTTGGCCAGGGAGACATGCTTTGGGTGGCTTTAAACCATTCTAAACAATATTGTTGTAATGTCTCTGAATATTGGGAAAAACCTTCTGCATATCTGCTACGTAAGTACTATAATTACTAATCTTCACAATATGTCTAAATTTGACCTTTTTATCTATCTGGTCAAATATTAGTCTTCTTTTAAAACTTACACAAATATTTTTAAAAGCAGGAAAATGAAGCAATTTTTTGTCTTTGTCAATTATACAATACATATTACATATTACACTTTACACAACAACATTGCATAGTGGTCACTTCATTCATACACACTCATGCACTCACCATTAGCATAAAAATATGAACACTTCAACTATTTCCTAAGTATGAATCACCATTTTTTCTATATTTAAATGGTAAATACAAGGGGCAACCCCTAGCCACTTCCCTCCGTGCTTAGAGAGGATGACCTTTTCAAACAATGTGTCTTTCAGACCATTGAATGACTTCTGGTTATTAACTCACGGTAGTAATTTGAGTGTCCAGATTGTACTTACAGGTAAATTGTAACAACATCAGCCTTCCAGCTGTCCCTTTATGTCAAATTATTAGACATACATTGGTAACCCCCAATTTTGAATTACCCAAATTGACTACGTCTAACTCGTCATTAGGAATAACAAGTTAACCGGTTATCAATTAATCAACGATATTCTACTCTAAACAGTGAATGCATTCGGTCACCCCTGGTCGCTTTTCTCAGTGCTGATAACCTTTTCAAACTGTTCCTCTCTAAGAGCACGGGATGACTTCCAGACATTAGGTACAGGACAGTCATTTGAATGTTTATGTCTTAACAGTAGGTAAGGTTTAGCGACATCAACTTTTCAGCTGTCCCTCTATGTCATCAAAAAAGATATATTTGGCTTCTTCTGAATTTCAAATTAGCCACATTGACCACCTCTAGCTTATCGCTAGCAATAACAGTTATGTAGCACCTTTTCTGATATTGTGCAACACATGTACACAATTCTGCATGCAATACCCTTAAGTTTCTTATAACCTTATATGTCTACATCTGAGTTTACCGTTGCCAAGGAAAATAAGTCATACAGTAGATATAAAGCATGGAACGTTGGTCTGAATTTGCCCTCACCTTAAAAATCAGCAGTCTCTGGAATCATTCCCAGCCCCTTGTGCACCAGTTACCTTGTCAAAGATGCGCAATAATCTATGCAGTGGGGGGTAGGTGGTCCTCTGTTGTCAGCAGTCAGGTGAAAACAAGAATGAGATCTCCTTCTTCTGGTTCAGGGTAATTCAAAATTAAACATGGAAAGAAAGCCAAACTCCTCTTTGGCAATGTAATGACACCCCTTTACTGTTGCGACAGGGCAATCAACCCTCCTCACACAGGCAGGCAGCCAGCCAGTCTCAAGTTGCTGTAGCACAGACAGCCTCTTATATACAGATTCACACAATGCTCTATTACAAAACAGTACATAATAATTGACTGCCCAGTCATAGATTGAAACAGAAAAACATTTGAACACCTGTGACCCCCGTAACCATTTAACTGTAAAATTATCTCCTACACATTTGAACACCTGTGGCTTTAACAACGCTTGACAAAATAACCATTCTTCTTGTGGTAAGTACAACTTTAATACATTGTGTGCCTTATCAATATAACCCCCTAGACCTCGGTGTAGTCAGAACTGATTAGATTTCCTGCACTTATTTTCTAATCAGTTTACAATCTATTTGGAAACAGGAAGTAAATGCTAGTGAGCCTGTGTGCCTAGAGTTGTAAATACCTACAGGTTTTCTAAACACACGCTAACTTTTAACTGCAACCCTTTCAAGTTATTAATTTTGGTGTGTCCTCAAGTGAACTCCTCACCTTTTCCGGTCACTATTAGATTTGGGCCTGAAGTGACATACATCTGCATAGCACTTTCTGCCAATGTCTGTTACTGCGTTAAATTTCCACATTCATATTCTACATTTCCTGTAACAGCCTATTACACATATTTGCAATGCAAACTATTGAGAGAGAGAGTGGTTTTCCCACGGTCATGTGATTCATTTTGCTGAAGCATTTTGAGAACTCAGATCTCTGGGTTTTAAGGTAAACAACATTTGGGACAATAAGCACTGATTGTGTGCATCTAAGAATTGCTTAATTTGTAAAAGAATAAGTGCCAAGGACCAAAGTTGTTCTCAGAAGTCTGTTACCCACGCTATCAAAGGTCGGGGTGCTAAATATCAAGACTACGTCGTCTTGATTCCATCTCATGCCACTTTCGTTCACTGCCAGACACTTGCTGCCTCTTCATCTCGCTCTTGCAAGTTTCTTTCATTCCCTCCTTTCTCCCTCTCTCCTGCTTTTCCGTCTTGCTCTTCCTCTTTTGTCCCCCATTTGTGTTTTGGTCTTTCTTGCTCTGGATCAAAGGTTTTTAAGATAAAATAAGTGGCAGTCCTCAAAAATGAGTGTTGTGTGCCCTATCTGCAACCACCTGCTCAAATTCAGCACTGCAGCTTAGTAACATTTTAGTTGTTTAGAAATTTACATTTGTCCCCACAATTCACAGGATCCCAAACTACTAGGGCAGTGCTCTGCAAACTTTTCAGAATCACAACCCAATCTTTAGAACTACAAACTTTTGCGAACCACCTAGCTTTAATGGACATGAGGCAGGGAAAGTTTTCTGTAGTGACTATGTTAGACATGCATTCAAATTGCTGTGAATTCCCAGACTAACATATAGTTTTTTGCATTCTTCTAGCAACAATATTTTGCATGCTCACAAACTTACCATGCCCTTCCATATTGACCTTGGCCAAGACAATGATTTTTCCATAAAAGTGGCAAATGGCGAACTGCACTGAATTCAGGAGGTAGACCATCTTTCAAAGTAGGATATTGGCCTGTGGCATTTGTTCACTAAAATCACAAGGCTTCTGAAAATCTTGCTTTTGATACAAGTGATTTTAGTATATTTATAAAACCCCTACTGCAGCAGGGTATGGGGGAAGAATGCATATCCATTTTGTGTTTAAACAATGCCGAGGGGTCTGCTGAAGTGGCTTTATGAAGTAAAAACAACAAATAGTAGAAGGTTCACGCAGAGTTCTGCTAGCAAATGCTTAGAAGGGTTTGCTTTGAAACGGGGCTTAGGGACAGAGGGCCTCATTTACAAGGCCCTAGCGGCACACTGCCTCACTGGAGCCCCATTTTTTTCAATGCTCTGGTGGTGCAGTGTGTCAACACATACGTACAAGGCCACACAAAGGCACTTTGCATTGGTTTTCATGGCCTTTTTAAATATGGACCGTTTCATGCATAACACTGTGTGAAAGGGGCGTTCCATGGGTGTTGCTGCGGGTGTTCCCACACAACACCCATGGAACTAGAAAGAATCTCATGCATTCCCAGGTTTACAAGTCTGGGAATGCGTCAAGGGTGGCATAAGAATAACATAACGGCCAGAAATATCTTTATGTCTCCCTGTCTTTTTCTGTGTGTGCTGCATTCTCCAGCATACATAGAAAGAGGAAAACATCTCTTGTGATTGTTTTTGTGCAGGAAGATGTCCCTTCCTGTATAAAAAAACAATCACCCCCGCAACACAGGAATTCTTGCACCACGGTGCAAGGGTGCTTGCGTTGGGGATAGGCAGCACTTTGTGTGCCAGCGCAGGGGGAGAGGACAGAAATGCACTGCATCGTGTAGATACAGTGCATTTCTGCCTTTTCCTGGTGGCGCAAGACACTTGCTGCACTGCCCAGCGTCACGGGCCTTGTAAATCAGGCTGGTAGTTCAGCTATTTTGCACTGGTGAACAAATGGGTCTAATCATTTTAAGTATTACTTATATATAGACCAGGACTTTCGCAACCGACCAAAGATCTGCTTGCGACTTACCAGTGGTTCTCGGCCCGCAGTTTGGGAAATGCTGCACTAGGGTACTGTCATGTTTATTAACCTGGAAATCGAAAGCTGTGCCGGGGCAAACACCTAGATGAGGGAATTATGAAAGAAGGCCAAAGCAGAGAACACTGCCATAACTACGTAACTCCGATGAGCATGAGGTCTCACAGGAAAGACCATGTGGGCATCTTGTCAAAAATGATAACCGATCACCCTAAATTATACACACCAAGATGACAGTGCAAGAGATAAAGATGGTGTTTTAAATCTTCACTATATCCACTGGGATGTATTTGAAACTGAAACTAAAATCATAAACTCAGCAATATTTCAATAACAATGAGGCAGAACTTGCATCAAAGGAATGATAGGTAAGGGTGAATTGCAACCAAGCAGGTTTATTAGAAAATTACTAAAGTCATAATCTCGAATCAAATCAATTAGGCATAAATCAATAGTCACCTAAATACAGTATGTATGAGTATAATCCAGGAAATTAAAATCAGCAAATGCAGGCCCTCATTACGACTTTGGCGGATGGAAAAGCCCGTCTGCCGAAGCTGTGCAGTCAGAAAACCGACCAGTGTGGTGACTTGACAGAGAGGGCTATTGCAAGTTTCCTGCTGGGTCGGCCGGTGCAAACAGAGCGGGAAACAACCCACAATATTTTGGCTCTATTATGAGCCGGCGGCAATGTTGCTGCGCGTTGGATGCCCTGGCACCCCGTCTCCGCCAGCTTTTACATGGCGATGCAACCGTCATGTAAAAACCGGCAGAGAGGGGACTCGTAATCCACAGGGCAGTGCTGCCCTAGTGATTAAGGCAGCCGGCCCCACCAGGCCATCTGCAGAGATAAAGTGGTGGTGCCGGTGGTCCGACCGTGGTGTGTTTGCTACAATCATAATGTGGAGGGCGGACTGTTGGATTCGGGGGCGGTCCAACCGTCACCAAGAGTCTGGCGGTCCTAGGACTGCCAGACTCGTAATGAGGGCCTGAATATCAAAGTGAGATAAATATCTGTTCCCATAAAGGAAAACTCCCTAATGCTAAGCGAGCGTTAGGGGTAAGTCGGAAATTGAAAGCAACTGGAGTCAGAAAATATAGAAATAGAAATAGAACCAAATTAATGTTCCAATCAAGAAAAGGAGAACTCTACTTGTTCTAGAAAGTGAGCCTATGTGCACAAATATAAGGATCCCTCATGAAAGGGAGAAAAAGGAATGTCCGACCTGCAAAGGTAGACTGGAGCAAGTCTTCTAAAAAACGAACTCAGTTTCACACACTTAAAACATGAAATTAAGTCAAAGTGATACATTGCTTAGGTTCCCACCGAGTAAGAGCCAATCAAAAAGTCAGTGTTCCTGCCACACACCGAGTCAGCCTCCTTCTCATGGATACTACAATGCCAGATTCTTCGATGATATCTCACAAAGGAGTCTTCACCTCGTCTGCCTCCCATCCAATACATGTGGTAGAAACCACTGCCCAACAAATTAATTGCAACATACTTGACCTTCACATAGTAAGCTAACAGAAAATATTACACTTCATGAAATTGTGTTGACTCTGGTGTTTTAACCAAAAGAGAGTTATGCATAGCAAGCAGAAATGCAACGTTTTCATTTTCAATATGGAGTTAAGTGCCTAGGCTCATTTCGACTCATGCCATTCTTAAGATGCACATTTTCTAACTACAGTTCACAGTATACATGTGAATCGCTTATTTCACAAAATCTAAATGTAAAATAATGTGTGCAAGCATATAGGTAATGGATAAGCTTGGTGTAAATTAATATATCATAAAGAGCAAATAAATGAAGATGAGTTTGTACCACCAATGGCACACTCCATTGCACATATTAATCCCTCTCAACTCTGCAGCCCCAAAGAGATATACATTCCCAAACATGCAAGACCTTGACAGGTGTGATTGACCATACACTCCCATTGAGCACAAGCAGATTCATGCCAAAATGGATTCATTCATACCTTAAGTGCACATGGAACATACGTGCACATGGAATATAAGTTGTAAACAAAAAATGTAAACATTTTTTGTTTACAACTTATGTTCCATGTGCATTTTTTACACTGTGAAAAATTGGGTTGTTGGTTGGGGAGGATGTGAGCCCTTCTCAGGAAACAGCAGCAATCCTTGTCACGTGTGCTTGGCACAAAAGCAGTGAGGCTTAACCTACAGGCAATGTGTAAAGTGTTTATGCAGAACTTAAACAGTAATAAAATGAAAATACAACACAAGAATAATACACCAACTTAGAAAAAGAGTGTCAAATATAATACATTATTTGATACCAAAATTTCAAAGTTCAAAGCTAAAAATAGTGCCTAAAGATCAAAGTGTCAAACACAGAAATCTAGATGTGCAAGCCCGGAGCAAAGTCAAAAGGTATACCCACTACAATGGAGTGTGGTTTGGCTAAAAGGAAGTTGTGGTGAAGATTTCTATGTTCAGTCTCTTTTTTGGAAGTCAAAAATCTCCCAACAGGATGTAGTGGTCTCAAGTTTTTGGATATGGGCTAGCTGGGCATGTTTAGCATCACTTCCAAGAGTCCTGGACTGGAGGGGCATCACTTGAAGTAGCGGGATTCCCACAGGCTGGGTCCAGGTGCAGGATCAAGATGGTTGGAACATTTTCTGTGCCTGAGGCTTCAATCAGGAAGCCAGCCAACTAGCCCTTGGAGTCACTCTGGAAGACCTGGGTTCAAGCAGAAACGCAGGTCTTAGGCAGTTCTCTGAGGGCACAAGGCTGGCTTCAGGCAGCAGGGCAGCCCTCTTGGTGCAGCCGGGTTGTCCTTTGAAGTACACAGAAGGTGACAGGCAGTGGTAGGATAGTCCTCTGAGAGTCCTCCTCAGGTCCGGCAGTGAAATGAAGAGGGGGATCGAAGGGTCCTCATTTTTTACATGGTGCAAGCTTTGAAGTAGAAGAAACGTCTAGAGTTATAAAGATGGTGTTGGAATTTCTTGCATCCGTGCCCAGGCTCCAAAGGGTTTGGGGTTACAAAAGGCTAGTATCAAGTTATTGTGTGTGTGTGTGCTGAGGCAGCTGCTTTGAAGTGTAAGTAGGCTGTGCACAGCTCTGCCCCCATATGCTAGGATGGCCCATCCTGCCAACACTCAGTCCTCCTATAGTGAGGATGTCAGGGAGAAATACACAAAGGCCAACTTTCAACTCCACCTAGTCATGTGACCCAAGAAACATGCACCAAATGGTTACAACAAGAAAAAATCAAACTTTCTAAAAGTGGCATTTTCAGATGTATGACTTCAAATATGACTTTATGACAAATATGACTTTGCCACTAAAGAGAAATGTAAACTGCAATTCCTTAGACACCAAACATAAGATCCTTACCTGCTCCCAAACAAAAGTCAGCACTTATTAAATATAAAACGGGAACCTAATGTTATCCTATAGGAGAGGCAGGCCACTCAGTAGTGAAAAATGAAACTGTGGGTTTCCCACTACCAGGACATGTCAAACTTAAAAGTACATATCCCACTTTTTAAATACAATGCTCCCTCAACTATGGGCTGTTCAGGGCCTACCTTAGTGATAACATATGTTTTAAAAGGGAGTTTTGACCTTGCCCAAAATTAATTTTGCCAAGTCAAGTTGGCAGTTTAGAAATTGCACACCAGCTGCAATGGCAGGCTCAAACATTTTGCAAGGGGCTACTTAAGTTGGTGGCACAATAAGTAATTAGGTCCACTAGTTGCTTTTAATTAACCAGCCCTGGGTATATGGTATACCACTTTACTAGGGACTTATAAGTAAATAAAATATGCCATTCAGATGTAAGCCAATTTTACCATGTTTTAGGGAGTGAGCAGAAGCACTTTATTAGTGGTTACCAGTGGTAAAGTGTACAGATTCCTTCGGACAATGAAACCTAATTCAGCAAAACAGGAGGGGAGAAGGCAAAAATCTTGGGTGTGACCCTCCAGAGTAGGTCAAGTCCAACATACACATATAGAATGCTATATTTTTTGTTTACTTCAGCTGTTTATTTATTTGACGGACATCCTGTTTCATCATGTGCTCAATGGTGCAGCACATGCCAAGGGCAATACATGAGGCTTCTGCACTGAGGGTGAGAGATGTATGGTTGGCCCACGAGCTGCCATTTTGATCTTGTTAGAAGAGTGAACAGAGTCTGAGTAAATAGAGGGCTTGCCTTCACATCCTCTTGCTTTTGCCAATAGTATACCCCAGTGCTTAATTTGTGAAAGAATGACTTCTGGGCTATCAAGGGTCATGGTGCTGAATACCACTTAGTGACTGGTTCAGGTTCAGGTTCTTTTTCATCCCTCCTTTATCCCTTAGTCACTTTTTCCATCTTTTTCTTCTCCTGCCTTTTTTCCCCCTTTTTGTGTTTTTATCTCTCCTGGTTTGGATCAAAATCTGTAAAAAAGAAAATAAGTGCTGGTCCCCAAAAATGAGTTCTGGTAGTCCCCACATGCAGCCAGTGACTCAAATTAAGCACTGTTATGTCCAACATGTTCCAGGCACAATTTAATTGCTGTAGTGGATACAGTGTTGTGTTGAGAATGTGTGTGTGTGGTTATGACTTGCAGTGGCTATTTAGATAGGGAGCAGGTGAATAGTGACTTTTCTCTGCTATTTATGTGGCCACTGGCTAAGTAGTAGAAATTATTTACCATTTTGCCGGTGACCTTGCAAATAGTAGAGAACTTCATTATTTACCCATCAGCTGGTTAAATAGCAGATATTTTGCACAGTTTGGCCAACACCCATGCAAATAACAGAAAAAGCTTCACTATTCATCCAGCCACTGGCTAAATAGAAGAGATTCTGCACTGATTGACTGACGGCTATGCAAATAGTAAGGAAACGTCACTACTTATCTGGCCTCAAGCTAAATGGCATCCAATTATACCAAGGGCCAACACATCACGTTTTGGGAGGCCCATTATGGAGCTGTCAAGTTCTCACTAAATGCTCCTGCTCCTTTAACTTTACCTGAAGAGATGGCTTGTGATAAAGATAATTCAATTGTTTTCTAGGTGAAGCTGTTCACCCTTATACAGTTGTGTACTTCTTCTTACTCACAAAGTCATGGCAATGTACCAGGGCCAGATATAAGGTTACCAAAATGCTCTGTGTCACCAGAAAAACTATGGAATTAGTAAATAGTGTTCAGTTAAATAAAACACATCAGACCAAAACATCTCAAAACAATTATTTCTTAAAAGCAAAGGCCAGAACTGGAAAAGTTGCATTCCAGTGAAAGAGGGCCATCTGGTATTTGGGGTGATCTGTTCAAAATACATTCAATTGCTTTTGGCCCCCGATGCAAATCAACAATGCAGTACAATTGACAGGCTTCATTCTAATCTAATGCCAGAAGAAAGAAAAACTATTAAAAAAAATAGCATCTCTGTATTAGCCAAATATTTGATAATGTTTTTTCGCAGCCCACTTCGTCAAGTTGACTAAATGATCGTGGTGGGTGATGACATCATCATATTGGTCTACTTTTCTTTTTTAAAAACTGCCAGAAACAATGGATCAAGGAGATATCCTGTGTAATTTGATTTCCAAATATGTGATGCTTAAAAGACAGCATCTATCCATTGCCTTTAGAAAATGTTTGATGCAGTTGATGTTCTAAACTTGTGGGTGGTAATTATCCTCTTTTAAATACTTTGTATTTTTAAACAAATAGTGAAGCACCAAATTCATACAGCCATTATACAGATTAGATTCAGCAAGTATAACCACATAGATGTGCTGCAATTGAGTCTCAGCACCTCTTACATCTTCTGCATGTAAATGAGATGTATCCAGTCTTTCAAGTGAACCACTTTCTGTGTCCCATAGACTGACAATAAAACTGTTCTTCAATCTCTGTGCTGGTGTTGTGGTACTTGTGGTATTAACAAAGAATTGAGGGAAACTGACGGATACATTTGAAATGTTGTCAGAATAATCACCAAGCGAATCAATCAATCAATCAATCAATACATTTGTAGAGCGCACTACCCACTGCTGAGGGTCTCAAGGCGCTGAGGGGAGGGGGGTGCTGCTACTGCTCGAATAGCCAGGTTTTGAGGCGCCTCCTGAAAGTCAGCAGGTCTTTGGTTTGTCGTAGGAGCAATGGAAGGGTGTTCCAGGTCCTGGTGGCGAGGGGGGGGAAGGATCTGCCTCCGGTGGTCGCTCTTCAGATGCGAGGGACGGTGACGAGAGCGAGGTCGGCTGAGCGGAGTTGGTGGGACGGGGTTGAGGTAGGCTGGACTGGTGTTGTGGAGTGCCTTGTGTGCGTGGGTGAGGAGCTTGAAGGTTATCCTTTTGTTGATAGCGAAGATGAGATTGAGGGAGTAAAAGGTGTGATCATTTAATTAATTGCACTCTGAATTTCAGAAATCTATAACTAAATTAATGGGATCAAAATTCTCTGCATGGCTTAGACAAGCTATACTATTGTACCTTGTCAATTAGTCTGGCTATCTATGTGTTCCCTCCCTTTTGAAGAAAACAGTCTATGTCCTCTCCAAGTTCTTTATCTTTTTTGATTTTTATTTGATGCGGTTCTGAAGTCTATGGGACACCCAAATTGTACCCATTCTGAGAGATTGGCTACTCTCCGATGAACTCAGGCTATACAGTGACTGGTCCTAGTAGCAGCAGAATAATATTGTATTGACACAGGGCTTTATACCAGTGTTTCGGAGGACCAAATGGATATTGGCTGTCCGAATCCCAGATGGTGGTCTCTTGCTTTTGTAATGTATGGAAGATCAATATGTGTGGTCTACAAATGCTAGGCAAATGGGGGGGTATGTTTGAGCCTGGGTGCATGCTGCACAACTTAGTAACCCTTCATCAGTAGGCTGTGTGAGAACTCAGAGTGGTAGGAAGTTGGTGGCTTCCTGCAGATTCCAGAACTTTCCGTCACAGAAATGTGAGGAAAATGTATGTTTTTGTTACAGTTTGAGGTCTGCAAGGGCTTCTGAGTAAAATTGCCTAATGAGAGCCATGCAAGTCATGAACCCCTGGACTCCCCTGGTTGCCTAGGTTTCCGAAATGTGTGGGTTTGCTAAATGTCTCTGGGTGGTGGCACAGACAAGCACCAAAATCCACAGCTACCCACATTACAAAAGCAGGGTGGTTTTCAGTGGAAAAATTTGATGTGTCCATGTTGTGTTTTTTATCCCAAAAAAGTATAAATATGGGCCTCAGTTCTCTAACAAATGAGGGGAAGTTGGTCAATTTTTTTTAAGTGAAAGCACCACTTATAGAGGTTTGTTTTAGCACCTCCAAATGTGCTAGCTTCAAAGAACAAATTCTAACCATAGTATTAAAATATTGAAACTAAGGGGCATATTTATACTCCGTCTGCGCCGATTGTGCGTCAAAGCAAAAATTTTGACGCACAATCAGCGCAAACGTTGCCCCGTATTTAAACTTTGACGCCAGAGCCCACGGATGACAAAATTCTGCTGTGTGCGTCATTTTTTGGATGCGGCAACCCGCCTTGCATCAATTATATGCAAGGTAGGCATTCCCGTCCAAAAAATGGCTTATTTATGCTTTCAGGCAAAAATGACGCACGGCCGGGAGGCGGAGCCAGAAAATGACGCACAGCCCGATTTGCGTCAAAAATTAACACCTGGGTCAGGGCAGGCGTTAAAATGGGGCAAACACACCTGTATTTAATCAGAACACACAGAACAAACAGCAGAGCAGCAGAGCAGCAACAGGGAGCCATGGAGGTGATACTAATCCAGTGTGCACGCAGACGCAGAGCCCAGCAGCAACAGCAGCAGCTACTACAACACCAGCAGGGACCCCAAAGGCAGCGCAGAAGGCAGGAGAGGATATTCCGCCCAAGAACCACCCTTCAGGGCCTCATTGAACACGACATCGTACAGAGGTACCGGCTGAACTGGCAGGCCATTCAGCAGCTGCTGTGCAACATTGAACAGCAGTTGGCCCCCACTTTGGTGACACCCCGCACCATCCCAACAGAAACAAAGCTGCTTGCTGTACTTCACATGCTGGCAAGTGGCTCTTTCCAAACAACTGGTGCCATGGTTGGCGGAATATCACAACCATCATTCTCCGCCTTTTTGCCCAAAGTACTGGATGCCATCATTCGACTGACACCCCGCCACATCTGCTTCCCTAACACACTGCAGAAGCAGGAGGAAACAAAACAGGGGTTCTACCTCATCAGTGGCTTCCCACACGTCCTTGGTGCAATCGACTGCACACATGTACGCCTTGTGCCACCTGCTGCAACTGAACACCTCTACCGCAACAGGAAGCACACACATTCCATCAATGTGCAGGCCATAGTCGATCACCAGGGATTGATCACCAACATTGTGGCTAAATATCCTGGGAGTGTACATTACTCATACATCTTCCGTCACTGCACCATCAATGAACACTTCCAGGATGGATGGTATGGCAATGGACTACTTGTTGGTAAGTACAAAAACCTACTCATATACACACTGCATAGCAACCCTCTAGGACACACAACACATACACCACAACAGCAACATGTCAACAGGAACACACTGAGGTCGTGACATCACTAGCCATGTTTCTTAAGTCACCATTGAACCTGCCACACATCTGAAATTACTGTACAGCCTAATGTTAAGACTTCAATGAGTGTGGTTGCCTAAATGTCACCTTGCAAATTGTAAGTGTCCCAATGACCTTTACATTAATCCATTGCATAAGTTTAAAGGTATGGGATGTCCAGGGTACTTTGATATGAACGTGTTAACAACACTTTCAATTTTAACTGTGCATGGAACTATCATCTCACCCCCAGTGAAGACACACGGACACCTGTATCACAATTCACAGTGCTAGGGAGGGCACACTGTACTGCAAATCCCAAAACATACTGCTGACAAACGGTTAGCAGACAAACACTTGTTCAGCCAAGGAAACAACACAATGCAGATGGTACAGCCTACAAGCATAGGATGCCACATTAGTACACAAAAGAGTCACAGACAACACAACACAACTACTGCCATGAAAGGTCTTTTAAGTAGTGCCCGCTACATCAACATGATCCCCTTCATTTTCTCTTGCAGCTGATCAGGGGTATGGCATCCAGCCATGGATCATGACACCATTTGGCAACCAAAGTACTGCTGCAGAGCGTGCATACAACGACGCCCATAGGAGGACACGCAGCATTGTCGAGCGGACCTTCATCATCCTCAAGTCAAGGTTCCGCTGCCTCGACATCACTGGTGGTAGCCTCCTATATTCCCCCGAGATGGTCTGTAGGATCATCCTCACATGTGCAATATTGCACAACATTTGTATCAAAAGAAACATTCCCCTCCTGGAACCAGAGCCACACATGCCTGAAGAGGAGGAAGAGGAGGATGCTGGCCTGCAACAGGAGGGGGAACTACAGAACACAGCCGCTGGTATACGCAGGCGGCAACAGATTGTAAATAATTTCTTCTGAATATGATCACCTTCACCACTTTAGTTAACGAATTTAAATAAACACCTATTCTAATCACCATATCATGGTCTGGCTATTCCTTTTTGCACACCTTAATCTCTACTTATCAGAATAAGAGTGTTGCCTCATGGAGCATTGCTGAGATACTAAGTAGGACACGGAACATCCCAGAGCTAATGTGATGCCTAACATACAATGGTCACACACACTCTTAATGACATATATCATATACATATCTCCTTTGAAGGCCAATAGCAGAGGACCACAACTATTTCACACATACATGTTGAAAACAAGGTCCAACGCAGCATATGGCACACAACTAAGACATCATCACTCAATAAGAGGAAGACAAGCCTCATACATGAGGCAGTCAATGTGCTTTGGCATCAGTAACAGGAATGCCTGACCAGACCCTTGACAGCAGTTAGTCCAACTGCATCCAATATTTGCAAGGACTATCTGTGACTAGAGTTCCATAGAAGCAGAACATAGACAGCACAAGTGCCACACATATGACATGCATTGAGCACATGACATGACATTCCATGTACATGTCAGGCCATTTCCTAACTCATTACACACCCATGCACCTGGTTACAACCCACCTGTCGGAAGAGGTCCCTGGAATACTGAGATGTGTACCATGATAATACCTCCTCTACACACACAGACCAACATTAGCAAACCAGTGTGCTACACCCTTTCCTATGGTATGCCATTGTCATAGAACATCTGACTGCAAGGACGTCAGGTCAATTTATACACTGTCTTCTAGTTTCAAAGCCCTGTTAGGACATGTAGATTGCTTCCCCTTGTGAAAATGTCTGTTGGCCCTTAGAATGCAAGACTCACCTACAGGACTGGTGAGAAACAGATGCAGCCCACACCTATGATCACCTCCATGCACACCACCCATTTAAAAAAGCACTGCCCCTGGTGATGCCTGGAACAGCATAGGAGTTGCTATTATGTCAAATACACCATCAACCATTGATACTAATTAAGCCGTGTAACACAGCCACTGGGCTAATTTGTCACCTTCAAAAACACAGGACGTACACAGTTTGACATGTCAACTGCCTAGTTTGTCCTCAAAACAGTCTCAGTCAGACCACTGATTATGTAACTTGTCAAGTAACTGGATCCTGAATCACCTTGCATTCTGTCAGCCAGACTGGCAACTGTCTGTGAGTCACACTAAAGTATCCCTGTGTCTACATATGTACCACACTTGCGTTAGCAAACCTCCCATTCATCAGGGGGCATTGGGCATGGGCTTCTTCCATGCATACCCAAATACATTGTATAGCATCATCTGCCTTTTAACTGTACCATTTGAGTTACTTCCTCTTGGAAAAGCAAAATTCATGGCCCATCCCTTGTCTGGGTTGCATTTATGCATGAATGACAAAGTGTGACAGTGTCCCAGGCCCGTAGGCAGGGATTGGGTATGGGGCTTTCAGCACAACCAGCAACCTCTGATAATGTCCATGAATAATACACAAATGTCAGGACCATGACAGTTCACACACAGCATCACAGTGCGCACAACATAGTGATGGGCCGTGTGTGGTGAATAGCTGCGAGAATAATCAGCACAGAGGCTATGATGTTCCCAGATGCAGTGGGAAGTGCAGAGGCCAACCTGTGTACAAATGTTGTAATGACACCTGCGGAACATGACACCTGAGACATAATCTCACTCAGCACACCAAGGTTGCCCTGTTGACTGTCTCATTACACGTCTTTAGTGACAGGGTGGGACCATCCACATGTTGGTTCACATGTCCACATCTACTTTAATCACATTGATCAACCAAGGATACTCAGTAGATACAGGAATAGCTGCCACTGACTCATGATGAGTCCTGGACCGAACTGTGACAAATTACACCCCAAACAATCTACAGGATCATCATTGGACCACACACATGAACAAGACACCTATGTGCAATTGATCACTGGAAATATGTGGGCACGTGCTGTCTTGTATGCTGGTCAACCACAGCCACTTGATAGTTGGGGCTCACTTCTATGGCCTCAACTGTGGTGTCATCATACATATGAGATTCACCCTTGTCTGTCTGTGCAAACAACATGGTACCCACTTCCTCAATGCATGTGCATGACTCACTGTGGGATTCACCAACTAGTGCCTAGGAAGCTCTTACCAATACTCTAGGACATAGGATGTAGAAAATGTGGACCATTGACATGAACAAGCGTCTGCCATCCATCTGGTGCATGCTATGTCACATGTGGTGTCTACGTGACCCTAAAACTTGGAAGTACACTTTACGGGTGTTGTTACATGTATGACTAACACATGCCCTTGCTCATTTTCAATTTGACTTGCATGTAAGGATTGCATGGACGTCACATTCATACAACCATATGTACAATTATGCTTCATGTGATACACACACACTTGGTCAACCAACACATTAGTTGTCAAAGCATACACTTTGAGCCAAAGGCATTTAGGTATTGTACATATGTGTGTCACATTGCTATCCTCTCCTTATGCCAAACATGCACAATTTGTGCAACACATATATGTAGGCCACACTTATGACCATCTATTGCGTCATCCAACTTAAAAATATTGTGAAGGGTGTAGTGGATGATGTTCCGCTGCAGTATGATGTCACACATGTGAACATACACCATCAACACCATACTGTCTTCAATTGGCCAATCTCTGATGTGTTCAAGATGTAAAATAACCAAAAAACAAGTAAAAATGCCCCAAACCAGTTAATGCACTGTAATTTTGACGTCCCTAGCGGTGTGCGTCATTTTTTGACAACCAAAACTGTATTTGCATCTTTTTTTTTTACGCACAGGAGTGAAATTTAGCCCGCATCCAGATATTTGTACAGGCCATGTATCATTATGTGGGTTAATATTCACGTCTGTGCATCAAAAAGAATGACGCAAATACAGTTTTGGTAAACAAAAAATGACGCATAACGCGAAAAAGGCGGGACTTTTCATACAGGAAGTGATGTAATAAGATATCCTGTTTACAGATCATGTACAGTGGGTGTACTTTCACTTTCACTTTGCAGTCTATGATCCTTCTAGACTGTGTGGCTGTGTAGAGAGTGTTGTCCTGAGATTTTGTGCTGTTTTTGTCCTGTGTGCTATCTGTAAAGTCCTTTTGTGAAATAAATATTGTTTGTGTATACTGTAGTACTGTGTTTTGTCTACATTTGTCCATTTACCTTGTGTTTTTCTTGTTTGTGGGAGTCTGTTGTGGGTAGTGTTAGTTTGGGGATAGTTAGGCTCTTTTAGTGTTTAGGTTTACTTTTTTTCTGTCTTTGTACCCCTACTTTCACCCTTTTCCCCTTTCTATTTCTTTTACCCCTATTCCTTATCGTCACTTATAAGTATGTCTGGTAGGCCACGTCTTGGCAGGATGGGGGAAGAGGAGTTGGGGGGCTTCATCTGGCTGGTGACGCATTTCTTGCTGCTCATGATCCAGGCAGGGGGCAGGGTGATACAGGGGTATCCGACAGAGGCGCGCAGAATCCGGTAGGGAAAGGTGCTGCATCACCTGCAGCGTGTGTATGCCAGCCTGAGGAGTGACCACCAGCTGAAGCACCGGTGGGCTGACCTCATCACCAGGGAGCAGGATCTCTTGGACCACCTGGGAATCATGATTGGTGGCACTGTTGATGAGTACAACTTATGTTAATGTGCACGATTAAATGCTCTGTAGTGACATCAGGGGATTAGTGCAATGTCTGCCAGCTAACTTGCTGACTGTGTGTAATGCTGGGGAAATATAAGGGGATCATTGATGCACTATGGCAAGGATCACAATTGCTAGCTGTCAGGTGGCACGTGCTCAGCAAACTTACAGGTTACTTTTCCATGAAGGAAATTGGTGCGGCCTTTTTGTCAGAACAGCTAACAAAATAGGAGTCAATCATGTCTATATAGGGTACTATTGACAGAGAAGTACAGATGTACCAACATTTAGGCCAACTATGTTGACGCAATTGCTAGACTGACTTTAGAATCACTACATGATGCAGAAAATGAGTGCTGCCTTCACGTCAATTGATAATAGCAAAGTGGCTCAGACATATGTCTCATGTGAGTCTGGTGAGTGTGGAAGGAAAGCGTTCACAGAAGTACTATGAATGTGTGGGATTATTGTGTTCCTTGATCTTTTTGGATACATGTCAGTTCTTGATTTGAAAACATTGTGAAAAGGTGTAAGGTGCCCCCAGCTAACATCTTAAGATGTTTGTTGGAATTAGTTGAGCCACAATCCAAATATGGATGGCAGTCCAAGTGTATGCACATGGCTTCACATCTCCATGGTTGGTGCAAATCACCATAGCTGGGCCACATCAATTGACTATACTGTAACAACAGGATGGCTTACAAAAGTCCCTGCCCCTCCCTCTGTACATTGGGCCTATGTGCAATAAATGTGTCATGGCCACAAGGCATGTTTGACTGGTAATGCAGTCCTCAAGTAACCAGGCGTTGGATGCCTCTCTTGGATGCACACGATGAGACGATTACACTCCACTTTTCTTAGTGCTCACCAATTACGGGGCATGTTTGCAACCACATAATAGTTAGGGCCAATGTATGTGTGCAGATATGTGTGTAACTGTCACAGGAGACCCATGCTATGTACAAGTTGGCCGTGATATATCAGATCCAGTACCATCATGTCTGAATGGCTGCCATTTCATTATTAAGCCTACACATTGTAAATGTTTATGAAATTGTTGCACTGTGCACAGATTTTGAGCTCATTTCTTCCTTCCATACCTTACAGGTGGACCGGCACCCTACACTGTGGGAGAGGTGGCAACATTTGAGGACCCCGACCACTCCAGTAAGTGTTGATATGTCTGTTATGTGTTGTGTTTGCTGGTTATGGACTTGTGTGAGTTGGACGCATAGCAAGGTGTGATGCGTTGGGCAAGCTTTTCACTTGTTCCATGAGTGGGAATGCAGTTCTCACATGTTTTGAGTTTGCCAATGCGTATCCAATGGTATCATGTAGGGATTGTAGGACATCCCTGTAGGCCCACTGTGAGTACAGGGGATAGTCATGTGTATGACGCTTGTATCACCAAGAGTCGCAATGGAAGTCAGCCCCAATTTAGTCAGCCTGTCAGACCCACATTCTCTAAGATTGGTAGAGCTAATAGCTTTCCAATAGACATCTGCTTCCCTATTTACCTACGTTAGTTTTGAAACAGTAGGTAGAACCTCCTAGCAGCATGTACTTCCACATGTAGTGCATCAAGTCTGTGGAACCTGAGTGCAATGGCCTATGTGTGCATGCAATTCAAGATCATGGGTGTTCTAGCAACTCTGTGTCTGATGTAAGTCAGGCCTCACTGGAAGTATATGTTGTGTACTAAGTTCTGCATTTCCTGACATGTCTGACCCTATGAGTGCTCTAGGGTTTGCTGATTCTTAATTGTAGATAGACCTTACCTGTGGTGTGTCTGTAGAGACAAACATGTGTGGAGTTTCCTATACACTCCTCGGTGTACATGTTGTTGGCAAATTATAGTTGTGTATCCACCGCCCCCCTCAAACACGGCCATGGGTTTGTGAATGGGGTACCTAGTACTGATGACATCAGTATGTTACACATACATGTGAATAAATGACTGTTTGGTTGCATACTAGTAGACACACTCAGGTTTGGCACTTGGTACTATACTGGCAAGTCCAGCCACAACTTGCAGACCATGTGGCTTTAGTTTTGCTTTCCGTACGCTGACATTTGTAGCCCAGCTCTTGACGGAGGATATGCAGCATGATTCTTAGATGATAACTGTCAGAACTCAGATTGCAAGTCAAAGCCAGTGATTACCCATTTTGTAGGTTATGGATGTGCTTTGTGTGATGTGACCTTTGTAGTCTGGCCTGCCATATACTTCCTCAGGGACATTCAATGCTCTGTATTGTGATATGAGCTGTTACAAGTACAGTAGATGTAATGTCTGATTAACTTGCTGTGCCGTTTCACCCAATGCAGTTACTAATGTAGCATATCTGCATTTGTCTTCACAGCTTCTAACATGACTCCAGACCAGGTCCGTGAATTTCAGCGCCGGGCCATGCGATATCAGCACATCCTTCTGGTGGAGTCGGGGTTCCGGAGGATGGCCCGGAGATATCGCCATGAATGGGCCTCCGGGGCATGGCGAGCCTTCCCACAGGGTGGGCCTACTTTGCCCACCACAGCCACCACCAGCACAACCACCAATCAGAGCCAGGTGGCCCCACCCACAGCTGCCACTGTTGGTCCAACATCTGCTGGACTTCCTGGCCCCAGCATTGCCAACGGTGCAGGACAGCCCACACAGACCTCCTCCACTGATACCCAGACTGCCACTGCTCCATCTGTTGACCCTGCAGCCTTCAACAGAATGGAACATAAGATGGACAAAGTGCTGCGCAAGTTGAGCCACCTGAGCCGGGACGTGCGGCACATTAAACGGCGGGTCAAGGACATTAAAAGGACCCTCCGGAGGGCCAACCTCTAGACACTTTTTTTGATGGACATGATTCCCTCCTCCTCCCTCCTCTTTCCTTGTTCTTATAGTTAGTGGGCTTAGGGGGCTTAGTGTTAGGTTAGTATAGGCTGTTAGTTTAGTTAGTGTTAGTGGGTGTGGGGTGGGGGGCCTGCTTGTTTCTATTTTTACTTATTACATGTGTGGGTGGGGGGCTATGTTGGGGTTCTTGTGTGTAAAAAAAAAAAAAAAAAGAAATACCAAAAAAGCAACAAAAAAAAATATATCTATTTGTTTAGGATAGTGTAGTATGTGTTTAGGTTAGTATGTGTTGTCCTCCATGTGTCCCGTCTCATAAGGGGTGTGGGGGTAGATGTTTAGAACGCTTTGTTACATGTGATAAGTAAGTGTAGCTTAGGTTAGTTAGGGACAGTTGTGGGTAATGAGAAGTCAGGGTAGATTAGGGTAGGTAAGATTTTTCCTTCAGTTTCCTCATCTATAGTTAGCATTTAATAAATATTTGGTTACCCCTTAATAGTATGTGTTGAATGGTACTTGATCATGGATTTGGATTCAGTGTACATCAATTTGGTACTATAACATCTGTGTCCTATGCTACAAACAAATCCCAACTGAGCTGTACAATTGGCAGCTAGCCCAGAGCTACCTTGCAAAGTGTCGACCCTTTGTTGCAGCCACCAATCACAGTTAATATGGATCCCAATGTGTTTCTGTTGATAAGTGTGTTTTCGAAGTCACTAACAGTGCTTCCAGACTTGACATTGGGGAAACAGTTTTAGTTCTGACTGCAGTGTGATGATCATGCACACCCTTATAAGATGAGTTCTCATTGGCAATCTTGTATTCTTGTCTTCATGACCCTCATACATCATTTGTGACACAGTTAGGCATGATTACCTATTTGTATGTTAACTCAGACACCTTCATTTGTGCAGTTTTTTTAGTGTTTACTTAGATTAGTGTGGCATGTTTATTGTGTTATTTTTGCATGGTGACAACATTTTGCTAACACTATTTGATGACTTAGTTATCCCCTGAGGAAGCATTCTTCTGTCTAACACATCATGATGGTGTATGGTTTCTCACTTCATCAGATTTGTCCCTCAGGATGGGCAGAGTATGATGCAATCATGGGCACTGTGCAGATTTATCTGACTACATATTATCAGGACAGTTGTATTGACAAGCAATGTAATTTTACAGTAGGCACATTTCAGTTATCTACTGCACAGTTGATATGTCACATTACCCAGAGACAGATTTGTTGTGTAAGTGCTATTTATTGAAAAGTGTTGTAGTGCTATCTGTACATTGCCCATGATTGCGAGTCCATTATAGTGACATCTTACATTGTGATCCAACACAAGGGTTTACCAAAATGCTTTTGACATGCTGGGGTTGCTGTTTCAGACAGTGCAGAGGGACAGAATTTGCCAATGAGTAGGAGAGAGACAATCATTGGGCTGGGTGACAAGATATACAGTGGTTTGCAGAACAGTGCTTGAGTACAGTTGTTTCAAGACTGGCAAGTTACAAAGCGCAGGGCCTTGGTAATAGTTGGCCATGTGGCAGGGACTAGTGCTTCCAGGTCATTTTCCTTGTGAATGTGATCTGTTCCATGTCTTCTTCTTCTGATGTGTGTGTTGCCTCCACTGTCCTTGTTGTTGTTGGTTGTTAAGGGGCAACACACACCTCAGTGTTAGAAGACGTGGAGTCAGACATCCCGGTCGCTGCTCCCTGTGAAGGTCTTAAGGGCAGTACTGCAGCAAGGAGGATCTGCTGGTTCTTGGGAATAGCAGCCACATCAGGATGGTAGGCAGCCAGGTCGGCTCTGAGGGGTTCAATGTTGCATTTGTGCACAGGTTGACAGGATTGCTGTTGTAGGTGTTGGGTCAACTGTATTACAGCTGTGCTGATTTCCTTCTGGGTTTTCTGCAGTTCCTGCAAGATAGATGTTAGGGCTTGCATAGCTGCTGCCTGATCTGCAGATGACATCATGCACGAACGCATCCCCTCAAGGCTGGCTGCCATAGTTTGCATCCCCACCCGCTCCTCCTTGGCCAGCTCCCGCTGTACTCCAACTACAGTTCTCTCAAAGCTGGTGCCAGTGTCGTCTGAGTCCTCAGCTGTATTGGAGCTGGCAGGTCTCACAATTGGGGTGGTGGGTGGTTCCTCTGCGATGGCTGCTTGTTCTGTGCTCCTCCTTTTGACAGAAGGTGGGGTCTGGAGGGTTTCGAGGACCTTTTGGATGGTCTCCTGGGGAATGTTTATCGGCTCGTCATTCATGTCATCAGGGAAATCTGGGACAGGCATATCGGCAGGAGATCCATCTTCCTCTGCAATGAAACAGGGTACAATTAGTGTGCCTGTGTTGTGGCAATTTTGATGTGACGTGCCTGCCTTTTGATGAATTCACTTTGTGATCTTGTTTTGTGTTAATTTCTCCAGTCCTTCAGATGGGCATTCTTCCAGGCCTATGTTCCACCTGTGTGTCACATGTATGTTATTGAGTTATCAGACTTGTCAGCCTCATCGCCTCTAGGTGTTGATTTATGCCAAAAAGAGAATTGCCACCTTCTTTTCCTACTCGACCCTCCGTGTACATCCATTCTCATGGTGAGACCTTTCACTGGTTGTGGGTGTACTGATGGCCCTGGCAGGCACACTTAACAATCTGGACCTGCACCAATCTCTGATCGTTCACATCCACTTAAATGTAATTGACATGTGGCATATCCTATGCATGGCAATGTTATGATCCGATATGGATGTAGACATTGGTAATGTGTCCTGCTGATGTTGGGGAATGTGTGTTACATTGGATTGCCCTGATAGTCGTATCAGTGTCCTATTTCCTCCTCTGACTGTTCAGGTGTATTTCATTGACCAGTTCCATGTGTCCCCTCCTCAATGCTGTTGTCTGAGCAGTATGACATTTGGGATGTTGCCTTGTTACCCAGGCACAGGATGGACCCTGACATATGCAGCATGAGTGTGTCTTTAGTGCTGTGTAGCTCCCATTGTTGTTTACATTGGCTGATGTTTGAGACAACTATGGGCATTGACATTTGAGAGTACTGGGGCCTTTGTCTTGTTTCTGGGGATTGTTGCAGTTGTCATCCTCACCACCTAATTTAGGTGTGTATGATCCATGGGGAGGTTACTGCCATTGGCTACTTGAGCTGCACACAGAGCAGAGGTGGTAGTGGCAACTGTTGTTGCAGTTACATTGCAGTTGTCGGTATGACTAGAGGATTGCTAATAGGGCCCTAGTTAATGTAAGGGGTATGTTGGCTGACGTGTGCCAGGATGTCAGTTTGACATACTGGCCTTCCCTCCTGTCGTGGCTTTCCCTTTGCTCCATCGTTGGCATGACAGCATGCCCCCATGGGACTGTTGTTGGTGTTGTGTAATGGTGTGCCCCAGGTCTTCTCAGAACGGGCCATGCCCCCCTGCCGTGCCCCTTTACCCATGCCACTCCATGTATTAGATAACTTCCATGCATTTTGTGGTTGGTATCCCCCCCGCTCACAGTTGACATTATTGCATTATAATTCCCCATGCGACTTACCCTGCATGTGCGTTGTCTCCTGGTAGTCTGCGCTGTCCAGTCCTTGAATCCCTGTGACGATCTCCTCAGGGATGATGGCTGCGACCATCTCCTCCATGTGGTCCTGGGCCTCCTGGTGTGCTGGATTCCCCCCTCCAGTCTGCAGTGCTGCCTTCCTGTTCCTGGCCATCTTTTCCTTGGTCTTGCGCTTGCAGTCATGCCAGCGTTTCTTGTACTTGATGACTGTTCTGCGTACTTCAGCCACACTGTTAATCTTGTCGACAATTTGTTGCCATATAGCCTCTCTCCTACTGATTGGCAACTTTGAGGTGACAAACAGTTGGTGCTGGTGTTCCGTCACCTCTTTAACCAGAATTTCCTGCTCCTCTGCACTAAAGCGACACTTTCTTTTCTTCTTAAAAGTGTCCTGGTTCTTGTGTGGGTCCTCCTGGCTAGTTCCTGGTCTGCTGTAATCTTCCTGGGGTCTGTAGTGGCACCTGGGATCCATTTTGGCTCTCCTCTGGTGAAATGGCTGTGTTCGCTGTTTTTTTTAACGCTAGTGCATCAAAAAAAACTGCGCATATCTGGTTTGCGGTGTCGTAAATCGACCCACAGTCATTTCCGCTGCGTTAACGTTGTTTTCCTTTACAACTTGACGCCGCGGTGTGCGTCAAAAATAATGACTCCCACCTGTTGTTTGCGCTGCCGTGCGTCAAAGTATAAATATGACGCCCGCACAGTGCACCAAAATGGCGTTAGCCGGCGGTAATATTTAGTAAGTGTAAATATGGGCCTAAGTGTACTGAAGGTGAGCCCCAAAGCTTTAGCAAGGCACCCGCAGCTTTATGAGCTATTCACACACCAAATAACACACCACGCACAAGAGTTTCATACCACCAGCCAAGGGCATATTCCAACACATCAGCACACTCAAATCAACATACCGCCACCATTCAAGGGCTAATCACATTTATACAGCACAGGACGGAATCCCCAATCAAACTACCTCTCACATAGTCATCAACCAGCTTGCTTACAAATACGCCACAAGAAAGCCTCTATAAAGACATATTGCCACACATACTGATGGTTTGTGCCTCAACAACATTGACAAATAAAAAAGTTTGACTACATTTCTTACTACATGTCAAGTAATCCAACTCAGTTGACTTTTTGAGCATTACACACTATGGCCCTCATTACAACCCTGGTGGTCGGTGATAAAGCAGCGGTAATACAGCCAACAGGCCGGCGGTAAAAAAAATGGAATTATGACCACGGCGGAAACCGCCCACACAGACAGCTACTTTAACACACCAACCGCAACAGTGGTAGCAACAAGCACCACAGCGGTAACCGCCAACAGAAAGGCGGAAGACAATGTACCACCCACACAATTACAACTGGCCTATCCACCACCTTTTCCGGGGCGGTACCAACGACATCAAAAGCACGGTGGAAACAGTGCACAGAAGGCAAGGGACTCACCTCTGGAGACTCAAGGAAGAACCACAATGCTATGGAGCCCGAGTTGTACATCTTCCCCATGCTTGTATACCTCTCCATGCACTACGAACAGCAACGCCAGCGAAGACGACCACAATGAGTACTGCTGCCTAGCACACAAGGAAAGGGGCAGGAAAAAGAGAGTGACACACACACACGCAACACACAACACACCCACCCCCAACATCATACACACAACCAGATGCAATAACTTCACATATCTACCCCGTACCCCTCAGGAATAATGCAAGGACAAAAGGAGTTGATTAAAGTGAGTGTAATAAAATAAAATTGTAGAAATTCATGCTTCAAAATCAAAACAGTATATACATATGTACAAATGGAGGGACACTGTCAAGTCCTCAATGTCCGTGGGCCACAGGGCCACATTACATAGGCCAAGGCCCCACTTGACTCCTGCTACAACATGGAGAGAACACTGCAGGGGCATCAGGTCGAAAGTACAAAGGCACCTCAGGGAGATGGGAAACGGGGGGGGCACCTCAGCCGGACGATGGTACAACACCACTGGCCCTGGGGGGGGCTACATGCCCTGTGCTTGGACCTGGGGAGTGCAAAGCCACAGTCTTTTAAGGGGGTGGTTTGTCCACTGCTTGGTACTGGGGAGTGCAAAGCCACAGTCTCTCAAGTGGGTGGGTTGCCCACTGCTTTGTCCTGGGGAGTGCAAGGTCACAGTCTCTCTAGTGGGTGGTTTGGTCACTGCTTGGTCCTGGGGAGTGCAAGGCCACAGTTTCTCAAGTGGGTGGTTTGCCCACTGCTTGGTCCTGGGGAGTGCAAGGCCACAGTCTCTGAAGTGGGTGGTTTGCCCACTGCTTGGTCCTGGAGAGTGCAAGGCCACAGTCTCTCAAGTTGGTGGTTTGCCCACTGCGTGGTCCTGGGGAGTGCAAGGCCACAGTCTCTCAAGTGGGTGGTTTGCCCACTGCTTGGTCCTGGGGAGTGCAAAGCCACAGTTTCTCTAGTGGGTGCTTTGCCCACTGGTTCTGGAGGGGGCCTTGTGCCCACTGTGCTTCATCCTGGCAAGGATGCGGTGAGTGGATAGCTTCTTCCAATGGTTCTGGAGGGGTCCTTGTGTCCATTGTGCTTCATCCTGGCAAGGATGCGGTGAGTGGATGGCTTCTTCCACTGGTTCTGGAGGGGTCCTTGTGCCCAGTGTGCTTCATCCTGGCAAGGAGGGGGTGAGTGGATGGCTTCTTCCGCTGGTTCTAGAGGGGGCCTTGTGCCCAGTGTGCTTCATCCTGGCAAGGATGCGGTGAGTGGATGGCTTCTTCCACTAGTTCTGAAGGGGGCCTTGTGCTTCATCCTGGCAAGGAGGGGGTGGTTCTGGAGGGGACCTTGTGCCAAGTGTGCTTCATCCTGGCAAGGAGGGGGTGAGTGGATGGCTTCTTCCACTGGTTTGGGAGAGGACACAGGGGACGTGTGCACGGATGTGGGGGTGGTGACCCCCCCAGTGAGGGGTGTGTAGTGATAGGCGTGATGGTGATGGGGGTAGTGGATGAGGATGTAGTGCATGCAGGTGTGAGTGGAGACGCTACAGGGAGGGTGGTGGACGAGGAGGAGGGGGCACAGTGGAGGCAGTGGATGTTGGTATGTCTGCATCTGGATGGTGTTTGTGTGAGGGCCTGTGGGCTGATGTGTGGTGCTTGTGGTTGCCTGAGCCACTCCTGTGTGTTGTCTTGGGTGCATGCTGGTCTGAATGTGTGCTTGGGATAGGTTGGGGTTCAGGGGAATGGGACTGGGTAGAGGAAGTTGGAGGAGGGAGGCTAGAGACAGGGACAATGGCTGCCAACAGGGAGGAGGCCAGAGCCTGGATTGATCTCTGTTGGGCCGCCATGCCAGAGTGAATGCCCTCCAAGAATGCATTTGTTTGTTGCAAATGGACTGCCAGCCCCTGGATGGCATTCACCATGGTTGACTGCCCAACAGAGATGGATCGCAGGAGGTCAATAGCTCACTCAGGGTAGCACCCTGGGGAGAGCCTGAGGTGCCTGGGGTGAAGGAGATGCCCACCCTCCTGGGTGAGCGGGCACGGGAAACTCGCGGAGGGGCTGCTGGGAGGGTGGTGCTGGTACCGGGGTGGCGGCTGTACCTGTAGTTGGGGTGGGCACAGAGGTATCACTGTCAGAACTGTCCCCTCCTGTCCCCGCCGTGGTGCTCCCCTTGCCCTCCGTCCCACTGGTGCCCTCATCGCTGGTGGATTCGACCTCCTGGGCCCTGTGGGATGCAGCTCCCTCCGTCGCTGGTGCCTCTGCTCCTCTGCCAGATGATGCTAATGCACATAAGGACAGGGTGACAAAACAAAAAGGGGGGGAAGAGACAATGGATACACTTGGTCAATGGCAACAACAACACCGTTGGCTTCAACGACACACACACACATAGGGAACAGCCCTACGCACTAAGCAAAGCACTACCAGTCACAATGCTAGTCACCAGCTCATGGACAGGAATACCTATCGCCAATAGCAGCATACCTGACACCCACAGACCCCTGCCCAGTAGTGGATGCCTACTAGCTTGGTAGGAGGTGGTGTTCATCATACCCTGCCCAACATGGGACCTACCCTGCAATGTCCAGCCTGGCCCAGGGGCACCCAGAGGCCCACATCCCCCATCCGGAGACCACCCCACCACGCGCAAGTAGTATATTGGGGAACTGTACTCACCCCCTTGTGGCTGCTTTAATGCCCTCAAGCGCCCATCTAGCTCTGGATAGGCCACCGCCAGTATGCAGGCCATCGGGGGTCAGGGTTCGACGGGCACCCCTTCCTCATTGGGAGGCCATCCCTAGCTGGGCCTCCGCCGTCTTCCTTGCCCAGCGTCTCAGGTCCTCCCACCATTTGCGACAGGGTGCTCCACCTGCCGTAAGCCCGCAGGGTCCGCACATCCTTGGCGATAGCACGCCATATACCCTTTTTCTGATGGGCGCTGACCTGCAGAAAAAGAAACATAGAAAAAGGTATCAGTCATACCGTCTGGCCTGTTACACTCATGGCCCACCATAGCCCTCACATCCCCTTACGCACAGACATTGCCCACAATACATGCAGCACGCTGCTCAGAACCCTTCCACCCACCCCCCCACACGAGGCCCTCATGCACAGTACTCCATGCATCCATGCCCCTTTCATCGTGCTCACAGTGTACTCACCTGTTGGTCTGGAGGCCCATACAGCATTCAGTACTGGGGTAGGACCCCATCCACCAGTCTCTCCAACTCCGCAGCGGTGAAGGCAGGGGCCCTTTCCCCAGTGACACGAGCCATAGTCGGTTCCAGACACAGGTCACAGCAGCACTTGCAGTGTAGGTCCTCTCCTGTTTAAGGTCAGGTAGCAAGTGGGTGAACAGATAGAAAATGGCAGTCATGTCCACGGCGATGCATACTGTCACCGCTGGTGTACATCACCATTGGCCACTGTAACCAATAGGGTCCAATGACAACCAATGAGGAGTTGCACGTCGGTACTCGACCGCCTCCAGCAACAGCGCACAATGTCAGCGGCATTACCTCATTTCCACATGTCCATCCACACAGGACAGACGGATGCCATTTCAGGAGGGGGCAGGCCATGGCACCTAACTGTGTCACAGTACACATAGGCACCATTTGGGCCTATCCAACAACATACTGTTACAGTCACAACATGCAATGCAGTGTAATGTTTGGAAATGTGGAATACTGACCAGCTGCTCACCGTTTTGCCCCCTAGATTCAATAGTGCTGACCACATTGTTGTCTGCCCTGATTAAACACATGCGCAGCTACATTGTTTACCCCCAGGTGGAGGATTTGGCCACAGTGAAAGCTGACTTCTATGCAATAGGACATATCCCCAACATTATTGGGGCTATACATGGTACACATATTGCATTTGTCCCCCCTGGAGAACTGTTCAGAAATCGAAAGAGCTTTCACTCGATGAATGTGCAGATAGTGTGCCTGGTGGACCAGTACATCTCCCATGTCAATGCAAAGTATCCTGGGTTTGTGCATGATGCCTATATCCTGAGGAATAGCATCCCATTTGTGATGGCTCAACTCCAGAGGCACTGGGTGTGGCTAATAGGCGAGCCCTGGTTCCCACCCAGTGTATGTTGGTGTATGGGTATGGTGTGAACCCTAAGGGTTGATGTGTGGCTAACAGTTGTCCCTCGATATTTGCAGGTGACTCTGGTTACCCCAACCTCTCATGGCTACTGACCCCTGTGAGGAATCCCAGGACAAGGGCAGAGGAACGTTACAATGAGTCACATGGGCGAACAAAAAGAATAATAGAGAGGACATTTGGCCTCCTGAAGGCCAGGTTTCGTTGCCTCCATCTAACTGGTGGATCCCTGTACACCCAAGAAGGTCTGCCAGATAATCGTGGCATGCTGCATGTTGCATAACCTTGCCTTGAGATGCCAGGTGCCTTTTCTGCAGGAGGGTGAGGCTGGAGATGGGTGTGTTGCAGTAGTGGACCCTGTTGGCATTGAAGATGAGGAGGCAGAGGACGAGGATGAGGACAACAGAACAGCACAGAACAGCTATCATATAACTTCACTTTGCATTGACAGTTTTGTATTTGACATTGTACATGGCAGGCAGATTTTCCCACCTCTATGGCCACTTACTGTACCCTTTGGCATCTCTATTTTCAGATATCTGTGCCCCACTCTGGCACCTGGTGTGTTGCCTGCAGCCAACTACAGGTCATTCCTATGTATACATTACTGTACAGTTGTATTGTAGTGTTTAAACCTTGTTAAACTAATACATACTTAAATCATTTGACATACTCCATACTTTTTTTCAAAGGGTGTTTATTTAAGTGCTAATAAGTAGAGGGATATGTACAATGGGCTGGGGTGATGGTGGAAGAAAGTCCAGGATAGAGTACAGTCTATTTGTACCATAGGTGCATTGTCCATGGGGACAAAGGAAGGGGAGCAATGACAGTTCAAGGTGGGCAGGGTGACAGAGTGGGACACAATGGTGACAATCAGGGGATTCCTATTTCCTGGCAGCGGTCTTGGCAATGTGTTCTGGCTTCTGCCTGGATTGCAGGGACTGTTTGCAGGGTGGTTCTCCTTCAGCAGGGGGAGGGGTGCTGGTGGCCTGTTGCTCCTGTGGCGGGGCCTCCTGTCCATTAGCGGCAGCGGAGGTGGAGGGCTGTTCATCGATGTGGCTAGTGTCAGGGGCCCGGTGGTGTGCCACTGCCTCCCTAATGGTGTTGGCATGTCCGCCAGCACCCCTGCAATGGTGACCAGGGTGGTGTGGATGTCCTTCAGGTCCTTCCTGGACATACCGCCAATGTCATAATGAGGGCCTATGTGCCTAATTAACCTTCACTAACAGCTCCCCAGAGTGTCACATGATGATTAGGAAGCTTTATCTTTAATGTACCTTTAACACAGTCACTGTACTTAATCTAACTCCTTTCAGTTTGTAGATGTACGTAGGGGGAGGTGAGGATGCATCAATGCCTAGATTCCTCAAACTGATTAAGTATGTCTACCTTTGCAACTACAGTAATCATACTTGGGAAGACGGCCCTGAGTTTTCTAAAAAGCATGTTTCTAAACTACAAAGGATGTTAGTTTTTGGCACACAGGGTACTCAGTGAGAACATGGAATATGTCCCGTCCATTATATATGGAGTGCTGTGACTGTAACACACTTGTCATATGGCAAATTGAACATTTACTATGTTCTGACAGAGAATGAACATGGCAAGCAGGATACAAATATGACCCATAGGTATAGTGTTGGGTGCAAAGTTCTCTGCATGAAACACTGGGACCACATGGTATGGGCGAGGCCCACACAAGATCCCTGACCATGACGGAGAGAACACTGCAGGGGCATCAGACAGCAACTAAACAGGCACCTCAGGGGGAGGGAAAGGGGGGCACCTCAGCCGCTTGAGTGCACGATGACAAATCCACGAGGGGGACACATACCCACTGTTACATCCTGGGGAGTGCAAAGCCACAGTCTCTGAAGTCTCTACAGTGGGTGGGCTGTCCACTGCCATATCCTGGGGAGTGCAAAGCCACAGTCTCTCAAGTCTCTACAGTGGGTGGTTTTCCCACTGTTCCATCCTGGGGAGTGCAAAGCCACACCCACTGTTACATCCTGGGGAGTGCAAAGCCACAGTCTTTCAAGTCTCTACAGTGGGTGGTTTGCCCACTGTTACATCATGAGGAGTGCAAAGCCACAGTCTCTCAAGTGGATGCCTTCTCCACTGGTTCTGGAGGGGGCCTGGTGCCCAGAGTGCTTCATCCTGCTAAGGACAGAGGGAGTGGATGCCTTTCTCCACTGGTTCTGGAGAGGGCTTTGTGCCCAGAGTGCTTCATCCTGCCAAGGACTGAGGTAGTGCATGTGATACTCCACTGGTTCTGGAGGGGGCCTGGTGCCCAGAGTGCTTCATCCTGCCAAGGACAGAGGTAGTGCATGCCTTTCTCCACTGGTTCTGGAGGGGGCTTTGTGCCCAGAGTGCTTCATCCTGCCAAGGACTGAGGTAGTGGATGTGATACTCCACTGGTTTTGGAGGGGGCCTGGTGCCCAGAGTGCATCATTCACCCCGTGACAGACTAGGTTGCGTCAGTGCCCTTGCCGCTCATGGGCCAGCGGTGCTTGAGACGGTGGTGCCCTGTGCAGCGGTGCTTGAGACGGCGGTGCCCTATGCAGAGGTGCTTGAGACGGCGGTGCCCTGTTCAGCGGTGCTTGAGATGGCGGTGCCCTGTGCAGCGGTGCTTGAGACGACGGTGCCCTGTTCAGCGGTGCTTTAAAAGGTGGTGCCCTGTTCAGCGGTGCTTGAGACGGCGATGCCCTGTGCAGCGGTTCTTGAGACGGCGGTGCCCTGTTCAGCGGTGCTTGAAACGGTGGTGCCCTGTTCAGCGGTGCTTGAGACGGCGGTGTCCTGTGCAGCGGTGCTTGAGACGGCGCTGCCCTGTTCAGCGGTGCTTGAGATGGCGGTCTCCATTGCAGGGTCTCAGCTGCTGGCGGTCCTTCATGGCCCAACGGGGCTTTTGCTGGCGGTCCTTCATGGCCCAACGGGGCTTTTGCTTGCAGTCCTTCATGGCCCAACCGGGCTTTTGCTGGCGGTCCTTCATGGCCCAATGGGGCTTTTACTGGTGGTCCTTCATGGCCCAACGGGGCTTTTGCTGGCGGTCCTTCATGGCCCAACGGGGCTTTTGCTGGCGGTCCTTCATGGTCCAACGTGGCTTTTCCTGGCGGTGGCCTCCTGGGCTGGTGGTGGCCTCCTGGGCAGCTGGGCTGGTGCTGGCGGTGGCCTCCTGGGCAGCTGGGCTGGTGCTGACAGTGGCCTCCTGGGCAGCAGGGCTGGTGCTGGCGGTGGTCTCCTGGGCAGCTGGGCTGGTGCTGGCGGTGGCCTCCTGGGCAGCTGGGCTGGTGCTGACGGTGACCTCCTGGGCAGCAGGGCTGGTGCTGGCGGTGGTCTCCTGGGCAGCTGGGCTGGTGCTGGCGGTGGCCTCCTGGGCAGCTGGGCTGGTGCTGGCGGTGACCTCCTGGGCAGCAGGACTGGTGCTGGCGGTGGCCTCCTGGGCAGCTGGGCTTGTGCTGGAAGTGGCCTCCTGGGCAGCGGGGATGATGGCGGTCTTCTCTGCCGTGCTGCTCTTCCCAGACTTGCCGGGTTTCTTGTGGCCCTTCCCCACCTTGGAAGGTGTCACAGCTGACTCCACACTCCCACCGGGGCCCCTGGGAGCGGCTTTGGTGGCTGGAGTCTTCCCCCTCTCCCACCGGGCACTGGCCAACTTCTGATGCTTCACAGGTGGGGGACTGTCTGTGCTGTAGCTCCGTGCCACACTGGCTGCCCTGGTGGCCGGTGCACTCCAGATTCCGATGACTGCAGGCACCACTGGTCCCGGAGATGTTGTGGCTGAGGTACTAGTTCTGGACCTACTGTATGAGATGGACGGGGTGGGGAAGGTGTGGGAAAGAGGTCAAGGGTGGACAGGAAAAGTTTTTTGGACACACTGGGACGGGTAGCTGGAGGAGGTTTGGGAGTGGAGGAAGAGGTGGTGGTTGTAGGAGGTGTACGTTTGGTGACTTTGGGTGAAGGTGCATGCGCTGGAGGCTGTCGTGAGGTGGGTGGCTGTTGGGTGGGTGTGTGCCTGCGTTTGTGTATCTTGGGAGGGGGCGTCACAGACACACTGGGAGAGGACACAGGGGACGTGTGAATGGTAGTGGGGGTGGTGACTGCACGTGAGCGGGGTGTGGTGGTGGGTGTGCTGGAGAGGGACGTAGTGGCTGGAGAGGTAGTGCATGCAGGTGTGAGTGTAGACGTCACTGGGAGGGAGGAGGGAGATGAGGAAGAGGGGGACACAGTGGAGGCAGTGGATGTTGGTGTGTCTGCATGTGTGTGATGCTTGAGTGAATGCCTGTGGGATGTGTGGTGCTTATGTTTGCCTGAACTACCCTTGGGTGTTTTTGGTGTGTGTATGTTGGTCTGCAGGTGTGCTTGGGATGGGCTGAAATAGAGGGGATTGGGTCTGGGTGTAGGAAGTTGGAGGGGGGAGGCTAGATACAGGGAAAATGGCTGCCATCAGTGCTGAGGCTAGAGTCTGAAATGCTCGGTGAAGGGCAGCCTGACCAGAATGAATGTCCTCCAGGAATGCATTAGTTTGTTGCAACTGCCTCTCTACACCCTGGATGGCATTCAAAATGGTAGACTGCCCAACAGTGAGGGACCTGAGGAGGTCAATGGCCTCCTCACTGAGGGCAGCAGCGGTGACGGGGGCAGGGCCTGAGGTGCCTGGGGCGAAGGTGATGCCCACCCTCCTGGGTGAGCGGGCACGGTGCAAATCCTGAGGGGCTGTTGGGAGGGCGGTGCTGGTAGAAGGGGTGGCGGCTGTACCTGTAGATGCGGGGGGCACAGATGTTGCCGCCACCACAAGGGAGCTCCCATCAGAGGACGAGTCCGTGTCGCTGGTCTCAGCTCCTGTCCCTGCCGTGGAGCTCCCCTCGCCTTCCGTCCCACTGGCGAATTCAGAGTCCGTAGTGTCGCCCTCCAGGGCCATGTGGGATGCAGCTCCCTCCTGCTCCGGTGCCACTGCTCCTCCGCCTGATGATGCTAATACACACAAGAACAGAGAGATCACAAAAAGAGGGGGGAAGACAGAAGAGAGACATGTTGAGTGCATGCATTACTGCTACCGTTGGCGGACACAACAGAAACAGAAGCCCTCTGCACTATGCCGCGCTCTTGGGCTCCACTGTTCAATTCCTGGGAAATGGCCTACAAGGCTATGGACGACATCTGCACACATAGATGACACAGGGGCATGACTAGGTGTAGTTGGCACTCTACAGAGGTGGGCTGGGGTGCCACATGGCCTGCCTTACGGAGGGGCCTTGCCTACGGAACTCGCCCTGGCCTAGGAAAACCCACAGCCCACCTCCCCCACCCAGACAACTCCACTGCGTGCAAAGTCAGCAGAATGCGAGTGTACTCACCCCCTTGTGTCTGTTGTGATGCCCTCAAGCGGCCATCCAACTCCAGGCAGGCAACCGCCAGGACCCAGAACATCATGGGGGTCATGGTGCGACAGGCACCCCTCCCACGTTGGGAGGCCATCCCCAGCTGACCCTCTGCCGTCTTCTTGCTCCAGCGGCGAATGTCCTCCCATCTTTCCGGCAGTGGGTGCTCCGTCTGTGGTATACCCCCAGGGTCCGGACGTCCTTGGCGATGGCACGCCAAATATCTTTTTTCTGGTGGGCGCTGACCTACATGAAATGTACAGGGGAAAAAGAGTAGTTATTACCAACTGCACCGTCAGGGCCCCCATCCCTACCCTTTCCATGATGCACATGCATTCACCGTCTTTCATGCACGCAGCACTCTGCCCCCTTCCTTCTTACATCCAGCCCTCTCCACACACTCATAGCCCATACAGTATGCTCACAGTGTATATACCTGTTTGTTTGGAGGACCGTAGAGTAGCGTGTACTGGGGGAGGACCGTCACCGTCGGCGCACATCGTCATTGGCTCCTGGTACCCATAGGGTCCAATGTTAACCAATGCAGCACCTTTTGTGTATGATTGGTGTTCTGTGTAAACTGTGGGTACGTACCTCTGAGTTGTTTGACTCTGTCCTCGCTGTTGTCCTTCATAGGCACCGTCCACTGGGACATGTGAGGAGATGGCGGCATCCTCCGGTGTACCGACCGTTGGTGGACCTGTCGACAATGGAGGAGCGACATGTCATAATCACATACAGGCTTGACCGTGCCACAATCCAGGAACTGTGTACCCAGTTGGAGCCAGACCTGATGTCAGCAATCCACCATCCCACAGGAATCCCCATTCAAGTGCAGGTGCTGTCAGTGCTCCATTTCCTAGCAAGTGGGTCATTTCAAACAACAGTGGCCATAGCATCAAGGATGTCCCAGTCTATGTTTTCCAACGTATTGTCCAGAGTGTTGTCTGCCCTTCTGAAACACATGTGGAGCTACATTGTGTACCCTCAGGTGGAGGATTTGCCTACAGTGAAAGGTGATTTCTATGCCCTGGGACATATCCCCAACATTTTAGGTGCCATTGATGGGACCCATGTGGCTTTGGTCCCCCTCCACAGGAGTGAACAGGTGTACAGAAACCGGAAGAGTTATCATTCTATGAATGTACAGATGGTATGTTTGGCAGACCAGTACATCTCCCATGTGAATGCCAAGTTCCCTGGCTCAGTGCATGACGCCTACATCCTGCGGAATAGCAGCATCCCTTATGTGATGGGTCAACTCCAGAGGCACTGTGTGTGGCTATTAGGTGAGCACCTGGAAGCAGGACAGTGGGAATGGTTGTCTGGGTCTGGGGTTACCCAACAGGTTAGTGTGTGTCTAATACTTGTCCCTCGCCATTTGCAGGTGACTCTGGTTACCCCAACCTGTCATGGCTACTGACCCCAGTGAGGCATCCCAGGACAAGGGCAGAGGAACGCGACAATGAGGCCCATGGGCGAACTAGGAGGGTGATCGAGCGGACCTTCGGCCTCCTGAAGGCCATGTTCTGGTGCCTCCATATGACAGGTGGATCCCTATTCTACTCACCAAAGAAGGTGTGCCAGATCATCGTGGCCTGCTGTATGCTTCATAACTTGGCATTGCGACGACAGGTGCCTTTTCTGCAGGAGGATGGTCCAGATGGCTGTGTTGTTGCAGCTGTGGAGCCTGTGGATAGTGAAGACGAGGAAGCAGAAGAAGAAGACATGAACAACAGGGACTCAGTGATCCAGCAATATTTCCAGTGAGACACAGGTAAGAGTATAGACCTGCCTACTACATGTACTTAAACACTACTACCTTTCTACTGTCTGTCGTTTTCACCCAGTGTATGGTCACTGAGTTGTCACTTTCCCTTACGATTTCACAGATATGGTCCCACTGTGTGACATCTGCTTTGATTTCTCATGGACTTGAGCTGTGTGATATAGGTATGTTGACATTACAATTGAAAGAGCATTTTGTCACTGTAATTGCTAATACACTATTTCGAAATAACAGACAGACTGCAGATTGTTTTGTGTTTTAAGTGTATTTATTTAAGTGCTCAATATTGGAGGGGGTAGTGAAATGGTGAGGGGTGATGGCGGAGGAATGTCCATGGCAGAGTCCAGTCTATTAGTCTCACAGGTGCATTGCCCAAATGGGCATAGGAAGTGGAGGTTGGGCAGTTTAAGTGTGGACAGGGTGACAAAGTGGGACAGTAGGATGACAATCAGGGTGGTCTCATTTCTTGGCAGGGGTCTTGGCATTGTGCTCTGTCTTTGTCCTGGATCTCAGGGACCGTTTGCGGGTTGGTTCTCCCTCTGCAGGGGGTGGGGTGCTGGTGTGGTGGTCCAGTGGCGGGGCGTCCTGTCCACTAGCACCGGCGGAGGTGGTGGGCAGTTCATTGTCCATGCTAGTGTCAGGGGCCCCTTGTAGTGCCACAGTGTCCCTCCTGGTGTTGACGAGTTTCTTCAGCACCCCTACGATGGTGCCCATGGTGGAGCTGATGGTTCGGAGTTCCTCCCTGAAGCCCATATACTGTTCCTCCTGCAGGCGCTGGGTCTCCTGAAACTTGGCCAGTACCGTTGCCATCGTCTCCTGGGAGTGGTGGTAGGCTGCCATGATGGAGGAGAGGGCCTCGTGGAGAGTGGGTTCCCTTGGCCTGTCTGCCCCCTGTCGCACAGCAGCCCTCCCAGTTCCCCTGTGTTCCTGGGCCTCCGTCCCCTGGACTGTGTGCCCACTACCACTGCCCCCAGGTCCCTGTTGTTGTTGGGGTGGTGGGTTATCCTGGGTTCCCTGTAGTGGTGGACACACAGCTGATTGACGTGTCCTGGGGACGGAGGTATGGGCCCGCTGGGTGGGTGCTCTGCTGCTGTTTCCAGAGGGGGGAAGGTCTGTGATGGCCTGTGCCAGTGTGAGGGGAACCGACTGTCCAGAGGTCCCCGATGGGCCAGGCTGGTCATCTAGATCCAGTTGGACAGAGGTGCTGTCATCACTGTGGGCCTCTTTTGTTGATGGTGTGAACATGTGTGGACCCTCCTGTCCGGTGACATTGGGTAGGGGTCCTGCAGGGGTATAAAAGGGTGGTTATTACATCTGTATGTGTCATGGTGTGCAATGGGTGGGTGAGCGTGTACCCCAGTGCTTGCATTCCTGTGTGGGAGCTTGTGTGATGGTGGTTTAGGGGATTGTATGGGTATGTGCAGTGGGCATGCTTTAGTGTTGGGTGTCCATGCTCTGCTGTTGCATGCAGGGCTTGGTGTTGGGATGAGTGGTTTGTAATGTTGGGACATATGTGAGGAGTTGGGGTGCTGGGGGTGAGGGTGGGGGTATATGATAGCATGCAGGTAGGGTGGGGGATGTAATAGTTAAGATTTGACTTACCAGAGTCCATTCTTCCGCCTACTCCTGCGAGGCCCTCAGGATGCAGAATCGCCAAGACCTGCTCCTCCCATGTTGTTAGTTGTGGGTGAGGAGGTGGGGGTCTGCCGCCAGTCCGCTGAACCGCCTGGTGGTGTCTTGAGACCACGGAACACACCTTCCCCTGTAGGTCGTTCCACCTCTTCCTGATGTCCTCCTGATTTCTTGGGGGCTGTCCCACTGCGTTGACCCTGTCCACTGTTCTGCGCCATAGCTCCATCTTCCTTGCAATTAAGGTGTGCTGCACCTGTGATCCGAATAGATGTGGCTCTACCCGGATGATTTCCTCCACCATGACCCTGAGCTCCTCCTCCGAGAACCTGGGGTGTCTTTGCCGTGCCATGGGGTGGTGTAGGTGATGTGTGGGGTGGATTGTGTGGTGATAAGTGTGCTGATATGTAGTGGTGTGTTGTGTGAGGTCCGTGGAAGTTGTGTGGGTGATAGTATTGTGTGCCTGTGGATGCTGTTGTTCTTGCTGGTGGTGTCTCTCTCTGGCCTTCTTTCTGGATTTTTTGTTGTAGGGGTTTGTGGGTGATGTGGGTATGTGTTTTATATTGTAATGGGTGTGTGGGAGTTGTGTGTGTATGTGTATCAGGTGTGTGTATTTTGAATTGTCTAATGTGGCTGTGTTTTATATGTGTGTGTGTATTTTGAGCGCAGCGGTGTGTACCGCCAATGGAATACCGCGGTTGAAAGACCGCCGCATGGATTCGTGTGTCGTGATAGTGTTGGCATATTTCTGTTGGCGTGACGGTGTCGGTTTTGTTTTTGCCAGTTTATCATTGACCTTTGGTGTGGCGGACTTGTGTGGGTGTCTGAATTTTGGCGGATTCCGAAATGTGGGTCATAATAGCTGTGGCGGTTTTCCGCGGCCGCGGCGGTGTGTTGGCGGTCTTCTGCACGGCGGTAAGCGGCTTTTACCGCCAATGTTGTAATGAGGGCCTTTATCTTTTGTCATACAGGGTAATCAGTAACAACATGGCCTATGTTCTGTCCACCGTTACATGCAGTGTGGTGACTGTAATGCTCTTGTTATATGGTGAAAAGAACACCTACCACATTCTGATGGTGAATAAAGGTGTTGAGCAGGTCATAAGCAAATCCATGATTTCCTCAAGTAGAGGAAACAATTTGCAAAGGTGCTTTCTAAGTGAAGTAGTGGCCCATAGAAGGTATGCATCCATGAAGAGCCATTCAAAGATATATATTGGGACAGCTCCATCCCAGTCAATTTTCCAATACTAAACTTTTTATGCTGATTTTAAGAGCGCACTATCACATTCAAGGATGCTAGGACTCCAGCAATGTAGTTTCAATTTTGGAAATCAAATGGCATACTGGATAACTTCCCTAAAATAGGAAAATGGTATGGAACCAGTAGATTTGAGATTGGAATCAATAGTTTTTCTTCAAAAAGAAGAAAGAACAGGTGATGAATGGGAACATACCAGCCAATTTCATTGTTTAAATTTGAAGGGGTTTTTCATATTAAATGCTTTTGAATTTTAGCGACATTAACATGTAAACAAGCAAATGTTTTAATTGTGTATTGTTCACGTATGGTACAACATAAAGCAAATTGGAAAATATAGGGCTAGCTGAGATAGGCAATGGGGACACAAACAAATCTCCTGCATCTTTCTTTCCTTAGAGCAGACACTCCAATGAAAACAAGGTTGAGTCTTTCTAGCTCTGGCAGCAATGTGGTCAGTAATGTGTCGATCCTGCAGCATTGCCACTTCATCCACCTCAGATGAAGTGGAGACTGCTGCTTCTGTAGCAGTAGGACTTTCAATGATGGTCAATTCAAGGGAAAACATTGGTTTTCTTGTGGTAGTCTGATGTTAAACAACATACACATTGTATATTGCCATCTTGACTAAGTGGGTAGACAACTTCTTGTACCAAGTCCAAGTTTTATGACTCGCGTTGTATGACTGCGAAACCTGGTCATAGTTATCCACTCTGCCTACGTACTTGTTGTAATCAAGTATACAGGTAGGCTTGTGAACTTCAGCCAACTGGCCCCAAACCATGACGGTGGAAGTGCTCTCATCATGGATTGTAGTGAGCACATACACATCCTGCCTATTACAGAATTTGACTGTGAGCAGTTCATTAGAATGCAACGCAATGCTCTGGGGTTTTTGAAACTTTTTTGAAGGAGTGGTTGGAAAAGCTCCCATACAATCTTCGTTGTGATTCTTAATGTGGAATAGCAACCTGTGTTCAGCAGTTACTGACAAGGCAGAGGTGATACACTTGTGGAAACATACCTCAGAGGAAACGACTGCCATTTTATTGGCTGAGGAAAACACAAGTTATTTGGTCACTTGGGCTATACTTCAGGATCCAACAGGATGGTGAGTTTGAATAGAAAATCTACTACCCTTCATGTGGAAAAGACATGGGAAGTCAACATTGAGTGTTGCACAGCAGTACCATACTTGGGAACGTGAAGAGATCCTGGTGGTTAACATATATGCTGAACTGAGTCTACAGTCTACCATGTGCTATTACTAGACCTCCCCAAGGCTTTTCAGGTACTGGGAGATTATTGTAATTAGGCAATGGAGGACTCCCTGAATAAATCAACACAGAAAATGGTAGGTGATAAGTCATACATGAAACTGGCTGGTTTCAACCCCACCATGACACTTGTAGTCCGTTAAATGGCCCAAAGAAGTCTTACTACTTCTACTCATAGGCCCATCCCTTATATTTGAGAATAAATTATGTTTTACCTTGGGTGACCATACACATAGATGCTGTGATGACACATATTTGGCAAGGGGAAACATCTGATAACTAGCCCTTGATGATGACAACATCCTCCATAACATTAACCAAGCAGGTAACTGCAACTGGGCCAGTGACATCTTGCTTTTTAGGAAATAATGGAGAAAATATGCCTGGCTTCAGACAATTACTTTAAAAAAAAGAACCAGTGGGCAGTGCTGTGTCAATGGAGGAGGCCTACAAAACTTATAGACCTGGCCTTCTAACATCTGAAACAATGAGAGAAAACAGGGCTAAAAAGAAGAAAAATGTGAAGTCCTTTAGCAAAAAATATTTACATTTGAAAAAGCACATGGTGAAAACACTGGAGATAAAATTATGAGACCCTTAAAGGCTAAATGTGAGGAATATAAAAACACAATCTTTAATGAGGCAAGCACCCATTATCTCAACACTCAAAATAAGATATAAAATGTGGGTAATAAAGCTGGAAACATTGCTCAGTGGATGGAAAGAGAGTTTGAGATGTATTAACAAATGCTAAAAGGTTATACAAGTGATTAACTTATTGCATTTTTGTTACCTACTTTCAGAAATGTTGCAGCTCCAAACTGACCTGGGATACAGATAATCTACATTATGGTTTTCTGAATGTAAGACCCAACAACTAAGTTTTGAGCGCAGGATGATGTAGGAAAAAAAATCACAATCGAAGATGCTAGTACGCCAGCAATGTAGCTGCAATCAGATGGCTTACGGGAAACGTTCCATAAAAAGACAGATGCAATAGTAAAGTATATGTGTGATATGTTCCTAGAATCTAAGCGAGAGTGTATGCTACCAGTTGATTTGAGAATGGAATCAATAGTTTTTATTCAAAAAGAAGGAATGACAAGGGATGAATGGGAAACATACCAGCCATTTTTATTGTTGATGGTCAAAGGGATTTTTCACATTCAATGTTTTGTGATTTTAGTGGCATTAACATGTAAACAAGCAAATCTATTATTTGTATACAATTCACATCAATGATGACAGTAGCTAATGTAGGCTTATGTTTAAAAATGGCTCTCTATTGTTGCCATCTTGCTTTGTGACACATGAACTTTATTTCTAGACAAAGCTGCAATTCAAATTAACACAGGCAATGTTATTTTGCTTTCTTTCTAATGTGAGCTGTTTTTTTACTGTGATAACCACATAATGTAATAATTGGTTGCAACAGCACACCTACAGAGTACAGCCTGGTCCATTGTATATTTTGTGTTGCAGATAAATATCAGTTTGAAGGACACTGGAGGGAACTGAGAAACTCATGAGTTCAAGATTGTATCTTTTTACTCTAACTTGATTGGTTCATTTTATGGGAACTATATGTAGGTGTGGCAAAGGTTATAATTGTGTGTGTTAAGCTAGTGCAGAGTAGGTTATTGTTCAGAAAACTTATAGAATGTTCACTGGGCAGACCTTTTTCAGATTTTAAATAGAGTAAATCAGATTAGGAAATTTAGGATACTATTTCTTTTAGGACAATTAAGTTTACTTAGCCTTTCCTTTGAGGCAACTTTCTGTTACTTATATGACTTTGAATGATTTGAACTTCATATTAACTAATGCATTCATATATTGATTATTCATTGACACTAACTTGGTGACTTTGCTTCTGTAAACATTTTTACCTAATGTGCTTCATGTTATTTAAATGTATTGATTTGTTGACTAGCCTCAGTTGCAAACTTTGGTTCATGATATAGGGGGTCATTCCTACCCTGGCGGTCCGAGACCGCCAGGGTAGGGGACGGAGGAAGCACCGCCAACAGGCTGGCGGTGCTTCTGGGGCAATTCTGACCGCGGCGGTAAAGCTGCGGTCAGAAAAGAGAAACCGCCGGTTTCCCGCCGGTTTCCCACTGCCCCAGGGAATCCTCCACGGGGGCGCTGCAAGCAGCGCCGCCATGGGGATTCCGACCCCCTTCTCGCCATCCTGTGGTATGGGCACTGCAGGGGCCCCCTAACAGGGCCCCATTGAGATTTTCAGTGTCTGTTTGGCAGACACTGAAAATCGCGACGGGTGCAACTGCACCCGTCGCACACCAGCAACTCCGCCGGCTCCATTCGGAGCCGGCTTCCTTGTTGCTGTTGCTTTCCCGCTGGGCGGGCGGGCGGCCTTTTGGCGGTCGCCCGCCAGCCCAGCGGGAAAGTCAGAATGACCGCCGCGGTCTTTTGACCGCGGTACGGTCTTCTGGCGGTTCCCGCCAGGCGGGCGGCTTCCGCCGCCGGCGGGCGTCAGAATGACCCCCATAGTGCTTTATTGGCCTCCAATTTGCATAAAGTAAAGCACTAACAATAGTGAAACAAACATTTTAGCCTACGTTCTGGCAAATAGGCTGATCCCAATAACCAGCACATTAATACATTAAGATCCTTGAAATCAACCAGGAGTCTTTTAAGGTGAAAGCATACCAATATATAGCTTTCCAAATGGGCAGATGAGCTAATTCCACCAGCATCACTGGATGAGGACAAAGCGTTCAACTCAGTTGATTTCCTTTCATGTTCCATGTACTGGAAATAATGGGATTTGGATTATGGGGCTACTTTAGAGTTTGGAGGAGGGGGTTACTCATCACAAACATGGCGGATATTCCGTCTGCCGTATTCTGATCCCATAATAGCCTATAGAGATTGTAATACTGTGAACGAGGTATCTGTCACATTTGTGAAAGAGTAACCTGTCCGCCAAACATGAAATCAGGCCCTATATTTTATATTGTGAGTGAGATTTCTGTTTTGCTCCCCAGGGGCGAAGGTAAGAGTTAACCGAATGCAGTCAAGATCCTTATCAATGAGTACTAGGCCTAAACAGGGATGCCTGTCCTCCCCCACTTTATTTACACTGGTAGTAGAATCCTTAGCACAATGGATAGGCAAGGATATTCTAATTAGAGGGTGGAAATGAAACACTAGATAGGATGAGTGAATTTCTCTTTATACTGAGGTTTATGTGAAGCACGTAATATTTGAAAAACACGTAACACTGACTGAGTTCAATATTTGACATAGACCAAGGGAACACCAGATTTTCTATCAATTGGGGAAAATCCATGTTGTTCCCCTTTTTAAACATGGAGATAACTTGCAGCGCTTCGAATGCCTCTCAAAATCGAGTATGGACTTTTTGAATATTAGGGGTTTGAATGTTAAAGGACCTACAATATTTTATGTTAATAACTTAGACCTATAATGAGAGATCTTTGTATGGATATTTCTCCCTGAAAAAGAAAACCTATCGCACTGTTGGGTTGGTCTGCCTTCTTCAAAATTACTATGCTCCTGAAATTACTCTATGAATTACAGGACATGCCATATAACTCAGTTTTGTGCTGGATCGAGGCTTAAATCTGCAATACTCCTCACACCAGAACTGCGCCAGAAGGCATTCACCCATAAACAGACATGTCTGACATGCAATTCACATTCTCTAGAGAGCATGAGTGCAGATTCAAGGGGGACATCAATCTGCACTTTGCCTGTTGATCATAAAAACGTAATGGCACATTTGAGCAAATGTCCATGAGAATTTTTAACCTAGCTACCCTTTGTGATACTTTCACAACTCATTGCAAAGATGAGAATCAGTGAGGCTTTTGGCTCATATAATGCAAATAATTAAATTATAAAAAGAAGATGGGTCTGATTTGCGGAAAGTGGCACTGCACCCAGTGCACCGCCATGTTCCTTGCGCCCCTTAGCGACCCTTAACGACCCCCACCGCCACCATGTGTATGTCTTGTCTATGATATGGCACACCATGGCACAGAGTAGATACGCTATTGATGTACTCTGCATGAGTAGCGCCAACATTTTGGTGCTACTCCTGCAGAGTACATAGGTGCCCATTGTATTCAAAGACATACCCCCTTTTAACTCTTACTCTGAGCAGGTGTTAAAAGTGACATAAAAAATGGGCTATTGTGCTATTTTTTCAGTCCCCCCTAAAGAGGGAACGCCCCTCAGAAGCCGGCAGCCAGTGCAAATAAACAAATTGCACAAAGGGCGATAGTCTTTAATTCTCACTCTTACAGGTTCCTGCTTTCATTTGTGACAGTTTTGCTGTCTATTTCTTCCTCCGTCTTTTTAGTCTGTGTGTTTTTCTTTCTATTGAAGCAGGCCCTGAACCTGGCTCCCCCGCTGCCTGTCGTGCTGATCTGAGCTTTCTGAGCTCCGTGTTCCGACCTTTTTAGGTCGAGCATTCGAGACCTCTTGTATATACTTTAGTATATACTTCTTTGTGGGATCTCTGCTTTTTCACTGGTGTGTTTCAGTGTCCTTAAAAAATCCTTGCTTGCTAGTGGTCAATACTTGCTCTTTGTCCCACCTTTTCCACAGTTGTACACTCCCCTGGAGCATGGCCCTAGTACTTGTACCCTTCCACTTGTGCCTATGTAGCATGTGCTTGGGGATTACTTTTCTCTTAGGCTAATAGAATTTGACCAGAGCGCTGGATGTTTCAGTGGCTCCAGTCTGTTTCTGTTAACAGGGCTCTAGTCAATTACTTATTTTCATGTGCAGTCATGTGTGACTTTGTTTCTTCCATTCCTTACTCACCCTCTTTCTGTTCTTGCATTGCAAATGCTTGTTTCTTTTGTCTGTCTGCCAGCTCACGGCTACGCTTTGAACCAGCCGCGTATGTGAACGGTTTTACTTTTTATTTTCAGTTTGTGTGGCAATAAAACGCTAATAACTCTAACTCCAGCAAATGTTAAACCCATTGCAGATCAAATGCTGGTTTATTTTGTTTCTGCCTGTGTTTTCGACTCCTGTAAGGGTTCATTCACCCGATCCTGAACGCGTTCACCCATTAGATCGGCATTTGAAATTTTGTTTTTATTTGTCATTGTTTAATATTATTTTTCCGTGATCGGCATTGTTTAATTTTACATATTGCGATTGGCATGTTTTTATAGGTACCTGGTGAGCTACCGCTGAGACTTGAACCAGGTTCCCCAGTCTCAAAGTCAGCAGTTCAGTAAATTATGCCACACCCTCTCAGATGGTGACTTGTTTCTACAATGGGCTGAATTTCTTTGACAAGCTAGACCTCTACAATGGTGCACTGGTGAAAGGGCCACGCGCTGCTGCTGTGGAAGTGTGTCTCCTATTCCCATGTTGATCCTGCCGCACAGAGCCCGGCTGCCACTCCTCCACGCTCTCAGCTTGTAACAGCCCTGGACTCAGAGGAGGTACTCTCTTCCTGAGCAGTCCTCCGTTCTCTGGTGTGCCCCTTTCCAGCACAGCTCCACAGGTCTCAGTTATGACGATTGAGGAAGCAAACAGCAGGACTAGTAGGTAGGAGACTGCTCGATAGGTGAGAACAAATGTGCACTTCGGTAAGGGAGCGTGAGGGGCAGAGTGTCTTTATTAAAGTTTATTGCTGTTTTATTTTTATTCACTCTCCATTTCTGCTTTTTTATTTTTTTTCACTGTGGCTCCGGCTGAGCTTCTGGCTCTGTTCGTTCTCCGTGCCTTGGAGACTGCAGCCCATGTTTGTTTGTGCTTTGACCACGTTTTTGCTGTAATGTTTGCGGTTCGTTGTCTTAATTTTTCTGTTACATCCTCACTGTGTAAGAGTCTGTCCGTGAGACCTGCTGCAAACAGGGAGCTTCAATCTCTGATTCTGATGGTGCAGATTTTACTCGGCCCTCACTGCCTTCAGTTTAAATTGTCATGTACAAAGAAACAACTCCCCCATGGACTCCTGTGTCACGTCACCTCAAGTCCAGAGTGCGCTAACACCAGCACCTCGGACGGTTTTAGTATTGTGTGTTCTTTCTCTTTGTGTAAGTATGCCTCTTACTGTAACCCTACAGCACTGCCCTTCTCTGTATGTAATCCACTCAGATTCATCAGGCTCGTTCTTTTACTGTGCACGGAGATTACTTTCATCTGTCCACACTAAGCCTCTAGCTAAAGATGTCTGCTAAAAGCCTTCCACGCTTTACTGTACCATGCTGGTTTCTTTTGTTTCAGTAGCTATTCCACCCTATGCTGTCTCACACTTGCAGGATACAACCTTTCCGCTGCACTCAAATTTAAAATGAGGCGTGACACTTTTCTTGAGATTAAGGGCCATATTTATACTTTTCGACGCAAAACTGCGCTAACGCAGTTTTGCGTCAAAAAAATTAGCGCCGGCTAACGCCATTCTGAAGCGCCATGCGGGCGCCGTATTTATTCAATGACGTTAGCCGACGTTAGCCGGCGTTAGCCGCCGGCGCTGCCTGGTGTGCGTGAAAAAAAAGACGTACACCAGGCAGCGCCGGCGTACGGGGATATGGAGCTTGGGCGCCAAAAAATGGGGCAAGTCAGGCTGAGGCAAATTATTCCCTCAACCCGATTTGCGCCATTTTTTTCGACTCCCAACCCCCATAGAAATGACTCCTGTCTTAGCAAAGACAGGAGTCATGCCCCCTTGCCCAATGGCCATGCCCAGGGGACTTCTGTACCCTGGGCATGGTCATTGGGCATAGTGGCATGTAGGGGGGCACAAATCAGGCCCCCCTATGCCACAAAAAAAAAAAAAAAAACACTTACCTGAACTTACCTTAGGGCCATATTTATACTTTTTGACGCAAAACTGCGCTAACGCAGTTTTGCGCCACAAAAATTAGCGCCGGCTAACGCCATTCTGAAGCGCCATGCGGGCGCCGTATTTATTGAATGGCGTTAGCCGGCGTTAGCCGAACGGCGCTGCCTGGTGTGTGTGAAAAAAACCGACATACACCAGGCAGCGCCGGCGTAGGGAAAAATGGCGTTTGGGCGTCCAAAAATGGGGCAAGTCAGGCTGAGGCAAAAAAATCGTCTTAACCCGATTTGCGCCATTTTTTTTAGGCGCCCAGACGCCATTAACATGACTCCTGTCTTAGCAAAGACAGGAGTCATGCCCCCTTGCCCAATGGCCATGCCCAGGGGACTTATGTCCCCTGGGCATGGTCATTGGGCATAGTGGCATGTAGGGGGGCACAAATCAGGCCCCCCTATGCCACAAAAAAAAATTAAAAAAAATACTTACCACAACTTACCTTTTCTTCCCTGGGGTGGGACCCTCCATCCTTGGGTGTCCTCCTGGGGTGGGCAAGGGTGGCAGGGGGTGTCCCTGGGGGCAGGGGAGGGCACCTCTGGGCTCATTCTGAGCCCACAGGTCCCTTAACGCCTGCCCTGACCCAGGCGTTAAAAAGAGGCGCAAATGTGGGGTTTTTTGCCCCGCCCACTCCCGGGCGTCATTTTTGCCCGGGAGTATAAATACCACGCACATGCCTGGGAGTAATTTTTTAAGACGGGAACGCCTACCTTGCATCTCATTAACGCAAGGAAGGTGTTCACGCCAAAAAATGACGCTAACTCCATGAACTTTGGCGCTAGACGCGTCTAACGCCAAAGTATAAATATGGAGTTAGTTTTGCGGCGAATTTGCGTCGAAAAAAACGATGCAAATTCGGCGCAAACGGAGTATGAATATGCCCCTTAATGTCCCTGGGATGGGTCCCTCCATCCTTAGGCGTCCTCCTGGGGTGGGCAAGGGTGACAGGGGGGTCCCTGGGGGCATGGGAGGGCACCTCTGGGCTCCTTCCGAGCCCACAGGTCCCTTAACGCCTGCCCTGACCAGGCGCTAAAAAACGGCGCCAAAGCGGGCGTACGTCATTTTTTTTGACCCGCCCACTCCCGGGCGTGAATTTTGCCCGGGAGTGTAAATACGGCGCACATGCCTCGGAGTCAATTTTTTAGATGGGAACGCCTACCTTGCATATCATTAACGCAAAGTAGGTGTCCACGCTAAAAAATGACGCAAACTCCATGGACTATGGCGCTAGACGCGTCTAACGCCAAAGTATAAATATGGAGTTAGTTTTGCGTCGGAATTGCGTCAAAAAAAACGACGCAATTCCGGCGCAAACAGAGTATAAATATGCCCCTAAATATTTTGTCCTACCACACTTGGGTAATGGTATTTTTTTTTCTCAGAGTATACGCATTGAATTATAGCACATTGCTGTTTATTTAAAGGGTCTATTTAAAGGGTCCGTAATGTTCGTTTGTAGGTCTAATTTTTAAGGTTTAGGGCAGATCCGATTGTAGTTATTAAGGGGCATCGTTGCTTGACATGTGAAAGTTGACTAACTTTCGTAAGTCCTCCAGAGGCACAGGTCTGTTCAGGATTCTTCACATAAGTCTCATTTAAATCCATTCATGGCAGCCTCTTTTCAATTCCCCAGTGCCCCCCCACTCCACCACCATGCCACCATCATACACCAATGTACCAAAAAAAAACAAAAAAAACTCGACAACACATCTGCAATTCAACTATTGCGATCAGAATTAATGATAATTATATTGTGATGTTACAGTTAGGCTAATGGTTCTCCTGACAGCCTAACTGTAACATCACAATGTAATTATGATTTCCAACTCACACAAAAACCTGTGCACTTTAAGTTCTATGAACCTTGACCTATTGCATGTAGTGGGCTCTTTCCAATGCAAGGAAGTGGAAAGCTGCATATCACATGCCTGTTACAGAGCATCTGTGCACCAGCCACAGACATGACCCACTCCTCCACGCACAGCTGCTGCCCAGTATGATTTATAACCTCCTTCATAAATCAGGTTTCTGGGATATAAACAGAATGTGAGAGCTAAGAGGCAGAATATCCCCTGCAGCCAGCTCGGTGTTCTGTACAATCGTTTCTTTTTGCATGCACTGCATAATAGGCATATTAATGTTACAAGAACTTAACAGCTGAATTTTTATTTGAACGTTTTTGTAATTTTAAAATAAAAAATATTGGGCTTTAGAGTCTTGCTTAAGATTTGTTCATGTTTGAGACTCATAGAAGGCCATCAGTATTACAGCTCATTTCCTGGGCTCCTCACTTCATCCCAGGTTTACTGCACAAGGTCAAAGGCATTCAGATACAACCTTATTTGGGCCCCAATATCCTTTGTTCTGGCTGAATTTGGAAGATGAGCAGCATAGTTGTCATTCGTGTTGGTGCAGCATGTAAGACCCTTGAGTCATGCTTGGATCTTTGGGGATGGGTTCCTACTTCAGCTCATGGCATTGTGTCATTGTGCACCAAAGAGCAAGTGCTGTTTGTGTATCGACAGTGGTATGTCCCACACATAGGCTAGTGGTGCCAACTACGGGTTTGGGCAGGCTGTAGCTTCCATCCTACAAGATAGTCTCAAATATATCAGTGCAGTATTTCACTTCCCCAGGTGGTAGAACACTGCTTTAGGTGTGCGACAGGGCCAGCATTCAGTCATCGCTTTGACTTCTCTCAGCTAAGCCTTCTGGAGCGTAATAGACTCTGTATACAATTTATAACGTATAAGATGGTGCCTGTTATTAAAGGAGGCCCCTTGGTATGAGAGCAACAGTACGCTTATTGCTCCCCTGTGATTGATGTGCCAATAGCCATTTCCCATATGTCCTTGAGTAACTGTGTGGCCTGATTGATTTTGCTTTGCGTGTACTGGAGGTGTGGATCCCGAAGCTTCAAACATTGCAGGCCTTTGGATGTTTATAAGAAGCTGCCCCCGCCCCTTATATATTGCAGTGGGTCAGTTTCCAATCTAAAGTAAAGAGTGTAAGGAAGGTGAAACTAAACCGTTATCTTTTTCATGAAGCAAAAATCTTTATTTTTTTCACATGCACCTTAATGAATTAATAACACAATACTTTTGTTACTTTTTAATTGTGCATCTTATGTGTTACTCTCTACCCTATTATTTATACTCCTCATGCACGCCTCAAGTCCAACATTAGTATCTGTCTGTACATGCATTACTCTGTGCTCCAACTACCTGCGTTATGGTGTAGCACTACTTCATTCCTTTCTCTGTTTTCTTTTTTAAATACGCAAGTTATTTCCATTGTTTAGTTATTGGCCAAGGTTTCTTTGCTTTGTTACAGGAAAGACTTCATTCAGAGTAAGGAAACACAATACTTTAATATGTTCCAAATGGACAGTGTTTAAGTTTTATATTTCTTACTTTACATAGCATCCGTTTTACAGGCACTGTGCTTTATCTATTATTGTGGCATGTTGGTCAGGTGTATTTAGATTGGCCAAAGGATTAATAATTTTTCCAAAAAGCCTACTACAGGATATGTTGTTTGTCCAGTGCCTTCTTTTGAAGAAGAATAATATTGTTATTTTAAAGGAATAACCAGTAGAAGCAACATTTTAATTATACTATGAATCCTAGAAACTTCGAGGTAAATATACTGGGAGTGGTGCCCTAGTGCTGAAGAGTCTTTTCAAACATTTTAGGTTATTATACAGCAACACATCATCAGCAGTATCACTAGCTATTTAAGTTAAACTTAAAAGTGGATTAATAGGCTCAAAGACATGTCTAAAAAGTTCCAAAAGGCAGCTAGCAGACTGACCTGTCATACCAGCCCATCTGGCAGTGCCTACACACAACAAATTTAAACATCAGGCCACAAAATTTAACAACACACCACATAATTCAGCTCCAAGAATTGCCATTTCACAACACACAATACCATTCCACATAATTAACTCCATAACACACAATCTCACTCTCCATAATTTCACTACAGTCAATATCATTTAATTACTATCCACATAATTCCAAAGCACACCATGCCACATATTTCCACTACACAACTGCCCCCACACAATTCCAATACAATCCATCTCTACCTTGCACTTCCACCATCGTCACCTCTCCCCCACACACCCACTTCCCCTCTCATCTCTCCCTCACACTCCCACTACCCCCTCATCTCGCAATTCCACTGCCCCCTCTCATCCTTCCCTCACACTCCCAGTCTCCTCTCTAAACTGCCTGCTCACACATGCTACCTTCCTGTACATCCTTGCATTCTGCACTGGTCCACCTCTCCCTTCCATCCCTCCTCTTCGGGTGCCCCTCCAACTTGTGTGTCTCTCTCTCACACCTCTCTCTCTCTCCCACACTCTTCCCACCTTTCTCATATTGGTTCACTTCACGCTCTCCTTATCTTTTTGGTGTGTCTTCCAGGGATGTAGCTTCAGGTGGAAGGGGTGTGGGGTGGCACCCCCCCCAATAAATAATTGTTCTGATAAATAGATGGGTACAGATGCTTTCAGTTGGGTATGAGGAGATATATGGCGGATTTCACCAGGAATTTTTACATTAATTCAGACAAAAATGCTCACACGTTCTCTCCCTCTCAGTTTTTAAAGTCGTCACAAATATTTGTTATTTTACAAAATATTGTGTTTCCCTCTCTTAGTACCCCTACCAATCTGCATTACTCCTCTTTCCACTGCCCTTTGGGCCCCTCCTATGCACCCTGCTTGTCGTATAATGTATTTTTACATCATATGCTGGTCTGATTGTCAGAAAATATGTAGCTCACTCCCCCATCCCCCACCTCTCCCCCTAAATCTTACTGACCAAGCTACACCCCTGGTGTCTTCTGCATACACAGGTGCTCCCTCTTTATGCCTCTATGGCCTGCTCTCCCCTTCTTTCTCTTTCTCACACACTCTTTCTGCTCCTCTGCCTAACTTCATTCATCATTCCGTGCACTAACTACCTATCCTCTCTATCTTCCTTTCTATCTATTCTGTGCAGCTCTCACCCCTATCTATTTACCATGACACATAGTTCCACTACATAAATACACTACACAAAGCACAATTCCACCCCACACAATTCCACAACTAATAATTCCAATTCAACCCACATAATTCCACTCCACACCACATATAGCCACTCCACTCCAAACCAAAATACATGGGTAAAAGACATTGTAATTTACAACACTGTGAGAAAACAGGGCTGATTGCAGAGGACCCCTAACTTTTTGCCCCCATTTTCCACTTTTTGCTGGTGTTTTCCTGACTTTGATGGTGCCCTGGGTACTGCCAACCAGTCCCAGGGCCTGTGCTCTGTGTAAAATGGATATGCAAATTAGGCTAATTATAATTGGCTAAGTCAACCTACCTATAAGTCCCTAGTATATGGTAGGGCATGTAGGTTGAGGGACCACAGCATAGGTAGTGCACCCATAGGTGCACTGCTGAGGTGCCCAGTGTCATTTTAAAGGCAGGCCTGCCTTGCTGGCTGCTTTTAAATTAAAGTTATATGCAAATTCGACTTTGGAATTAAAAGTAGTTCCAAAGTCTTAAACTACCGTATTTCTACATATAAGTCACCCCTAAGGTGTGCCCTATGTGCCCCTAGGGCTGGGTGCCATGTAACTATAAGCAGGGACCTTATAAAATAGTTTTATAAGCCCTGGTGAGGTAAAAACAGGCAAATTCGTTTTTCCCTCATTGTAGTAAATGGCCTTCATAGGCTAGAATGGGGAGACTTTATTTTAATTTTTAAAGTCTCCTTAAATGATGGATACCAAGAGTTTGGTATCAAATTGATTGTTGTAATAAATCCCACAACTTCCAGTTGTGGGATTTAATATAACTTGTTCAGGTAAAGAGTTTTAAACTTCACCTGAAAAGTTGCCAATTTCAGCCCTGCATTGTTTTTGCTGCTGTGCTCTGATTGGCCAGCCTCTAGCAGCCTGGCCAGGCTGCATTGATGAGGTGTGAAGTGGCCTGGCTTCACACAAAGGAATGTGCCTGTGGGAAGGAATCTCCCCTCAGCAGATGGTTAGGCAGGAAGGGGGAGGGCTGCCAAACTGGTCTTCAAAGGCAGAGAAAGACATTTGGAGCACCCAGCAACACCCCCACATCCTGCAACCCCAGACAACTAGGTGCCCCCTTGATTCGATTAGGAGAGGGCAGGAGAGGGGTGTGTTTATGATTTTTAGCCACATCAGTGGGTGGGCTCAGCCAGATGTAACCTCCAAAAATCAGATTCAGTCATGATGGATTTTTGGGGAATGTTGCGTACTGGGATTGATTTTTGCCACACTTCCCAGGAAGTGGTCATCACAGGGGGGAAGGACCCTGCACCTGATTGGAGAACCAGGACCCCTCTGCTTTTCACCCAGGTGCAAGGATAAAACTGGCAGACCTGCACCCACACCACAGTTCCCTACCACATCCAACAAGGAAGAACTACAGAAGAAGAAGGACTGCCCTGCAGGACCCCTGGCCTGCACCTGGAACCTGCACTCAGAAGGACTGCACCAGCTGCACGCCTGGGCTTCACCACATGAAGGACTTTGCCTGGTTTCAACTGGTTCAAGGAGGGACTCCCTGTTTGCTACAGGTGAAAAATTGCTAAACAGAGTCCCCTGCACCAACTCCTGAAGAAAGCGACCAGCTGACCACTGTCCAGTGGCCAAAAAGGAGTTTGCGCCAGGTGCATTCTGGGAGTTGTAGTCCGCACCCCCAAGGACCATCTCAGAACTTCTGGACCCTTGGGGTGAGCTGTGGACCTCAAAAGAACCTTAAAAGGACATCTGGGAGAAGCCCCAGAAGTTTGTAGAAGTTTGGAGAACTTTTGAAAAAAAGCTCCATAGAGGGCCCGACCCGCCGCGGCAACTCTAGCTGGCTTACCTCAACCGCGACCCGGCCTGATTTGCTGGTTCGGCCCGGTAAAGAAAATCTCAGAAAAAGAGACTAAGGGCCTAATTTCTGGAGGCCGGCTGAAGCACCGCCAACAGGCTGGCGGTGCTTCATTCAGTATTCCGAGCCGTGTCTGGTGGTTTTCCGCCGGATTTCCCCCGGCTGGGGGAATCCTTCATGGCGGCGCTGCTTGCAGCGCCGCCATGGGGATTCCGACCCCCTTCCCGCCAGCCTGTTTCTGGCGGTTTTCACGCCAGAAACAGGATGGCGGGAACGGGTGCCGTGGGCAGTGCAGGGGCCCCCTAACAGGGCCCCACAAGGATTTTCACTGTCTGCATTGCAGACAGTGAAAATCGCGACGGGTGCAACTGCACCCGTCGCACCCCTGCAACTCCGCCGGCCCCATTCGGAGCCGGCTTCATTGTTGCAGGGCCTTTCCCGCTGGGCCGGAGGGCGATCTTTTGGCGGTCGCCCGCCGGCCCAGCGGGAAAGCCAGAATGGCCTCCGCGGTCTTTTGACCGCAGAGCGGCCAAGTGGCGGTTCCCGTTTGGCTGGAGGCGCCCGCCGCCAGCCAAACTTGGAATGAGGCCCTAAGTCCGAAGGTAAAAAGTTGACCGGGACCTCCCAGCCAGCGTATCCGAGGAGGGCTCCATGGACGTCGGATCAAGATCCAGGTTTACCCCGGTCGAAGGATTTTCACCTCGAAAAAATGACTAAGGGGGTTATTCTAACTTTGGAGGAGGTGTTAATCCGTCCCAAAAGTGACGGAAAAGTGACGGATTTACCACCAGCCGTATTACGAGTCCATTATATCCTATGGAACTCGTAATACGGCTGGTGGTATATCTGTCACTTTACCGTCACTTTTGGGATGGATTAACACTCCTCCAAAGTTAGAATAACCCCCTAAGTCCGAAGGTAAAAATCTCCACCGAGGATTCCCGTGACGCGTATCCGGAGAAGGGCTCCAGGATGTAGGATTGGACTGGCAGGTTCGTCCCGCTGAAGAAAATCTTCGAAAAAGAGACTAAGGTGGTCATTACAACATTGGTGGTAAAAGCCGCTTACCGCCGTGCAGAAGACCGCCAACACACCGCCGCGGCCGTGGAATTCCGCCACAGCTATTATGACCCACAGCTCGGAATCCGACAAAATTCAGACACCCACACAACTCCGCCACACCAAAGGTCAGTGATAAACTGGCGAAAACAAAACCGACACCGTCACGCCAACAGAAATACGCCCACACTATCACGACCCACAAATCCACTCGGCGGTCTTTCAACCGCTGTATTCCATTGGCGGTACACACCGCCACGCTCAAAATACACACACTTCTACAAAACACCACCACATTGGACAATTCGAAATACACACACCTGATACACATACACACACCACTCCCACACACCCAATACAATATAAAACACACACCCACATCACGCACAAACCCTTACGACCACTATTACAGAGAGAAGGCCAGAGAGAGACACCACCATCCACAAACTAGCATCCACAGGCACTCAACACCATCACCCACAGAACTTCCACGTACAAAACACCACACACCACTACATATCACCACACTTATCACCACACACTCCACCCCACACATCACCCACACCACCCCATGGCACGGCAAAGACACCCCAGGTTCTCGGAGGAGGAGCTCAGGGTCATGGTGGAGGAAATCATCCGGGTAGAGCCACAGCTATTTGGAGCACAGGTGCAGCACACCTCCATTGCAAGGAAGATGGAGCTATGGCGAAGAATAGTCGACAGGGTGAACGCAGTGGGACAACACCCAAGAAATCGGGACGACATCAGGAAGAGGTGGAACGACCTACGGGGGAAGGTGCGTTCCGTGGTCTCAAGACACCACCAGGTGGTTCAGCAGACTGGCAGCGGACCCCCACCTCCTCCCCCACAACTAACAACATGGGAGAAGCAGGTCTTGGAGATTCTGCATCCTGAGGGCCTCGCAGGAGTCGGTGGAGGAATGGACTCTGGTAAGACAAATCTTAACTATTACATCTCCCACCCTACCTGCATGCCAGCACATACCCCCACCCTCACCCCCAGCACTCCAACTCCTCACAAATGTACCAATATCACAAACCACCCATCCCAACACCAAGCCCTGCATGCAAAAACAAAGCATGGACACCCATCACTAAAGCATGCCCATTGCACATACCCATACAACCCCCTAAACCATCATCACACAAGCCCCCACACAGGAATGCCAGCACTGAGGTACACGGTCACCCACCCATTGCACACCATGACACACACAGATGCAATAATCATGCTTTTCCATCCCTGCAGGACCACTACCCAACGTCACCAGACAGGAGGGTCCAGACATCTCCACCCCACCCACAGAAGAGGCCCACAGTGATGACAGCAGCTCTGTCCACCTGGATCTAGATGACCAGCCCGGACCATCGTGGGCCTCGGGACAGTTGGTTCCCCTCACACAGGCACAGGCCACCACAGACCTTCCACCCTCTGGTAACACCAGCACAGCACCCACCCAGCGGGCCCATACCTCCGTCCCCAGGACACGTCAATCAGCTGTGTGTCCACCACTACAGAGAACCCAGGATAACCCACCACCCCAACAACAGGGACATGGGGGCAGTGGTAGTGGGCACACGGTCCAGGGGACGGAGGCACAGGAACACAGGGGAACTGGGAGGGCTGGTGTGCGACAGGGGGCGGACAGGACCAGGGAACCCACTCTCCACGAGGCCCTCTCCTCCATCATGGGAGCATACCACCACCCCCAGGAGACGATGGCAACGGTCCTGGCCAAGTTGCAGGAGACCCAGCGCATGCAGGAGGACCAGTATTTGGGGTTCAGGGAGGAACTCAGAACCATCAGCTCCGCCCTGGGCACCATCGTAGGGGTGCTGAAGGAAATACTCAACACCAGGAGGGACACTGTGGCACTCCTAGGGGCCCCTGACACTAGCATGGACGATGAACTGCCCACCACCTCCGCCGGTGCTAGTGGACAGGAGGCACCGCCACGGGACCACCACACCAGCACCCCACCCCCTGCAAATGGAGAACCACCCCGCAAGCGGTCCCTGAGATCCAGGAACAAGACAGAGCACGATGCCAAGACCCCCGCCAAGAAATGAGACCACCCTGATTGTCAACCCACTGTCCCACTTTGTCCCCCTGTCCATATTGGAACTGCCCCAGCTCCACTTCCTATGCCCATATGGGCAATGCACCTATGAGACAAATAGACTGGACTCTGCCATGGACACTCCTCCGCCATCACCCCTCACCATTTAACTTCCCCGTCCAATACTTTTTATGGAAATTAACACACCTAAAACACCAAAAGATCTGGAGTCTGTCTGTGATTTCGAAACAGTGTATTTGCAATTACAGTGACAAAATTTCCAGGAAATAGTAATGTCAACATACCGTTGTCACACAGCTCTAGTCCATGAGGAATCTAAGCAGATGACACACGTTGGGACCCACACCAGTGAAACCGTGAGGGAAAGTGACAACTCAGTGACCATACACTGGGTGAAATCGACAGACAGGAGAGAGGTAGAAGTGTAAAAGTACTTGTAGTAGGCAGGAATGTATTCTCACCTGTGTCTCACTGGAAATATTGCTGGATGACTGAGTCCCTGTTGTCAATGTCTTCTTCCTCTGCTTCCTCCTCATCACTGTCCACAGGCTCCACAGCTGCCACAACACCGCCATCTGGACCAGAAAAGGCACCTGTTGTCGCAAAGCCAAGTTATGAAGCATACAGCAGGGCAAGATGATCTGGCACCCCTTCTTTGGTGAGTAGAAAAGGGATCCACCTGTCATATGAGGCATCTAAACCTGGCCTTCAGGAGGCCGAAGATGCGTTCGATCACCCTCCTAGTTCGCCCATGTGCCTCATTGTAGCGTTCCTCTGCCCTGGTCCTGGGATTCCTCACTGGGGTCAGTAGCCATGACAGGTTGGGGTAACCAGAGTCACCTAATAGCCACACACGGTGCCTCTGTAGTTGACCCATCACATAAGGGATGCTGTTATTCTGCATGATGTAGGCATCATGCACAGAGCCAGGGAACATGGCATTCACATGGGAGATGTACTGGTCTGCCAAACACACCATCTGTACATTCATGGAATGATAACTCTTCTGGTTCCTGTACACCTGTTCACTCCTGTGGGGGGGGGACCAAAGCCACATGGGTCCCATCAATAGCACCTATCATGTTGGGGATATGTCCAAGGGCATAGAAATCACCTTTCACTGTAGGCAAGTCCTCCACCTGAGGGAAAACGATGTAGATCCGCATGTGTTTCAGCAGGGCAGACAACACTCTGGACAACACGTTGGAAAACATAGGCTGGGACATCCCTGATGCCATGGTCACAGTTGTTTGAAAAGACCCACTTGCAAGGAAATGGAGCACTGACAGCACCTGCACTTGAGGGGGGATTCCTGTAGGATGGCGGATTGCTGACATCAGGTCTGGCTCCAACTGGGTACACAGTTCCTAGATTGTGGCACGGTCAAACCTGTAGGTGATGATCAAATTTCTTTCCTCCATTGTCGACAGGTCCACCAGCGGTCGGTACACCGGAGGATTCCGCCATCTCCTCACATGTCCCAGTGGACGGTGCCTATGAAGGACAAGAGCGAGCACTGAGTCAAACAACTCAGAGGTATGTACCCACAGTCTAGACAGAACATGATTCATACACAAATTCCGGCCTGTATGTGTGTTGAGAGTAGGCCTAGGTATGTGTGAAGAGTTGGTAATTAGGCCATGTGGGCCCCTGAAATGGCGGCTGCCTGACCTCTAAAGCGGGACAATGGGATGTGAGGTAACAGTGCTGGCGTTGTACACTGTCGCGGTAGGTGGTCGAAGACCGCGGTGCAATGCTGCATTGGTTAACATTGGACCCCATGGGTCCCAGGAGCCAATGACGATGTACGCTGGCGGTGATGGTACGCACCGCCGCGGACGTGACCGCCATTTTCTAGCTGTTGAATCACTCGATACCTGATCTTCGACAGGAGAGGACCTACACTGCAAGTGCTGCTGAAACCTCGGTCTGGAAGAGACAATGGCTCGTGCGTCTGGGGAAAGGGCCCCTGCCTTCACTGCGGAGGAGTTGGAGAAGCTCGTCGACGGGGTCCTCCCCCAGTACACACTACTCTACGGTCCTCCAGACCAACAGGTAAGTACACAGGGAGCATGCTGTATGGGCTATGCGTGTGTGGAGAGGGCTGGTTGTAAGAAGGAAGGGGGCAGAGTTCTGCGTGCATGAAAGACGGTGGGTGCATTTGCCACATGGCAAGGGTAGGGATGGGTGCCACTCACTTTGACGATGCAGTTGGTAATGACTTCTCTTCTTCCCCTGTACATTTCATGTAGGTCAGCGCCCACCAGAAGAAGGATATTTGGCGTGCCATCGCCAAGGACGTCCGGACCCTGGGGGTCCACCACAGACGGAGCACCCACTGCCGGAAGAGATGGGATGACATTCGCCGCTGGAGCAAGAAGACGGCGGAGGCTCAGCTGGGGATGGCCTCCCAACGTGGGAGGGGTGCCCGTCGAACCATGACCCCCCTGATGTTCAGGATCCTGGCGGTGGCCTACCCTGATTTGGATGGGCGCTTGAGGGCATCACAGCAGACACAAGGGGGTGAGTACGCTCTCATTCTGCTGACTTTGCGCGCAATGGAGGTGTCTGGGTGGGGGAGGAGGGCTGTGGGTTTCCCTAGGCCAGGGCGAGTTCTGTAGGCTAGGCCCCTTCGTAAGGCATGGACCTGTGGCCCCCCACCCCACCTCTGTAGAGTGCCAATTACAGGTATTCATGCCCCTGTGTCATCTATGTGTGCAGATGTCGTCCATAGCCTTGTAGGCCATTTCCCAGGAATTGCAGTGTAGAGCCCAACAGCGCGACGTAGTGCAGGGGGCTGCTGTGTCTGTCTTGTCCGCCAACGGTAGCGGTAATGCATGCACTCAACATGTCTTTCTTCTGTTTCCCCCCCTTTTTTTTGCGGTCTCCCTGTTCTTGTGTGCATTAGCATCATCATGCGGAGGTGCAGTGGCACCGGAGCACGAGGGAGCTGCAACCCACATGGGCATGGAGGCCCACACTACGGACTCAGAATACACCAGTGGGACGGAGGGCGAGGGGAGCACCACGGCGGTCACAGGATCTGCAACCAGTGACACGGACTCGTCCCCCGATGGGAGCTCCCTTGTGGTGGTGGCAACATCTGTGCTCCCCACTTCAACAGGTACAGCCGCCACCCCCCCTACCAGCACCGCCCTCCCAGCAGCCCCTCAGCCTTCGCCCCGTGCCCGCTCACCCAGGAGGGTGGGCATCACCTTCGCACCAGGCACCTGAGCCCCTGCCCCTGTCACCTCTGCTGCCCTCAGTGAGGAGGCCATTGACCTCCTCAGGTCACTCACTGTTGGGCAGTCTACCATTTTTAATGCCATCCAGGGTGTAGAAAGGGAGTTGCAACACACAAATGCATTCCTGGAGGGCATTCATTCTGGTCAGGCTGCCCTTCATCGAACCGTTCAGACTCTGGCCTCAGCACTGATGGCAGCCATTGTCCCTGTGTCTAGCCTCCCCCCTCCAACTTCCTCCACCCAGACCCAATCCACTGTATCTCTGCCTGTCCCAAGCCCACCATCAGACCAGCCTGCACACACCTCACCACACAAGGGAAGCTCAGGCAAACATAAGCACCACACATCCCACAGGCACTCACGCAAGCATCACACACATACAGACACACCAACATCCACTGCCTCCACTGTGTCCCCCTCCTCGTCGTCCCCCTCCTCCCTCCCAGTCTTGTCTACACTCACACCTGCATGCACTACTTCTACAGCCACTACGTCCCGCACCAGCACACCCAGCAGCACACCCCGCTCACGTGGAGTCACCACCCCCACTACCATACACACGTCCCCTGTGTCCTCTCCCAGTGTGTCTGTGACGCCCTCTCCCAAGATACACAAACGCAGGCACACACCCACCCAACAGCCATCCACCTCACGACAGCCTCCAGCGCATGCACCTGCACCCAAAGCCACAAAAGTTACACCTCCTACACCACCTCCTCTTCCTCCACTCCCAAACCCCCTCCAGCTACCCGTCACAGTGTCTCCAAACAACTTTTCCTGTCCACCCTTAACCTATTTCACACCGGCCCCCGTCCAACTCATAGATCCCATACTAGCACCTCAGCCACAAAATCACCAAGACCAGTGGTGCCTGTTGTCACAGGTATGTGGAGTGCACCGGCCACCAGGCCAGCCAGTCTATCACGGAGCCAGAACACAGCCAGTCCCCCCGTGTGAAGCACCAGAAGTTGGCCAGTGGCCGGCGGGAGAGGGGGAAGACTCCAGCCACTCAAGCCGATCACAGGGGTCCCGGGGGGAGTGTGGACTCTGCTGTGACTCCTCCCAAGGTGGGGAAGGGGCAGAAGAAACCTGCAAAGTCTGGGAGGAGCAGCACGGCGGAGAAGACCGCCATCATCCCCGCTGGGCAGGAGGGCCCTTCCAGCCCCATCGTCGCTGCCCAGGAGGGCCCGCCAGCCACAGCCCAGCAGCCCAGGAGGGCCCGCCAGCCACAGCCCAGCTGCCCAGGAGGGCCCCGCCAGCCACAGCCCAGCAGCCCAGGAGGGCCCGCCAGCCACAGCCCAGCTGCCCAGGAGGGCCCCGCCAGCCACAGCCCAGCTGCCCAGGAGGGCCCCGCCAGCCACAGCCCAGCTGCCCAGGAGGGCCCCGCCAGCCACAGCCCAGCTGCCCAGGAGGGCCCCGCCAGCCACAGCCCAGCTGGACAATGAAGGACCGCCAGTCCAGCTGGGCAATGAAGGACCGCCAATGCAAGAACCGCTGAACAGGGCAAGGACCGCCAAGGCAAGCACCGCTGAACAGGGCAAGGACCACCAAGGCAAGCACCGCTGAACAGGGCAAGCACCGCCAAGGCAAGCACCGCTGAACAGGGCAAGCATCGCCAAGGCAAGCACCGCTGAACAGGGCAAGCACCGCTGAACAGGGCAAGGACCGTCAAGGCAAGCACCGCTGAACAGGGCAAGCACCGCTGAACAAGGCAAGGACCGCCAAGGCAAGCACCGCTGAACAGGGCAAGCACCGCCAAGGCAAGCACCGCTGAACAGGGCAAGGACCGCCAAGGCAAGCACCGCTGAACAGGGCAAGCACCGCCAAGGCAAGCACCGCTGAACAGGGCAAGCACTGCTGAACAGGGCAAGGACCGCCAAGGCAAGCACCGCTGAACAGGGCAAGGACCGCCAAGGCAAGCACCGCTGAACAGAGCAAGCACCACCAACTCAAGCACCGCTAGCCCATGAGCGGCAGGGGCAGTGACGCAACAGGGACCGTCACGGGGTGAGTGATGCACTCTGGGCACCAGTCCCCCTCCAGAACCAGTGGAGACATGCATCCACTCCGTCTGTCCTGCACAGGATGAAGCACTCTGGGCACCAGTCCACCTCCAGAACCAGTGGAGACATGCATCCACTCCGTCTGTCCTGCACAGGATGAAGCACTCTGGGCACCGGTCCCCTTCCAGAACCAGTGGAGACATACATCCACTCCGTCTGTCCTGCACAGGATGAAGCACTCTGGGCACCGGTCCCCCTCCAGAACCACTGGAGACATGCATCCACTCCGTCTATCCTGCACAGGATGAAGCACTCTGGGCACCAGTCCCCTTCCAGAACCAGTGGAAACATGCATCCACTCCGTCTGTCCTGCACAGGATGAAGCACTCTGGGCACCAGTCCCCCTCCAGAACCAGTGGAGACATGCATCCACTCCGTCTGTCCTGCACAGGATGAAGCACTCTGGGCACCAGTCCCCCTCCAGAACCAGTGGAGACATGCATCCACTCCGTCTGTCCTGCACAGGATGAAGCACTCTGGGCACCAGTCCACCTCCAGAACCAGTGGAGACTGTTATCCACTTGAGAGACTGTGGCTTTGCACTCCCCAGGATGGTACAGTGGGCAAACCACCCACTGGAAAGACTTGAGAGACTGTGGCTTTGACCTCCCCAGGATGGTACAGTGGGCAACCCACCCACTGGAGAGACTTGAGAGACTGTGGCTTTGCATTCCCCAGGATGGTACAGTGGCCAACCCACCCACTGGAGAGACTTGAGAGACTGTGGCTTTGCACTCCCCAGGATACATCAATGGGCATGGAGCCCCCTCGTGGATCTGGCGTTGTGCACTCATTTGGCTGAGGTGCCCCCCCCTTCCCTTCCCCCTGAGGTGCCTGTTGCATTTCTAATTGATGCCCCTGCAGTGTTCTCTCCGTCATGTTCAGGTATCTTGTGTGGGCCTCGCCCATGCATTTTGGGCCCAGTGGTCCACGGACTATGAATAGTGCAATACCTGGACTACTATTCGTGGTGTATATTTTGTTAATAGTGTATATATGTATATATTTGCTTACTCTATTTTGATATATTACAATGGTTCCACTCATTTCCTTTTGTCTTTGCATTCTTCCGGGGGGGTTGGGGGGTGTTACTGTAATGTTTGGATATGCATTGGTGTGTGTGTTGTAGTGGGTGAGGGTGGGGGTGTGCGTGTGTGTGTCCCTGTATTTTGCATCGCCCCTCCCCTGTGTCGTAGGTGTAGTACTCACCGTGGTCTTCGCCGCCGGCGTTGGTGCTCCTGGTACAGGAGCAGGAAGACTAGTGCAGGAAGAATATGGAGTTCCGGCTCCATGGTGTCGTCGTTCCTCGTGGAGTGTGTAGAGGTGAGCGTTTTCACTTTGAAATGGCTGTCTCCGGTGTGTTTTTATCCACGGTGAATCCGCCCCGGAAAAGGTGGTGGATTGGCCTGTCATAATAGTGTGGGCGGTACATTGTCTCCCGCCTGTCTGTTGGCTGTGACCGCCACGCTGTTTTTTTGTACCGCCGTGGCGGTCTGAGTGTTAAAGTGGCTGTCTTTGTTGCCGGTTTCCGCCCCGGTTGTAATTGCAATTTTTTTTACTGCCGGCCTGTTGGCGGTCTTACCGCCACTTTAACACCGGCCGCCAGGGTTGTAATGACCCCCTAAGTGTGAAGGTAAACTTTTAGCCGAGGCCTGTAGCCGAGCAGGGCTCCATCACGGTCGGCCTGAAACTTTGACTTTGCCCCGGTCGAGGTGCAACCAGATGACCCGATTGGCGCTTTTTGTTTCTAGGCGCTAAAAAAATAATAATTCTTTAAAAATTCATATCTCCGGTTCCCCTTATCCGATTTTATTCGTTTTTGTGTCATTTTAAAGATACAAATGTAATCTATTTTTATAAATTGGTTTTGGATTTTTAAACTGTTTCCTGTGTTTTATTTAATTACTGTTTTGTGATATTTGAATGCTTTACATTCTGTCTCCTAAGTTAAGCCTTGACGCTCGTTGCCAAGCTACCAAGGGTTGAGCTGGGTTTAATTTACTGAGACCTAACTGGACCTTAGTGGAGGTTAGTGGCCTATTGCTAAGTGTAGGTACCTACCTGCCCTTACCAATAACCCATTTTCCAACAAACACCAATAGCTCTAACTCTTACAAATGCACGACCTATTGCATTGCAAATGCTTGTTCTACTTGCTATTACTGCCGACTGTCTGCAGCTGGTTTTGCTGCTCTGGTGCTGTTTTGTCACTTTGTTGTGTTACTTCTTTTGTCCTTTATTGTTTTGCACTCTATTGTGTTGTTGCTCGGTGTTGCTGTTCTTGTTTTGTCTCTCATCGAGCCCATAGGCCCCACCACTTTTCCCACCCTTTTTGCTCTCTGCTCCCTTCGCCTGCCCTCCTCCTACGGTGCCATGCCCTCCTCAGGACCTAATGGAAGTCGCGGTGTGACCCCACCGAGCTGGTCCTGAACCCTTTGCTCACCAATGCCTGTTGTGCTGGTCTGAGCTCTCTGAGCTCCGTATTCGGACCTTTTTCTGCTCCCTATTACCGCTGGCTGTCTGCAGCCTGTTTTCAAGCTCTAGTGTGGTTTTGTAGCTCTGTTGTGTTGCTTCTGTTGTCCTGTATTGTTCTGCACTCCATTGTGTTGTTTTTGCTCGTTGTTGCTATTCTTGTTTTGTCTCTTGTCGTCCCCCCAACCCCATTGCACTTTTTCCTACCCTTTTTGCTCTCCACTCCCTTGGCCTGGCCTCCTCCCACTGTGCCAGGCCCTCCACAGGGCCTACTTAATGGCGGTTGTGGCGCGACCACACTGAACAGGCCCAGAACCCTGCTCCCAACGCTGCCTGTCATGATGGTCTGAGCTCTCTGAGCTCCGTGTTCTGACCTTTTTCTACTCTCTATTACCGCTGGCTGTCTACAGCAGGTTTTGCTGCTCTGGTGTTGTTTTGTCACTTTGTTGTGTTGCTTCTGTGATCCTGTATTGTTTAGCACTCCATTGTACTGTCGCTCGGTATTACTGTTCTTGTTTTGTTTCTCGTCATGCCCTCATGCCCCAGCACTTTTTCCCCGCCCTTTTAGCTCTCCCCTCCCTTCACCCTCCCTCCTCCCACTGTGCCATCCCCTTCCCAGGACCCAGAATCTAACACAGTGCTTGTCTATACTAATAAAATGTATTACTTTCCACAGAAAGTCTTCTTTGCAATCTTAGAATAACAACAGATTGAGAAAACAATACACTAAGGATCGAAATCCATATTTCACAGTTTGCATGCAGCTTTTTGATGCCAGTAAATAGACAATTGAGCTGTATTAGAGGAGTTGCAACTTTTGAACTGGGAGGAACAAAATGATCTCATTGTCAAAACCTGTAACCTACTTACCTAAGTTAAAAAAAAAAACAAAGCTGTGATCTGCATGTTACACGATGTGCTTTGAAGCAGGCACATTAACCCTTTATATTACTTTACAAGTCAAAACTGTGACTGAACAAAACACAGAACTATCCCAGAACAGACACTTATCTTACTGCTAATATAATACCCTCAAAATTCCTGGGCACACGTTTGCTGCAAAGTCTTAACCCTGCAAGCTATTTAAAATACAGCCTCTTTGTGAACAATTGAATAATCTAGAGCCGATTTACTGTTAAAGATGTCTTTGTTGCCAGTTTCCTTACACTGCTTTGGGTTACAAACCAAGGTACATATTTATACTCTGTTTGCGCTGAATTACTGTCAATTGTTTTGATGCTAATTCAGTGCAAACTTAAATCCATATTTATATTTTGGCACTAGACATGTCTATCGCCAAAATATTGGAGTTAAAGTCATTTTTTGGATGCATGAACCTACCTTGCGTCAATGAGATGCAAGGTAGGCGTTCCTGCTCAAAAAATGACTCTAAGGCCCTAGAGCCTTATTTATCCTCCATGGTACATGGGAGGGAGGCGGCCTAACAAATGGCACTAAGCATGTTTAGCGCCATTATTTAACACCTGGGTCAGGGCAGGTGTTAGGGGACCTGTGGGCCCATTTCTATGGTGGAACACCATGGAATAAGTCCACAGGTGCCCTCCCCAGGTCCCAGAGACACCTCCACCCACACCAGAGGGACAGCGGAGGCTGGGGGATCCCCTCCCAGGTAAGTATAGATAAGTAGAGCTAAGTATTTTGTGTTATTTTTTAAAGTGCCTTTGGAGGCTGTGAAATGGGTCCCCCTACATGGCACTGGATGCAATGGCCATGCCAAGGGGACCCTTGTCCCATGTGCTGGCCATTGGGGTGGTGGGCATGACTCCTGTCTTTTATAAGACAGGAGTCATGTGGTATGGTAGGTTTTGCGTCAAGAAATGGCGTTAGGCAGGTTAGAGTAATTTTTATTGACTCTAACCACCCTAACGTCATTTTTTGGTGCAAGACCCCCTTCTACCATACCGCGACCCCCACCCAGCTAACGTCAATTTATTTTACGCTAGCCCACACTTTGCGCTGGATGGCGCCATTCCATTAATATGGCGCAAGCCAGCGCTTTACTTTTTGACGTAAAACTGCGTTAGTGCAGTTTTGAGTCAAAACGTATAAATCAGGGCTAAGACAAATTGTGATTGTAAATACATGTAGAAGAAGTTGCGTCATGTTGTGGTAAAAAAGTAACGCAAACTGTCCACAAACTCTGTCAATCTGGGCCATAGATTTCACAAAGTCCCATGCATATAACATATATATTAGTGAAACAATTATGACATTAATTGGCAGAGAAATCAGCATTTCCGTTCATATCTGCAATTTTCAGCTTTCACAGAAATCAGAACAAGTTTAAGATGGGGAAATGACTATATTTACCCTACTAGCCACAGTGGGAAGGATAAGGGTATTATTATCACATAGTAGATGGAAAGGGTATTGAGATGTACGGCAAGATAAAAAAAAAAGTGAACACTTTCACATTTCCATTTCTAGTTTCTATTTCCATAGTCCAGTGAAGAAAAAGCAAATAAAAAAACGAAGAGACTCACAATAAAATACATAGTACATGGGTTTCTGACGTGCATTGTTCACATATCTGAAAATACACCGTTTTGCACAATCATAATTGGTTACCCTGAAATATGCATTATTACCTGTGGTTTCGAAGAAAAGGGAAAGAAAATAAGATAATGGCATTTTTGGTGATAATGGGTTCCTTACAATTTTTCTTCATCTCAGTGAACGGCTGACCCCACCCACTCTGTGACGAAGTGTCACTGATTGACACTCGCCCTGGGCGCTTCAGGGCTTAAACCTGAAGCGCCCAGGTCAAAGTCAATGGGTGACACTTTCCTCGTAACCCAGGGGAGGCCTCGAGGCACCTTTGCTGAACTGAGGAGGTCATGCCCATAGGAGCTGTGACCTCCTCAGCCCAGCAAAGTTCAGCTCAGGCAGCCAGATATCTGCGCAAATCGTGCATGTCTCACTCCTGGCTGTCTGAGCTGAAAATGAAGAGTGTCTGTCAGCCTGACCTTTGTTCATGAGGGAAAAAGGTGGGGGTGCGTGGCCCCTCCGCCCTAAAGGACGGGCCGTGTCTGCAACAAAGGCAGAAGTCTTGATTTTATATAGAGAATGTACAGACAGAGTCCACACATCGAGACAGAGCAACACATCTTTAAGGGCCCCTTTACACAAATTTGAGCAGCGCGCGCGCACACACACAGCTGTATATATATATATATATATATATATATATATATATATATATATATATATTACCTACTGGTGGTCGCCAGTAGGTAGTTATAGTTAGGCACTAGTTTCCATAGGAAGAGCATTTTTTTTTTGCCATTAACTTTAGCGTCACTTGAAGAATCTTCACAAAATTCTCAAAACTTATGCTTTGCTAGGTTCAGCTGCTGTTTTGAAAGTGATGGGGTGATCTGTCAAGTGGGGGCCGAGAAAAAGGCGGATCCTAAAACGCATTTTCCCCATAACTTTTTCAGTAGCATCTTAAGAGACACCTGCAGCCCAAACTGCTGAAGGGAAATACACCAAATTTGACAGGAAAAAAGATATCTAGACACGCGGATTCTCTGTGGATCCAATTGTCCCCGTGCTGATATCTGATTGTCTGCCAATACAAGGAAGTGTTGGTAGCCGTACTGGGACTCTGCTTCAGCGGCGTCCCACAAACAAAATTTAAAATAAGAAAAGGGGCCAGGATAGAGTGGCCCTGGTCCCTTAGCTCTGGTGGGCCAGGTCCCAGGGCCATTAGCATTTCGAATGTGGGAGGCCTCCCAAAAGCGCCCCCCCAGCAGCCCAGGGGACCGCCACCTCCCCGGGACACAATGCTTCATCCAATGCAGGGGGCAGCCCCCCTGCAGCCTCGGGGACCACCTTCTTCCCAGGGCCCAACTTATATTGTAATGCGGGGAGCGTGCCCCCCCAATAGCCCTGGGGATCTCCGCCTCCCCAGGGCACAACTTAAAATAGAATGGAGGGGTCTACCTGCCCCCCCCGCAGCCCCAGGGCACAATGCTTCATCGAATGCGGGGTGCTGCCTCATCTTCCTGCAGCCCCGGGGACCACCACCTCCCTGGGGCACAACTTAAAATGGAATACTGGGTGGGGGGTGCTTGGCCCCTCTGCATCCCTGGGGACCGCCACCTCCCCAGGGCACAATGCTTCATCAAATGCAGGGTGGCCACCCAGTCCCTCTGCAGCCCTGGGGACTGCCACCTCCCCAGGGCTAAATTTAAAAATGATACAGGGTCTGTTTCAGACCCCCTAGCCCAGAGACCTTCATCTCCCTCGGGCTATTTACGTTGGTGGGCAGCAGCACCCCTTGAGGAGCAACAGATGGTCCTGGGGATCGCCACCCCATAGGGCCGACTCGGGCTATGTCCTGGGGTGCCCACCCCTGGACATAGCTGTTTGTTGTGACTTGGTGGAGCTTTGACAGCTCCTGCAAAGTCAGAGCAAGCACTCTGCTCTGTGAGTGGAGGTTTTTCTGTTTCCATGCCCGTGGAGATGCAGGCAGGAAAACAGAGGGAACATTGCTCTCACAAGAGCGCAAGTTATAGTTACCTTAGGGTGCGAGTTATAGTTGTTGAAATAATTCCAACCATAACTGCTGAATTTCAGTAAAAACCTTTCACCCCTGTACACCCACAGCAGACACTTGGCTCCTCAGACAAGCATATCAATTCCCAAAGGGAATAAAATCACGTACAAAATAATTTGTAAATGTTCTAGACCTAAACCATGGGTGGCAAGGTGCAATAGGTATCAAGGCGCTGTGGCATCTAGGAATACCCATCAGGGAAAAGCTGTATTTTCACAATAGTTTCTGATCTGTGAAAAGTCTGATATTCAGATGGGTAATTTTTCAACCTGGATCTGATTGTGTGCAATCACTTTCTCCGAAGGACTTCTTTCTGAATGGACATTTCCAGATCATGCCCTACTTTTGCTGCACTAAGATCATAATTGACAATGTAGTTATACCAAATAGATGGTATTCTAGGATGGAAATGGTCCCTGCATGATTTCTGAGTGCATGCATCCCTGCCCAGAGTTCCCCCTTGAATACTTTTGGCCTCAGTGCACACAACAATTGTGTGTGCAAGGAGGGCCTACTGTGACTTGAAATTAGACCCAGAGCTAGGCCCAGTGGTCTGGAGTGGCACCAGCTCAACAAAATAGTGGCTGACATTAGTTGGTGCTAAGAAGAATTACACCTGCAGTTGCACTCAAGACTAGAAAGTGCCTCCAAAGGTTTGCTCATACAACAAGATCGCAAACACAGTCAGCAGTTATGATTTTGATCACAGCTGTAACGTGGAGTGAGCTCCTTATTTTGTTTGATGGTGAGCTTGAGTTTGAAACTAAGGCAAATCCACAGAATTTAATCTGTCTCTTACCATACCAAGTGGAGCATGTACTCCTTTATCTGTACCTGGCCAGCCTTTCTTGCCTGACTGACTGAACAATGATTTACTAATTGTTGTTACATGTTTCATTGAGCTCTGAGTGTCTAAACCTCTCCCCGAGTATGCCATGAGTAAGCCAAGATCGGCTAGTCTTCACTACACTCAGGAGCAAGAGCTAAAGTGGTGTACTTGAGGCTCAGTTTTGGACTCAACAGTACGATAATACCCCAGGACATAAGAGGTAAAAGATTCTCCATGTTACAATGTAAGCTTAGTAACGCTAGATTGCCCTGTTATCCCGGAAACAAAAGGTCAGATTTACAAGGCCCTAGTGTCTCTTTGCGCCACATTAGCATCAGTTTTTTTTACACTAATGTGGCTCAACAAGGCAAAATTGCTATGCCATATCTACAAAGTGGCACAATGCATGAATTGCACCAGTTTGTGACCCCTTGTGCCACATTATGCCTGCACCAGGCATAATATATGCAAGAGGGTCATTCCAGGGTTAGGAGGCCCACAAAAATGACATAATGAAATCAACAAGATTTCATTGCGTCATTTTTGGCACCATGTTTAACGCCTGCTCAAAGCAGGCATTTAAGGGATGCACCCATTGAAATGAATGCGCCTCCTTGCACTTTGCACCGCTAGCATAACATTTTTTGATGCTAGTGGAGCAAAGCGCCACAATAGCGTCAAAAACGCTATTTGCCTAACGTGCGCCATGGTGCACCATATTGTAAATATGGCGCACCCATGGTGTTGTTGGGTGGCGGTGGGGCGGGCATAGGAAATCTGGTGCATCAGTATTGATGTGCCAAATTCTTGTAAATCTGGGCCAAAGTTCCCACAGTGGATAATTTTACTGCACAGGAGCATAGAGTCCTATGCATACGCAATAGGGACTTGAGCTGCACTCTTGGGGACATATTTACTACTTTTCGGTGGTGCAGAGCAGTGCGCAAGCCTTCTTGCTGCACTGCCGTGCGTCAAAAGACAAGGGCAGGAATGTGCCATATCTGCATGATTCGTTGCATTCCTGTCCTTTTCCCCTGTGCTGGGGCACAATGGGCTGCCATGCGCCAACACAGGCACCCTTGCACCTTGGTACAAGGGTGTCTGCGTTACAGGGATGATTGTTTTTGTGCAGGAAGGGACACCTTCCTGCACAAAAACAATTATAAGAGGCGTTTTCCTCTTTATATAAAAAAAAGTAAAAAAACAAGGAGAAGTAAAGGTATTTCTCCTCATTGCGCCTCCCTTACACCTCTCCTTGGAGGTGTAGGCTTTTGAAGCATTCCCAGGTTTACAAATCCTTGTAAATCTGGGAATGCGTCCAAATCCATGGGTGTTGGGTGGGAACACCCACCACAACACCCATGAAACGCCTCTTTAAATCAGTGAAAGGCAACACAGCGGCTTGCGCTGCGTTGCCTTACTCCATATCTACAAGGCCATGAAAAGCGACGTAAAGTGGCTTTGTGTGGCCTTGTAGATATGGGCTTACCCTGTCGGTGCATCAAAAAAGTGACAATATTGAATTTCTAATGACTAATTATAGGAGGCTGGCCTGGTTTGTAGTGAGTACCTAAGGTACTTATACCTTATACCAGGTCCAGTTATCCTTTATTAGTGAAATTTAGGCAGTGTCCAGCAGTTTAGGCTGTCTAGTGGTAGCTGTAGCAGAGCAGCCAAGGCTGAACTAGGAGACATGCAAAGCTCCTGCAATACCACTATAGTTGCACAGTACCTATACACAATACAAGACAATAGTCAGTGTTACCAAAAATTAAGGTACTTTATTTTAGTGACACAAGGCCAAAAATATCTTAGAGGCAATACTCTTACTGGAGGTAAGTATTATACACAATATATACACTAGTAACCAAAATCAGGTAGGTAAACAGTCATAGAATAGTGCAAACAGTAGAAAATACAATGGATTGCAATGGGCCTAGGGGCAACACAAGCCATATACTAAAATAGTGGAATGTGAATGTCGAATTCCCCCCTAGGCAAGTGTAGTGTGGAGAGGGGTGCTGGGAGTGTAAGAAAACACCAAAGGTAAGTAAAGTGCCCCACCCCAGAGCCCAGGAAAGCAGGAGTAAAGTACAGAAAGTTTCCTCAGGACACACTACAAGTTGTGATACAGAATTATGCAAGAACCAAGCAAGACTGCAAGCAACCAACGGTGGATTCCTGGACCTGAAGACCTGTGGGGAGAGAAGACTAAGTCCAGAAGTCGAAGAAGAGTCCAGGAAGAACAGGAGACACTGCCCAGCTGGAAGAAGGTGCAAAAGTGGATTCTCCGGTTGGAAGAAGAATACAGAAATGCAGCAAAGAAGATAGCTGCGGATTCCTGCTTGGTTCAAGAGATGTCCCACATCGAGTTGTTGGATGCAGGCTGTTTGCGTCGCTGGATTCTGACAACAAGCCTTGGTTCACGCAAGTATGCAGTTTGCATCAAAGAGGAGTTGCCTGGACCCAGGAGGGACCTGGGGGTCTCAACTCAGACTGAAGAGACAGAGGGGCCTCTCAGCACATCAGAGAGCCCTCAGAAGACCAGGCAGCACCCATGGGAGTCCCAGAACATGGGGACAAAGGAGATGCAAAGTGTGGTCATTGCAGCACTACACTGGAGGATCCCATGGAAGAAGTGCACAGAAGCCCAAGGAGCTGCAGAAGACATGGTGCACAGGGGTACTGTTGCTGCACGGCGAGGGAAGCTCTTACCTCCACCAAATTTGGACATCTGGACCTTTGGACAGTCTGGGTCACTTCAGTCCACCACCTGTGTTCCAGGAATCATGCTCGGCAACAGGAGAGGAGTCCCAGAGTACCGGTTGTCATCACAGAGAGGTGCCTCCTGAAGCAGGGAAGTGACTCTGTCACTCTACGGGAGATTCCTTCGGTTCTTCTGGTGCAGGGTGAAGACAGGCAGTCTTCAGAGTGTGCACACCTTAGAAACTGTTGCAATTGCTGGCTGGAGCTGAAGTTGCAGGTCACAGGAGTCTTCCTGGATACTTTGTTGCAGTGACAGTGGTTCCTGGAGCAGTCTGCGGTTGACCCAACAGCTAGAAGCTGAAGCAGAGGATACAGAAGAGTCCTGGAGGAATCTTGCAAACTGAATCTGAGGAAACACCCAGAGGAGAGACCCTAAATAGCCCTGAGAGGGGGATTGGCTACCCACCCAGGTATGCACCTATCAGGAGGGGTCTCTAACGCCACCTTCTGGCACTGGCCACTCAGAGGTCACCAGAGGGTCCCCACACCTTGGAATCCAAGATGGCTAATGCCAAGGGCACTCTGGAGGAGATCTGGGCACCACCCCTAGTGTGGTGATCGACAGGGGAGTGGTCACTCCCCTTTCCTTTGTCTAGTTTCGCGCCAGAGCAGGGACTGGGTGTCCCTGAACCGGTGTAGACTGGATTATGCAAGGAGGGCACCGTTTGTGCCCTTCAAAGCATTTCCAGAGGCCCTGGGAGGATACCACTCCCATGTCTGTAACACCTGTTTCCAATGGAGAGGGTGTAACACCCCTCTCCTGAAGGAAATGTTTTGTTCTGCCTTCCTAGGATTGAGCTGCTCAATCCCCAGTAGGGCAGAAACCTGTCTGTGAGGTGGCAGCAGCTGGGGCTGCAGTGGAAACCTCAGAGTGCTGGTGTGTTAGTTCTGGGGGTCCATGGTGGAGCCCCCAGAGTGCATGGAATTGCCCCCCCAATACCAGATTTGGATTGCGAGTTCAATTCCATAATGCTAGACACCTCAAATGGCCATATTCAGAGTTACCATTGTGAAGCTACATATATGTATTGACATTTATGTAGTGCACGCTTATAATGGTGTCCTCGCACTCAAGAAGTCCTAGGAATTGTCCCTGAACAACGTGGGGGCATCTTTGCTCGTTCAAGAGTGCTCTCACACACAGTAACTTTGCACCTAACTTTGCATTCAGTAAATGAAGGTTAGACATATAGGTGACTTATAAGTTACCTAGTGCAGAGAAAAATGGCTGTGAAATAGTGTGTGCACTATTTCACTTAGACTGCAGTGGCAGTCCTGAAGAAAGGTTTGTATGAGCTCTTTATAGATGGCAAAAGAAATGCTGCAGCCCATAAGGAACCCCAATGCCCTGGGTACCTAGGTACCATATACTAGAGAAGTATAAGGGGGGGGCGTCCAGTGTGCCAATCAGAATTGGAATATGGAGTCACTAAAGTATAGTGACACATTTGGTACAGAGAGAGAGCATTAACACTGGAGTTTTGGTTAGCAGAATTCCAGTGATACAGTCAAGCATACTGACAACACATATAGGCCACACACTATGAGCGCTGGGGTCCTGGATAGCAGGATCCCAGTGAGACAGGCAAACACACTGACAAACAGGCAGAAATTGGGGATAATATGCCCAGAAGATGGTACTTTCCTACACTAATGAAACTAATGAGTGCAGAAATGAAGGAAATGTACATCTCAGTTACATTCAATGAAGTGCATTGACAAAGTTCTTTGTTGTCTAAGATGGATGTAACATGCATATATTTGAAGCATTCCTCATGATGAATTTATAAGTTTGCATATTAAAAGTGTTTTTTAAAATATTTAAATTAAATTAATTGTTTCATTTTCTTGTGTTAGCTTATGTGAGGCTTGTAATTTATAATTCGTGACTGTGCAGGAAATGTCGATTCATTTTTCCATAAAGTGAGCTTTCTTTCAGATTTTGTTCTCATGAGAAGGCTAGAATTTTGGTAATTTGCCCCATTGTTTAGAAATAGAGAGAAAGTATCTTATTGACCTTGAGAACAGAAGATTGTGAAATATAGACTGCCATTGAATACACTTGTTTCAAACTTGTGTGGAGTTACACAGATGGAAGATGTTCCCATGAACAGACCTGGGAATATAATTTGATGTTTCAACCTGGAATCATGTGATCAATTTCTTTTGGATGATGCCCCTTCAACCTAATGTGGACTGATTTATAGAGCGAATCAAATTGATTCATGAAGTTTGATTTGTTCTTGGTTAGTTGGATTTGGAGCATTCCTTCTTCTTTAGATTCCCATGATGCTTGCAGATTTCCTGTGACTGTACTTTTGCTAGTAAAGAATCCTAAATGCTGAGCCCCTTGGAGAGGTATCTTCCTGTCTGTGCTTGCCCTCTGAGATGCCCTTTGAGACTTAGATATTTTCCTAACCCCTTTCAGAAGACTCTTGATCAAGTTTCTGATATGCTGACGCTTTTCCCTTTTCCCTATCTTTTGCCCATGTTAGTTAATTTCCTTTTACCCGAGATTTCTTTTTTCTAAATCATTTTTGTCCTTTTTATTCTTTTTGTTTTTTGTGTATTTATTCCTTTTTATCTTTTGTGTCTCCCTGATTTGGTTAGTTGTAGTTTTATTTTTTGTATCCAGCGAAATTTATAACTCTTCTAAATTGATTTGACTGATGATTGCTAATTCTGAGCATCGTTTATTTTGTGTATCACAGATATCTTCATTGATGATATGTGAACGTTCTTCTTTAATGCTTACTCCTTTTGATATTAACCAGTTTGAATATATTTTGTTGCCTTCGGCCACCCTTTGTCATTTTGTATATTTATAACTTGATCTTGCGAACTGTCTACCTGACTTTGAGCTCGAGTTTGTAATAAACCCCTTAACTTTATTTCTGGCTGGAGTTTTCTTTCCGTGGTCACATTGGTCATGGTGTGTAAATTAATTGGATTGTTTTGAAATTGTGTTAATGGTTCTACCACACTACTTACTGGGTACAAGGATCCATCCACCTCGATGAACATTGATTCCTGAGAAGGATGAAAATGCTACAACAGTTCTGTTAGCAGATATATGGTTTGTCCCATAACGAGGGGGGAGAACCATATTTTTGTGTAGCGTTAAGGAGATAGGATTGATCAATGCGATTACCCAGTCCAAAAATTGCCTACCCCGAATTCTGTCCATGGTCCTTTCTGAAGACTCATGAAGTTCAAGTGTTGTGTATACAATTGACGGAGCATTATTATTAATAGGGTTTTGCACTTGCAATGGCTTTTGCCTTGAAGATTGTGATGTTCTGAGGAGTCGTTGTACTCAAAGTGACTGTTGCTCTTTTGCTCAAAAATGTCTGCAGTTGTTGTTGCTGTTTATGGGTCTGTTGTGGCCTAAGATCCTGGAATAATGCACAAGTGTAGAAGATACTTGGTTAATTTATTGTCTGAGATGAGGTATTTGTCACCGGACGTTGTTGACAGTGCCAATAGTTTCCCTTTAGTGACTGTGAGTTGTAGTTGGTATTAAGTGAAGCCTGAGTGCACATGAAGGATCTGTATCAACCAGAGTGAGAATTGCTAGTCAAGTTTTACTTGCTGTGTGATTGTGAAAGCTATAGTCGGAGAAGTGTAAGCCTGTACAGCTGAAGTGTTTGAGTTCCTACCCTGTAGTGCGCAGACAGGTTGTTGATTTTTGCTTGCAATATTTTGCATTAGAAGTGTGATTGAGCAATTGTGTGAGAGACAATTGCGAAGCAACTGCAGCTGCTGAAAGAAATTAGTGTTTCCCATCAACTACCTCTGCCTTTTGTTTCTGCGGCCTAGCGGGATTGCTCAATCTTTCCTAAAGGCCCCCTTGCTCAAAACCTCCTCATGCTGCCCCCTTCGCTCCTACTCACGGTGGCAGATGCTAAAGTATGGGGAAGTGAGAGAGGAATAATGAGCGAGGGTATGCCCCGAATACTGGTCCTTTATGTATACTGCTGCTAGGGCACGGACAGAGACATAATTACCAGAATGCCTGTGTTATATTGCTAGTTACATTGCACTCTGGAACTACGGCAATTGTTCTTAAGCCATGTTAGACACTCGTATGCCTCAGTTTACCCTTTTTCTCTTGTATGGTTGTAGATTTCTGCATGAATATGTTGGGCCTTACTGAGAGCTATGTACTTATTCCATATTGAACGGTATTTATGTACAGTATCAATGCTTTTGATTTTTAATTTTGAATAAAGAATTATAACACACAAAAAAACAGAAAGAAATGAGTGTGACGTCAGTTTGTACAGCGCTGGTATAGGTCGGTTGGTGTGAAGCCGCGCTGGTATTGGTAGACAGTGCCACATTGGTTTTGGTTGAGAACGGATTTTGAGACTGAAATTACTTCCTGATTTGATCAACTCCAGGCTATTATGTGTCCTCCATAAAAGGATTTTCTGCACGTGTATGGCTTGAACAATAGAGTAAAATTACTAAGAAAGAAGGACATTTTGAGGTGAATAATGTATGAATTTAAACTGCCTCTAAGACCCACACAGTTTCAACCCCTTAGCATTTGGGAACTCATAGCAAGAAAGAAAATAGCAACAAAATATGAAAACAGAATGCAGAAAGCGATCAAGACACTTGCAGAAGCTAGATGGGATGCAGAGCAGAAAATATGGAGCTCAGATATACTTAGAATGTTTCTAGCTATTTCAAACTTAAAATGTTTCTAGCCTTTTCAAACTAAGAAGCTGAAAGCACAAAACCTAAAACGAGGAAAGAGATAGGAAAAGCAGAACAGTCGACTAAACCTCAGGATAAAATGACAGTGACCTTTGACAGTGATTCGGATGACCAGTTCATAAATCAGCTATTGATTAATTGTCCGCCTCCACATCATTCAGTTGAGACAGGAACTGCAAGTGGGGCAGTACAAAATGTAACCCTGAGTGTGCCAGCTGACTCAATTACACAGACATGTGACTATAGATCCTGTTACCCCTTTATGTGCTTCATGTATGTCTGGAAGCAATGTTCATTCAATGATTGTTCCAACAGTTCCCGAGACAACAGCAAACTCGACAGGGATATCACCCTTTGGTATGGAGATCAGTGTACTCCAATAATTAGGAAATGGAGAGAAGTGCATCTCTTCTCTGACCGTTAACCCCAACCCGAGTTGTAGACCCAAATCTAACAAAAAGTCAAACAGGATCTACTCCTGATGCAAGGTTTCCTCAGGTAAATCCACTTCCATTCATGCCCAGACCTGATCAGATTCAGAACGTTCATTTCAGCACACCACAAAGAGGAGTACCTTTGAACATGCCAAAGAGCATGTCACAGTTTAATGCCCCGATTCAGCAGAATATGGGACAGTCAAAAGCACAAGTAACACAGAGAAATAATATTAGTTTGCAAGGTATTAGAGCACAACAGCTTGGTTAAATAATTTGAGTCCACAAGGTGCAACAGGTATAACAAATGGTAACACAAGAAAAGAAGAGACACCTGAGAGAGACAGATCAGTGACTATCTCCAGATTAAAACTGGAATTGAACGAAATGATTTCAGGCAAATTAGACACTACCTAATTGGAAACTTACAGAGAAGACCAACTGCGGTTCATGTGCAAAAACATCCCTCAATGTGCAGGACAGGCATATGAGAGATTAGCTTATTTTGCGGATAAGTATGATCTAGATTTAGAGAAATCAAAACCCTTAAAGAAAAGTTACAGATTACAGTTTAGCACTAAAGACATAGTTAACATGAGATCTCTTGAAGTGACGTTGCACATTAAAGAATTAATTACGTACATCCAGACATGGGAAGCCTTAGATAAGTGGGAAGGCAGATGGGCACAGAAAAGAGATCAGAAGCAAGAAAAGGCAGGAGTAAATCAAGCCAAGGACAATGCGAAAATGATGCCTATGAGGGAAATACCAGAGGAGGTTATGTTCATATGCCCTGGAGTAAGAGTGACATTTTGCCATTCACAAATGATTACCCGAGACAGAGAGAGAAACCAGTAAAATGGTATAAGCAGACAGAGAAATTTGTGAAACTTTCAAAATGCCTTTGGGAAGGTTTGAATACGCTAAAATGCATGTAAGGTGCATGTTGATTGACCTGAGTTTGAACCTCTGAGAGATCCAGTTACAGGTGCACCATCTGAAGAGGTGATTAAAAATATTATAAGATATTTGAGTTCCAGTAGGATAAAGTTTCTCAGAAAGATATTGATTGGCAGAAGATTGACAAGACATCCCAGGAGTCGAAAGAGTAAATTCATTCATACTATGAAAGATTGTTGCAGTCTTTGAAACAGCATAGTGGTACAGAGACATTTGAGACGAAAGATATGGGTCATTTTGTGTTAAGATTTTTGCAGGGATTGAAGCAAGACATTAGTGAGAAGATTCAGCAACACCTGATTTGTTGACAGATCAAGCCAATTGATGAGATCCTGAGGTATACAAAATACTGCAGTGATGAAATAGAACTGAAGCGAAAGAAATTTAATGAAAAGGTAATGGTAATGCAATTGAAAGCTGAACAGAAAGTAAATCAGAGTCCACAAATGGTGGTGAATACTAGTGGAATGCAAGGTGTGCCACAGCAAGTGACAAATGTTGTTCAGCCTCGAGGTAGAGGACAGGGTGTTCATGTTGATCAGAGTGGAAATGTTGTTGACGTTCAGATATTGAAGAGACTAATCATTGTCATGCTTGCAGAAATTTATGACATTGGCTAAGGCTTTAATAATGTGAATAATCAAGTGTAGCGTGTTGGAGTTGCTCAGGCACAAGGCAATAATCAGGTTCAAATTCAGAGAGTTCAAAAGCCCCGAGTACAAAATATGAATGTTTTCCCCAGGCAGCAGATGCATGTAACACAAGCCCATATGGCTCAACAGCAAATGATCATGCCCCAACAAAAGATGAACCAGATCACAAATGCAAATATGAATCAGATAGTATCACAATTTCCCCTGATAAATCTGAGTGAAGAGGAACTTTCATAGTTTCTCCAAGCTGTTAGCTCTAATGATGAGGGTTGTGTGTTAGCCGCATCCTTAGAAGCAGATCAACGTGGTTCCCTATGTAAATGCCAACGTTACAGACCATGATGTGTCATTCTTGATTGACATAGGAGCTACACATTTCGCTGTCAGAACAAAAGAGGTACCAAATGTGCCCCTTTCAGGAAAGAGCATTCAGGTTGTGGGAGTCACAAATAAACAATTTACAAATCCTGTGACAGAATAAGCCCCTGTAAAAATAGTTTCAATTGAAGAGGAGCACTAATTTGTGGTTTGCGATTCAAGTCCTGTGAGTTTACTTGGTTGCAACCAGTTGTGTAAATTAAATTGTTCCAATAGCTGCACACCCCGTGGAATAGCAATCCATATAAATGAAGAAGATGTGCCCTGTAAAATTGTAAGGTAGTACTCGAGTGCCACATTGTACCTAATGCTGACATGTAATGATTTTCCTGAAGATTTACAAGACACAGTGACACCTGAAGATTGGGATTTTTCAGAGAAAAAGATAGCAATCATCAGAGGAGTTAAGCCTATCACAATAACAGTGAAGCCAAATTCAGTGTATCCAAAGACACCCCCATATAATATGGCACTAGAGACAATTGTAGGAATTACACCAGTATTAAATAGTTTAATTGCACAAGGTGTCTTGAAAGAAATTTTAGGAGGTCCTTATAACTCAGCAATTTTAGGATTGCGGTCGTCCAATGGAAAGTACTGAATAGTCCAAGATTTGAGAAAATTGATACAAAATTGTCGCTCCACGTTGTCCTGTGATACCAAACCCAGCAGTGATTTTATTTCAGATTCCATATGAAGCAGAATGGTTTACTGTGATTAACATTTGTCAGGCCTCCTTCTTCATACTGTCACAAGAGGGAAGCCAATCCCTTATTGCATTTAAGTTTGGCAGTCGTGCTTTGGCATGGTGCCGAACTCCTCAAGGGTATACAGAGTCACCATCCATTTTCAACCAGATCTTGAAAAGAATCTGGAGTCTCTTAAAATGCCCTTTCAGTCTAGGTCCAGTACATAGATGACTAGATAGCTGCGCCAGACACCAAGAAACATGCAGGGGAGATACAATTGCTCTGTTGAATGGTTTAGAAGAAAACAGAAAAAGTTTCCCCTGCAAAACTACAGTATTGTAGGCTTGTATTTAGGTCATCACATTGATAAATGTGCGAGGAAGGTAACTCAAGAAAGAATTTCAGCAGTCATGCAAATGAACTCTCCTGTTACATAGAAAGACATCTGAGTGTTTCTGGAAATGTTTGGCTACTGCCTTCAGTGGATTCCAAACTTTTCACTCTTGACCAAGCCATTACAGAAGTTGACACACAAAGATGTGTCTGATCTGGTACCATTGGATGACAACTGCATGCAAGCCTTCACAGAGCTGAGAGGAAGCCTATTCAGAGCCCCAGCTCTGGGAATGCCTGATTATAAGAAATGTTTTTCTTTGTTTTTCTGTGAGAGAGATGGATGTGCACTCTCTGTTTTGACACAGCTGCACGGAAATGCAAACAAGCCTGTGGCTTATGTTTCTGCTACACTTGATCCTGTAGCATCAGCACTGCCGGGCTGTTTAAAAGCAGTTGCTGCCCTTATCATCAGCATTAAACAATGCAAAGGCATTGCTATGGGCTATCCTGTGAACGTTTTCATTCCCCATTCAGTGGAAATTTTGTTGACCCATGCAAAGATGCAATATATGACAAGTGCACATTTGACCCACTATGAGCAGGTCATATTGACCTCTTCTAATCTTAACATTAAACAATGTAACATTCTGAACGCAACAACTCTTTTGTCCAATCCTGTTGAAAATGCTAAAAAGAACCACGAAGACGAGACAGAGCATGTCTGTCTTGATGTGATTGAATTGTGCACCAAACCAACACCTGACACAAGATGTCTCATTAGATGAAAACAGCAAAGTTGGGTTAGAGCAGGATTTGTCAAAAGAAGTTTGTGGGTTCCCCTGAAGGAGACCAAGAAATTAGCCAAAATACAGCGAACAATTTTTTTTTTAATCGGGGAAAAAGGGCTGCAGAGGAAAGCTCATTGTTTTTTCCCTGAAATTGCTATCTTCCCAGCTTTCAGGAACAGACAGACCTGAATCAGAAAAACAAATTTACAACCCAATTTTGGCATTTTACTGGGACATACCCCATTTTTACTATTTTTTGTGCTTTTAGCCTTCTTCCAGTTAGTGACAGAAATAGGTGTGAAACCAATGCTGGATCCTGGACAGCTAAACATTTCGTAAAAGTAGCCAAGTTTCGAAACCCAGCAAGGGGGGATTTGTGTGGATCCTTTAATGTTATCCTACAGAAAGCAACAGCTAAAATAAAAAAAAATTGAAATTGAGATGAAACAAACAGCCATTTCTCTCCATGTTTTACTCTGTAACATTTTCCTGCGATGTCAGATTTTCAAAAGCAATATAACGTTATGTCTGATGGACTCTTCTGGTTGCGGGGATATAGAGGGCTTGGAGGTTCATCGAGAATCCTAGCTACCCAGAGCCAGTAAAGGAGCTGCACCTTGCAATGGGTTTTCATTGCATACCGGGTATACAGTAATTTGTTTGGTGAAATATAAAGAGTGAAAAATAGGTATCAAGGAAACCTTTGTATTTACAAAATGGGCACAAGATAAGGTGTTGAGAAGCAATGGTTATTTGCACATCTCTGAATTCTGGGGACCCCATACTACCATGTGAATTCAATGGAAATTCTCAAAAAGACGTCTTATTTACACACTGTCTTACATTTGGTAGGAAAAAATATAGAGAAAGACAATGGGCAATAACACTTGTTCTTCTATTCTGTGTTCTCCCAAGTCTCCCGATAAAAATGGTAACTCACTTGTGAAGGTAGGCCTAATGCCCAAGACAGGAAAAGCGACATGGACACATCACATTTTTACATTGAAATCTGATGTGTTTTTTTAGAAAGTGCCTACCTGTGGATTTTTTCCTCTAGCTCAGCCGGCACCTAGGGAAACCTACCAGACCTGTGCATTTTTGAAAACTAGACACCTAAGGGAATCCAGGATTGGGTTACTTGCAGGGCTCTCACCAGGTTCTGTTACCCAGAATCGTTTGCAAACCTCAAAATTTGGCAAAAAAAACACTTTTTCCTCACATTGCGGTGATAGAAAGTTCTGGAATCTGAGAGGAGCCACAAATTTCCTTCCACCCAGCATTCCCCCAAGTCTCCCGATAAAAATGGTACCTCACTTGTGTGGGTAGGCCTAGTGTCCGCAACAGGAAATGCCCCAAAACACAACATGGACACATCACATTTTCCCAAAGAAAACGGACCTGTTTTTTGCAGAGTGCCTTACTGTGTATTTTGATCTCTAGCTCAGCCGGCACCTAGGAAAACCTACTGAACCTGTGCATTTTTTTAAATTTGACACCTAGGGGAACCCAGAATGGGGTAACTTGCGGCACTCTCACCAGGTTCTGTTACCCAGAATCGGTTGCAAAACTGAAAATTTGGCAAACAAAACACTTTTTCCTCACATTTCGGTGATAGAAAACTTCTGTAATCTAAGAGGAGTGACAAATTTCATTCCACCCAGCATTCCCCAAGTCTCCCAATAAAAATTGTACCTCACTTGTGTGGGTAGGCCTAGTGCCTGCAACAGGAAATGCCCCAAAACACAACATGGACAGATCACATTTTCCCAAAGAAAACTGATCTATTTTTTGCAAAGTGCCTAGCTGTGGATTATGGCCTCTAGCTCAGCCAGCACCTTGGGAAACCTAGCAAACCTATACATTTTTGAAAACTAGATGCCTAGGGAAATTCATAATGGGATGACTTGTGGGGCTCTCACCAGGTTCTGATACCCAGAATAATTTGCAAACCTATACATTTGGCAAAAAAAACACTTTTACCTCACATTTCGGTGATAGAAAGTTCTGGAATCTGAGATGAGTCTCCAATTTCCTTCCACCCAGCATTCCCCCAAGTCTCCCGATAAAAATGGTACTTCACTTGTGTGGGTAGGCATAGTGTCCGCGTCAGGAAATGCCTCAAAACACAACATGGACACATCACATTTTCCCAAAGAACACTGACGTGTTTTTTAGAAAGTGCCTAGCTGTGGATTTTGGCCTCTAGCTCAGCCGGCGCCTAGGAAAACCTAGCAAAGCTGGAAATTTCTGAAAACTAGACACCTAAGGGAATCCAGGATGGGGTAACGTGTGGCACTGCCACCAGGTTCTGTTACCCAGAATTCTTAGCAAACCTCAAAATCTGGCAAAAAAAAACACTTTTTCCTCACATTTCCGTGCTTTAAAGTTCTGGAATCTGAGGGTGGGGTTGGGGGGGGCACAAACTTCCTTCTATCCAGCATTCCCCCACATCTCCTAATAAAAATGGTACCATACTTGTGTGATTGGGCCTAGTGCCCGCAACAGGAAATGCCCCAAACCACTATGTGAACACATCAAAATGATCAAATACAAAACTACCTGTTTTTGCGGCAGAGGCACCTGCGCTTTTGTCCTGTGCTCAGCAGCCATCTAAGGAAACCTACCAATCCCAGACATTTCTGAAAACTAGACACCCGAGGGAGTCCTGGGAGGTGTGACTTGCGTGGATCCCCCAGTGTTTTCTTACCCCGAATCCTCAGCAAACCTCAAAGTTAGCCCCAAAAAATCGAATTTTTCCTAAATTTCTATGTGGGATCAAAGCACTGGCACACATTTCCTACCTCCCAACGTTCTCCTCAATCGCCTGAGAAAAATACTACCTCACTTGTGTAGGTGGGCCAAGTGCCTGTGATAGGCAACAGCCAAAAACATGTCAAAATTGAGGGGGAACCAAAGCGGCTCCAGAAGGGCAGTTTGGAAAAAATCAGTTTTAGGCTGACAAGTGGGGCAGAATTTTTATTGGTATAGATGCAACAAAGGTGGGTGGGAGGAATTTTGTGGATTCATACAGATTCCGGAACGTTCGATCTCAAAAAATGTGGGGAAAATGTGTGATTTCAAGCAAAGTTGGATGTTTGCAAGGCATTGTGGGTAGGAAAATGGTGCAAGGTGCATGTGAAGCACACCACCTTGGACTCACCCAGATGTTTAGTTTTCAGATGTGTCTAGGTCTCGTAGATTTTTCTACATGGCAGCGTCCCAAAGCCCGAAAAGTGCAGCCCTCACCATTCCAAGTGGGACGAATTTGAGAGTTAGACAAACTCTCATGGCCCAAATGTAAAACCAAAACCCCAAATAATCAAATGTCCTCTTGCTTGCTGTGGGATAAGATGTTTTAGTGGAGAGCTGGGCAGAACAACTTTGTCCCCATTTATTTGGGGTGGGGGTATGGCCAGACCCCCACCCTCTTTTTAAAAAAAAAATCTTCCCTGTTCTAGAAATGGCCAACAGTAATGTGCCTCCATGGGGAGCGACCCTTGCCCAAGGGGCTGTCCCCCCGAACAAAACACACACACACCAATCCCTGGTGCCTACGGTTTTCTGCCCCCCCCCCTTGGGGCAGATCAGCACAATAGAAATAGGCTGATCTGCCCCGCGGGGGGACAGAAATGGCCTAAAATAAATTTTCCCCCCAGGGGTCGCTCTCCTTGCGTGAAATTAGTGCAAAAAAAAATCCATGGTGTCCATTGGTTTCTGACCCCCTTGGGGGCAGATTGGCCTAAGAAAAACAGGCCAATCTACCCCCAAGCTGGCCAGAAATGGCTTAATTCAGATTGCCCCCCAGGGGAGTGACCCTTGCCTAAGGGGTTGCTCCCCATCTGTAAATAAATTTAAAACAAAATCCCTGGTGCTTAGTGGTTTCTGCCCCCCTCTGGGGCAGATCGGCCTAATTAAAATAACCTGATCTGCTCCCAAGGGGGAAAGAAATGGTCTAAAATAAATTTGCTCCCCCTAGGGGAGCGACCTTTGCCTAAGGGGTTGCTCCACTTTTGTGAAATTGTCACCAAAAAAATTCAAATGTTTTCTAGTAGTTTCTGCCCTCCCTTGGGGGCAGATTAGCCTAATAAAAATAGGCCGATCTGCCCCCAAGGGGGACAGAAATGGCCCGGGGAGCGACCCTTGCCTAAGGGATCGCTCCCCTCCAGTTAAAAAAAAAAAAGTAAATAATCCCTAGCGTGGAGAGGTTTCTGCCCACCCTGGGGGTAGATCGGGCTAATTACAATAGGCTGATATGCCCCCGGGGGCCTTAAAAGGCCTTAAAAAAATGCCCCCCAGGGGAGCGACCCTTGCTCAAGGGGTCCCTCCTCTTTATTGTTTACATTAAAAAAAAACCTTGCTGGTGTCTAGTGGGCATTTCTGCAGCCCGATCGCTTCACGATCGGGCCGCATAAATGCTCAGACAGACATGAAAGGAAAGGAAAGGCCTTTCCTTTCATGTCCCCTGTCTGCCCCCACCCCTGATTGGAAGAGAAATGCTTTGGGGGCAGCCTCTGATGAGGTCAGAGTGCGATTGTGCGCTAACGTCATCCGACGTCATTGGGAGAGGGTGGTGGGGTCAGGGTGGAAGGGGAAGCTATTCCCCTTCCATCCCTGCCCATGCGAGGGGGGTGGGAGGCCCACGGTGGGCCAGGTGCAGGACAAGCTGGTCTTGTTCTCGGCACACAGCAACATATTGTGACCTGGCAGGTACCCTTGTTAATTACTAAAGAGTTGAAAAAACACATCTCCAGGGCCTTCAGTCCCCTGCAGTACTATCTTGTCAATAATTCATTTGGAATTGTCAATATTTTTTAAGTGCCTTTGAATTCTACTGAAGTCATCTGGGAATGGTAAAGGTTTTATGGTAAGGGGACCAAGCTTGCTTCAGTTAAATAATAATTATGTTCTTGGGGCTATCCCCGCTGCCAGGATGTAAGATAAATATTGGGTATTTAATGCACTCTCGGTGTCACACCTATATGTTGCTCTGGATTGATTTACCAATGCCTCTCTTACTTCAATTCTGATTTCTCCCATTTACATACAGTGACATATAACTTTGCTTTTAATTTCCACAGCTCCATCAGAGAGCTTTAAAGTGGGATAAGCTCATCTACCATACTTGAAAGATCTTTGTTATAAAAACCTAATAAATAATCAATAGTTGGGGACATGTCTGCCTTTCTTCACTCACGTTCTGGAGTGAATGGATTGTGCAACTCATTTGAAGGTTCTTTAGGCCATGTGATGGACAAGAATAGCAATAAAGGTCAAAAGCCAGTTCAGTATATGACCTTTGTAGGAGTGTCATGGGAGACACATTGATATCGTCTGGCAGGATTGAAGAATGGTGGTGTGTTGGTTGTAGGGCACACCAGCTCAGAGTGGGCCCTAGCCCCTCACCTGCTGCTCCCCAGGACTCAGAAAATCCTTGAGAGTTACTTCTCTGATCTCATGCAAAAGCAAAGTAGGTTATTTATCGGGAGTGAGGAATTACTCCTGTCACCTGTACATAATGAGCCATACCTGTAATCCGGGGTGCATGGGCACTCAAGCAAACTTAATCCTTGTGATTACCAACGCACCCTAGAACACTAAAGCTCGGAAAAATCCTCAGAGATTCTCTTTCTTATAGATCATGTATGTGTCGTTCACGCATTGAGCAACCAGTGCCTCTGCAAGGTGCATTTCCTCTCAGGCCATCATCATGGGGTACATGGCATCTTCATAAGGTCATAAACCCACAACTCCACTTCAGTCACAGGGCACAGACTCTGGCAAACCCCTTGTGATGACGGCTGAAACTTTGGTGCCAACATCAGCAACACCTGTTCCTTCCACCACCACCACTACCTGCAGCACCACCTTTGCTCCTGTCCCGATACAACACCAGCACTTAGGGACATATTTATACTCTGCGCTGAATTAGCGTAATTTTTTTTACACTAATACAGAGCAAACTCAATGCCATATTTATATTTTGACGCTAGAACCGTCCAGCGTCAAAATATTGGTGTTCACATAATTTTTGGATGCGTAAAGCCTCCTTGTGTCAATGAGATGCAAGGCAGGCTTTCCCGTCTAAAAAATTACTCAAATCCCCTAGCGCGTATTTATCCACCTGCACTAAAAAGATGCACCGGTGGGAGGCGGACCCAATAAATGATGTTAAAATCTGTTTGCGTCACAATTTGATGACTGGGTCAGGGCAGGTGTTAAAATGAGGCAAACTCATCACTACTTAAGGAGATCACACAGAAGCAACATTACCAACTCACAGGAGAAGATGCAAGTGAGACTGATCCAGCTTGCGAGACGACGCAGAGGACAGCAACAACTACAGCAATCACCACCACTACAACGCAGCCCACAAAGGCAACGCGGAAGGCAGGAGGGGCTCTTCAGAACCAGGACAACCCTCCTTGGCCTCAGGGACCAGGACATTATTAGGACCTACAGACTGAACCGGCAAGCCGGCAAGTCATACTACACCTGCTGCACCACATTGAGCTACAAATTACAGCCAGCTTCCAGACCCCACACAACATACCACCTGTGAAAAAGCTGCTAGCTGTCCTGCACATGCTGGCAAGCGGCTCCTTCCAAACAACGGTGCCCTGGTTGCTGGTGTCTCACAACCGTCATTCTCTGCATTCCTACCAAAGGTGTTAGACACTATTATCTCCCTTACACCCTGCCACAGCTGCTTCCCCAAAATCCAGCAAAAGCAGCAGGAAAACAAATCCATGGCTTCCCACATGTGCTCTGTGCAATTGACTGCACCCATGTCTGGCTCGTACCACCTGCAGCAACCGGAATCGCAAGCACACGCATTCCATTAACCCCTTCGCTGCCAGGCCTTTTCCCCCTCCTGTGCCGAGCCTTTTTTTTGGCTATTTGGAGCAGTTCGCGCTTAGGCCCTCATAACTTTTTGTTCACGTAAGCTACCCATGCCAAATTTGCGTCCTTTTTTCCAACATCCTAGGGATTCTAGAGGTACCCAGACTTTGTGGGTTCCCCAGAAGGAGGCCAAGAAATTAGCCAAAAAACAGTGAAAATTTCGTTTTTTTTAAAAAAATTGGAAAAATGGACTGCAGAAGAAGGCTTGTGGTTTTTTCCCTGAAAAGGGCATCAACAAAGGGTTTGCGGTGATAAAATCACCAGCTTCCCAGCTTTCAGGAACAGGCAGACTTGAATCAGAAAACCCAATTTTTCAACACAATTTTGGCATTTTACTGGGACATACCCCATTTTTACGATTTTTTGTGCTTTCAGCCTCCTTCCAGTCAGTGACAGAAATGGGCATGAAACCAATGCTGGATCCCAGAAACCGCAACATTTCTGAAAAGTAGACAAAATTCTGAATTCAGCAAGGGGTAATTTGTGTAGATCCTACAAGGGTTTCCTACAGAAAATAACAACTGAAAAAGAAAAATATTGAAATTGAGGTGAAAAAAACATCCATTTTTCTCTAAGTTTTACTCTGTAATTTTTTCCTGCAATGTCAGATTTTCGAAAGCAATATACCGTTACGTCTGCTGGACTCTTCTGGTTGCGGGGATATATAGGGCTTGTAGGTTCATCAAGAACTCTAGGTACCCAGAGCCAATAAATGACCTGCACCCTGCAGTGGGTTTGCATTCTATGCCGGGTATACAGCAATTCATTTGCTGAAATATAAAGAGTAAAAAATAGCTATCAAGAAAACCTTTGTATTTCCAAAATGGGCACAAGATAAGGTGTTGAGAAGCAGTGGTTATTTGCACATCTCTGAATTCCAGGGTGCCCATACTAGCATGTGAATTACAGGGCATTTCTCAAATAGGTGTCTTTTTTACACACTGTCTTACATTTGGAAGGGAAAAATGTAGAGAAAGACAAGGGGCAATAACACTTGTTTTGCTATTCTATGTTCCCCCAAGTCTCCCGATAAAAATGATACCTCACTTGTGTGGGTAGGCCTAGCGCCCGCGACAGGATACGCCCCAAAACACAACGTGGACACATCGCAGAAAACAGACCTGTTTTTAGCAAAGTGCCTACCTGTAGATTTTGGCCTGTAGCTCAGCCGCCACCTAGGGAAACCTACCAAACCTGTGCATTTCTGAAAACTAGAGACCTAGGGGAATCCAAGATGGGGTGACTTGTGCGGCTGGGACCAGGTTCTGTTACCCAGAATCCTTTGCAAACCTCAAAATTTGGCTAAAAAAACACATGTTCCTCCCATTTCTGTGGCAGAAAGTTCTGGAATCTGAGAGGAGCCACACATTTCCTTCCACCCAGCGTTCCCCCACGTCTCCCGATAAAAATGATACCTCACTTGTGTGGGTAGGCCTAGCGCCCGCGACAGGAAACGCCCCAAAGCGCAACGTGGACACATCACAGAAAACAGACCTGTTTTTAGAAAAGTGCCTACCTGTAGATTTTGGCCTGTAGCTCAGCCGCCACCTAGGGAAACCTACCAAACCTGTGCATTTCTGAAAACTAGAGACCTAGGGGAATCCAAGATGGGGTGACTTGTGTGGCTGGGACCAGGTTCTGTTACCCAGAATCCTTTGCAAACCTCAAAATGTGGTTAAAAAAACACATGTTCCTCACATTTCTGTGGCAGAAAGTTCTGGAATCTGAGAGGAGCCACAAATTTCCTTCCACCCAGCGTTCCCCCACGTCTCCCGATAAAAATGATACCTCACTTGTGTGGGTAGGCCTAGCGCTCACGACAGGAAACGCCCCAAAGCGCAACGTGGACACAACCAAATTTTTGAAGGAAAACAGAGGTGTTTTTTGCAAAGTGCCTACCTGTAGATTTTGGCCTGTAGCTCAGCCGCCACCTAGGGAAACCTCCCAAACCTGTGCATTTCTGAAAACTAGAGACCTGGGGGAATCCAAGATGGGGTGACTTGTGTGTCTGGACCAGGTTCTGTTACCCAGAATCCTTTGCAAACCTCAAAATGTGGCTAAAAAAACACATGTTCCTCACATTTCTGTGGCAGAAAGTTCTGGAATCTGAGAGGAGCCACAAATTTCCTTCCACCCAGCGTTCCCCCACGTCTCCTGATAAAAATGATACCTCACTTGTGTGGGTAGGCCTAGCGCCCGCGACAGGAAACGCCCCAAAGCGCAACGTGGACACATCACAGAAAATAGACCTGTTTTTAGCAAAGTGCCTACCTGTGGATTTTGGCCTGTAGCTCAGCCGCCACCTAGGGAAACCTACCAAACCTGTGCATTTCTGAAAACTAGAGACCTAGGGGAATCCAAGATGGGGTGACTTGTGTGGCTGGGACCAGGTTCTGTTACCCAGAATCCTTTCCAAACCTCAAAATTTGGCTAAAAAAACACATGTTCCTCACATTTCTGTGGCAGAAAGTTCTGGAATCTGAGAGGAGCCACAAATTTCCTTCCACCCAGCGTTCCCCCACGTCTCCCGATAAAAATGATACCTCACTTGTGTGGGTAGGCCTAGCGCCCACGACAGGAAACGCCCCAAAGCGCAACGTGGACACAACCAAATTTTTTAAGGAAAACAGAGGTGTTTTTTGCAAAGTGCCTACCTGTAGATTTTGGCCTGTAGCTCAGCCGCCACCTAGGGAAACCTACCAAACCTGTGCATTTCTGAAAACTAGAGACCTGGGGGAATCCAAGATGGGGTGACTTGTGTGTCTGGACCAGGTTCTGTTACCCAGAATCCTTTGCAAACCTCAAAATGTGGCTAAAAAAACACATGTTCCTCACATTTCTGTGGCAGAAAGTTCTGGAATCTGAGAGGAGCCACAAATTTCCTTCCACCCAGCATTCCCCCACGTCTCCCGATAAAAATAATACCTCACTTGTGTGGGTAGGCCTAGCGCCCGCGACAGGAAACGCCCCAAAGCGCAACGTGGACACATCACAGAAAATAGACCTGTTTTTAGCAAAGTGCCTACCTGTGGATTTTGGCCTGTAGCTCAGCCGCCACCTAGGGAAACCTACCAAACCTGTGCATTTCTGAAAACTAGAGACCTAGGGGAATCCAAGATGGGGTGACTTGTGTGGCTGGGACCAGGTTCTGTTACCCAGAATCCTTTGCAAACCTCAAAATTTGGCTAAAAAAACACATGTTCCTCACATTTCTGTGGCAGAAAGTTCTGGAATCTGAGAGGAGCCACATATTTCCTTCCACCCAGCGTTCCCCCACGTCTCCCGATAAAAATGATACCTCACTTGTGTGGGTAGGCCTAGCGCCCACGACAGGAAACGCCCCAAAGCGCAACGTGGACACAACCAAATTTTTGAAGGAAAACAAAGGTGTTTTTTGCAAAGTGCCTACCTGTAGATTTTGGCCTGTAGCTCAGCCGCCACCTAGGGAAACCTCCCAAACCTGTGCATTTCTGAAAACTAGAGACCTGGGGGAATCCAAGATGGGGTGACTTGTGTGTCTGGGACCAGGTTCTGTTACCCAGAATCCTTTGCAAACCTCAAAATGAGGCTAAAAAAACACATGTTCCTCACATTTCTGTGGCAGAAAGTTCTGGAATCTGAGAGGAGCCACAAATTTCCTTCCACCCAGCATTCCCCCACGTCTCCCGATAAAAATGATACCTCACTTGTGTGGGTAGGCCTAGCGCCCGCGACAGGAAACGCCCCAAAGCGCAACGTGGACACATCACAGAAAATAGACCTGTTTTTAGCAAAGTGCCTACCTGTGGATTTTGGCCTATAGCTCAGCCGCCACCTAGGGAAACCTACCAAACCTGTGCATTTCTGAAAACTAGAGACCTAGGGGAATCCAAGATGGGGTGACTTGTGTGGCTGGGACCAGGTTCTGTTACCCAGAATCCTTTGCAAACCTCAAAATTTGGCTAAAAAAACACATGTTCCTCACATTTCTGTGGCAGAAAGTTCTGGAATCTGAGAGGAGCCACAAATGTCCTTCCACCCAGCGTTCCCCCACGTCTCCCGATAAAAATTATACCTCACTTGTGTGGGTAGGCCTAGCGCCCACGACAGGAAACGCCCCAAAGCGCAACGTGGACACAACCAAATTTTTGAAGGAAAACAGAGGTGTTTTTTGCAAAGTGCCTACCTGTAGATTTTGGCCTGTAGCTCAGCCGCCACCTAGGGAAACCTACCAAACCTGTGCATTTCTGAAAACTAGAGACCTGGGGGAATCCAAGATGGGGTGACTTGTGTGTCTGGGACCAGGTTCTGTTACCCAGAATCCTTTGCAAACCTCAAAATGTGGCTAAAAAAACACATGTTCCTCACATTTCTGTGGCAGAAAGTTCTGGAATCTGAGAGGAGCCACAAATTTCCTTCCACCCAGCGTTCCCCCCACGTCTCCTGATAAAAATGATACCTCACTTGTGTGGGTAGGCCTAGCGCCCGCGACAGGAAACGCCCCAAAGCGCAACGTGGACATATCACAGAAAATAGACCTGTTTTTAGCAAAGTGCCTACCTGTGGATTTTGGCCTGTAGCTCAGCCGCCACCTAGGGAAACCTACCAAACCTGTGCATTTCTGAAAACTACAGACCTAGGGGAATCCAAGATGGGGTGACATGTGTGGCTGGGACCGGGTTCTGTTACCCAGAATCCTTTGCAAACCTCAAAATTTGGCTAAAAAAACACATGTTCCTCACATTTCTGTGGCAGAAAGTTCTGGAATCTGAGAGGAGCCACAAATTTCCTTCCACCCAGCGTTCCCCCACGTCTCCCGATAAAAATGATACCTCACTTGTGTGGGTAGGCCTAGCGCCCACGACAGGAAACGCCCCAAAGCGCAACGTGGACACAACCAAATTTTTGAAGGAAAACAGAGGTGTTTTTTGCAAAGTGCCTACCTGTAGATTTTGGCCTGTAGCTCAGCCGCCACCTAGGGAAACCTACCAAACCTGTGCATTTCTGAAAACTAGAGACCTAGGGGAATCCAAGATGGGGTGACGTGTGGCTGGGACCAGGTTCTGTTACCCAGAATCCTTTGCAAACCTCAAAATGTGGCTAAAAAACCACATGTTCCTCACATTTCTGTGGCAGAAAGTTCTGGAATCTGAGAGGAGCCACAAATTTCCTTCCACCCAGCATTCCCCCACGTCTCCCGATAAAAATAATACCTCACTTGTGTGGGTAGGCCTAGCGCCCGCGACAGGAAACGCCCCAAAGCGCAACGTGGACACATCACAGAAAACAGACCTGTTTTTAGCAAAGTGCCTACCTGTGGATTTTGGCCTGTAGCTCAGCCGCCACCTAGGGAAACCTACCAAACCTGTGCATTTCTGAAAACTAGAGACCTAGGGGAATCCAAGATGGGGTGACTTGTGTGGCTGGGACCAGGTTCTGTTACCCAGAATCCTTTGCAAACCTCAAAATTTGGCTAAAAAAACACATGTTCCTCACATTTCTGTGGCAGAAAGTTCTGGAATCTGAGAGGAGCCACAAATTTCCTTCCAACCAGCGTTCCCCCACGTCTCCCGATAAAAATGATACCTCACTTGTGTGGGTAGGCCTAGCGCTCGCGACAGGAAATGGCCCAAAACACAACGTGGACACATCACATTTTTTCATTGAAAACAGTGCCTACGTGTGGATTTTGGCCTCTAGCTCAGCCGGCACCTGGGGAAACCTAGCAAACCAGCGCATTTTTGAAAACTAGAGACCTAGGGGAATCCAAGATGGGGTATTTTGCGAGGCTCTGACCAGGTTCTGTTACCCAGAATCCTTTGCAAACATCAAAATCTGGCCAAAAAACACTTTTTCCTCTCATTTCGGTGACAGAAAGTTCTGGAATCTGAGAGGAGCCACAAATTTCCTTCCACCCAGCGTTCCCCTAAGTCTCTCCATAAAAATGGTACCTCACTTGTGTGGGTAGGCCTAGCGCCCACGAAAGGAAATGGCCCAAAACACAACGTGGACACAACATATTTTTTCACAGAAAACAGAGGTGTTTTTTGCAAAGTGCCTACATGTGGATTTTGGACTTTAGCTCAGCCGGCCCCAGGGGGGGGGGGAATGCCCTAAAATAAATTTGACCAGACCACCCCCCCAACCCCCCCCTGCCCAGGTGCGACCCTTGCCTACGGGGTCGCTACCCCTGCGTGACATTGGCGCCAAAAAACAAATTCCCGGTGCCTAGTGGTTTCTGCCCCCTTGGGGGCAGATTGACCTAAAATCGTCCAATCTGCCCCCACAGGGGGCAGAAATGCTTTAAATACAGTTTGCCCCCCAGGGAAGCGACCCTTGTCTGATGGGTCGCTCCCCATCTCAAACAAAAAACAAAAAAAAACAAAAAAACATTTGCCCTTGCGCCTAGAGGTTTCTGCCCCCCCTGGGGGCAGAAATGGCCCAAAATAAATTTGCCCCCCGAACACCCCCCCCGTTCCCCCCCCCCCCCGGAGCGACCCTTGCCTACGGGGTCGCTCCCCCTGCGTGACATTGGCGCCAAAAAACAAATCCCGGTGCCTAGTGGTTTCTGCCCCCTTGGGGCAGATTGACCTAAAATCGACCAATCTGCCCCCAAGGGAGGCAGAAATGGTCTAAACACAATTTGCCCCCCAGGGGAGCGACCCTTGTCCAAGGGGGTCGCTCCCCATCTATAAAACAGAAAAACAAAAAAATCCCTGGTGCCTAGTGGTTTCTGCCCCCCTTGGGGGCAGATCAGCCGAATCAAAATAGGCTGATCTACCCCCCCCCAGGGGGGCAGAAATGGCCTAAAATAATCCCCCCCCCCCAGGGAGCGACCCTTGCCTAAGGGGTCGCTCCCCTTGCGTGAAATTCACGCAAAAAAAAAACTCCCTGGTGTCTAATGGTTTCTGCCCCCCTTGGGGGCAGATTGGCCTCATCAAAATAGGCCAATCTGCCCCCAAGGGGGGCAGAAATGGCCTAAATATAATTTGCCCCCTAGGGGAGCGACCCTTGCCTAAGGGGTCGCTCCCCACCTAAAAAAAAAAGAAAACATAACAAAAAGAAAAAAAAAAAAAAAGATCCCTGGTGCCTAGAGGTTTCTGCCCCCCCTGGGGGCAGATCGGCCTAATAATAGGCCGATCTGTCCCCAGGGGGGGCAAAAAAGGCCTTCCCAAAAAAATGCCCCCCCTGGGAGCGACCCTTGCCAAAGGGGTCGCTCCCGTTGCGTGAAATTCGGGCGCGAAAACAAACTCCCTGGTGTCTAATGGTTTCTGCCCCCCTTGGGGGCAGATTGGCCTCATCAAAATAGGCCAATCTGGCCCCAAGGGGGGCAGAAATGGCCTAAATATATATTGCCCCGTAGGGGAGCGACCCTTGCCTAAGGGATCGCTCCCCACCTAAAAAAAAAAAAAATCATCACAAAAAAAAAGAAAAAAAAAAAGGGCCCTGGTGCCTAGAGGTTTCTGCCCCCCCGGGGGCAGATCAGCCTAATAATAGGCCAATCTGTCCCCAGGGGGGGCAGAAAAGGCCTTCCTAAAAAAATGCCCCCCCCGGGAGCGACCCTTGCCCAAGGGGTCGCTCCCTTTTGCCAATTTCACTGAAAAAAAAAAAAATCCCTGGTGTCTAGTGGGGTTTCAAAAGCCGGATTGCAAGCAATCCGGCTTTTGAAACCTGTGAGAGACTTCAAAGGGAAGGAAATACATTTCCTTCCCTTTGAAGCCTCTCGGGGCCTCCCCCATGGGATTGAAAAAGAAATGCAAAAGCATTTCTTTTTCAATCGCGCTGGAAGCTCTGCTTCCAGCGCGATGGGGGAGACCCTGTGACTAATCAGCGCGCGCTCGCGCGCTGACGTCACAGGGGGGATTGGGGGGGTCGGGGGTGGGAGGGGAAGGGCTTCCCCTTCCATCCCTGACTTGGGGGGGTGGGGGGGAACCCCACAGAGGGAGCGAGAGCGCTCCCTCTGGGCTCTGTGCACAGGACGTAATGGTTACGTCCTGGGCACAGCAGCACTGTGCCTCAGGACGTAACCATTACGTCCTGGGCACAGAAGGGGTTAATGTGCAGGCAGAGTGGACCACCGAGGACTATTCATAAACATTTTGGCCAAGTATCCTGGGAGTGTCCAGGATGCCTACATATTCCGTCACAGCAGGATCAATGAACAATTCCATGATCAAACAATATGGAAATGGCCTACTTGTGGGTAAGTCAACAAACCTAGTAATATACACACAACACACCAACCCTATAGGACACACAAGCCATACACCACTACATTAACACATGGCCAGGGTAACACAGATGAGCAGGTAACAACACATATGCACCATGCTGCATAACAGCACAATCAGTGCACACCACAAACACATACACCCACATGTACGTAACACACCCACAACTTGATGGGCATACCACGTGAAGAACATGTGCAGACATGTACCCTTTGCTAACAGAAGATCTACACAGACCACTACAAGTGCCCACAGGTTGCCTACTATGTACACTTCACACACAGTACACTAAACAAAGAATAGAACAGCCATGTTAATGGCATACACCATGCTCATGTCATGTAAACTTCATATAGGCACAGATCCCTCAAGTCATACCGTGCAAATCACTGCCAGAACAAACATCAAATACCAGACAACTGCTGCCTATACCAACTACATCTCATCAACACATACCTGACTTACCTGTAGTGTACAGAGACAGCTGCCTGACACATTGGCTCACACACATAGGAATACAAGGCCTCACATACCATGTGACAGATGTGTGATAAATGGTACCACACCTACTGTGGTGCCACCTCAAATGCAACACTTACTGACTTACAACACCATCCTGTATGTACCAGGTACAATAAATGGCCCACCATGGCGCGGAGTCACTGTCAGACAGTGCAGATCATGGATGCCAATGTGGGACCCTGTAGGAGAAAGCAGGACATCACTAACTTCACACGCACTGTGCCAAGGGACACATTTGATAAGTAGCTGAGCTCCATCCCATAGCCTGCACTGTGCATGTGTCAACAGTATAAATGCTGATTCATGTGTTGGAAGATAGGAGAGACACCAGTAGTTATGTGTATCATCCTGTAACATCCTGTAACAATAGGGTTTGTTGGACACCTCATGGCTGCCACAAACATTAGCTGCCACTCTGGATCACCAAGGGACATATGTAAAAGCCCACAGTGCCATTGTCATGGCCTGCACTGTATGTACAACTTGGCAGATGACCATTTCATTATGACTTGAAGCCACATTGCAAATTGGCCACCCTCCCATGCTGTATGTAGTGTGGAAGGGTTGTGCAATGTGTGTCGCTGCAGGACTGTCACCACAAGATACATAGCATGATGATGCTGAGTCAGATGTGGCTGTTACCTAAAACCTGAGGCAGTGCCAACAACAAACACCACTCCTGGGGTGCAGTATGCAGGTTGCAATAAGGAAGTAGACTGTGCTTTGAACTCAGATGATTGTGCCACCAATGCATGTTGCATACTGCTGCACACACAGAAAGAGCCAATTGGCCACCAAAACAGCATATGCATAGGGCGGTGTCCCTTCCTGCACAGATACATCCACCTCCACAGGGCAGCTAACTAAGTAACCTTGTGCAAGGTAGATAGTGTAGGTGCATGGCTGCATATGAGCAACTAGCACAGGGGACAACAAAGGGTTGCCTAGTAACATGTCAAACATGGGGCATTCTTGCATAGTCTAAATGTTGCAGGACAGTGCAGCCAATTTTGGAGACGTGTTGTGCATTGTCACTTACCAATTTCGAAGGCCCTAAGTGTCACACATCATCTGCAATGACACATGTCAAAATGAATGGAGTATCCAGGCTCTGTAGTGCTACCATGTTGCCACCACATCTGACCCCATTGTATTGTGAGGATGTATCATGTCCACTCTAGTGATAGCACACTGATACAAAGGTGCACTACACAACGCATGGTACATTCATTATGACCATCAGTTTGGAATCCAAATCATATATCCCAGGGCCTTGAGCCAAACACAAGATTGTCATGTCCAACAACCCAGTGCTGAGGAGACATTACACAATGATAGGAACTCACAGCATACTACAAACACATATGAGTCACAACCAACTCAAAATATCAACTGCCATGCTACATGACAAACATGTTGCAAACCCTAACAACAACTTACTCCTTTAATCTTTTGCAGCGGATCAAGGTTATGGCATACAGCCATGGATAATGACCCCATTTCCCAGCCTAAGCACAGCAGCAGAGCGTGCATATAATAAGGGACATCAGAGGACACAGACTATTGTGGATAGGACATTTGGCATCCTGAAGTCCAGATTCAGGTGCCTGTACATCACAGGAGGCATCCTCCTATATGCCCCACACATCGTCTGCAAGATTATGACGACACGTGCTATCCTGCACAACATACGTGTGTGGATGAACGTCCTCTTGATGTCCTGCCTGAGGAGGAGGAGGAGGAGGAGAATGGTGGAGAAGAAAATGAGGGGGAACAGCACAACACAGCTGCTGGGATAAGCCACAGACTCCACATTGTTGAGAACTTATTCACTTAATAATCCTGTAACTCACCTTGTACATTTTGTCAATAAACACATCACTTATTCACACAATCCAGCTTTGGTCTCTTCAGTCTCCACAACATATACCTCAGGATTGTGAGTCTAACCTCAGGGAGCATGTTACAAACACTAATCTGAAGATTACTGTAGCAACATCACATGTGATGCGTAAGAATGAACTGCTACCATCACACACATCACAAATAGCCTCATCACTTGAATGTGACAACTGAAGGACACATTCTATGGACCACAACATATTCTTTTTATCCACGTTGCCAGCTTGTACAACAATAGCTCATCACACACAACTACAACATGACCAAATAGGAGGTATACAAGGGCCCCACACATGAGGCAGTGGATGTCAAAATATGGTACGACTGTAATGTTTGAACAGACCACTGACACAACTCAGTGTGACAGTTGCAATGGCTGCATGGAGCATGTGCGACTAGGGGGGGACATCATTGGTGACAATGGTCATCATGATCAACCCAGGTATGACAAGCAATGGAAGAAGTTGGGCCTGCGCAGTACATCTATGGAAATCAGTCCTGCCATGGGGCCCAATCCTGACACAGGGTACACATGACCTCACACTTTGCACAGACACGTCTGTGGAATGCACATCAGAATGGATGAGAACATATGCAGCTAGGGCTCCAGGTCCACCACACAAAAACAACCATTGCTAAATGTAATGACTTTAATCTGACTATTGTGTTCAAAACATGATATGGGTGGAATGTAGGCAGAGTGTGTCAATCACAGTATGTACCAAATATGTACACATGTCAGACATATGTGTAGTCCACACACCAGTCACCATAAACTCAAGATCAACATATGGAGATAGTTGTCTGGTAGCATTTCCTAGATAGCATTCATCAACCATCATAAACAATGCCCGAGCTGTGTATGTCATCTAAAGTGTTATGCTCTGTAAGCCAACTACACACATCACATAAGTAAACACAATTCATAATCACATACCATAACTGTTGCATAGTACTGACTGCCATAGATATGTGGATACCCTGTTGTCACACATGCATACATATGCATGATGTGCAAATATTTGCATACTGTATATTCTGTAACATACACATTGGTGTAACAGACCAGTCACACCCAAATCACACTGCTGCATGGAATACCACATGTGGCCATACACAAAATGCCACACTGCAGCCCAGCCCATTCCATTTGTATGTTGATACAGGGTGCATCCATAGACAATATAACAAGATCACGCAATCAGGAATAGAGTCAAAGAAAATAACGCAAATTCGTTGAAAACATCTGCAGACGTAAAGTATATGACCCATGGGCCCTTAGTATGAATTCAACCTTTGCACTCATCTCAATGATGATTTACTGTTAATTTGACGCATAAAGGTAATGCATCAAAATAAAAGACGCACGTAGGTCATGCGTCTGAAATAGTCACGCAAATATCACATGCATCAAATAAATACAGGCATAACAGAAAACGTGACACACGGGGACAAGAAGTGATGTGATAGGAAATCCTGTTTACAGGCATGATACAGTGTGTGTACTTTCACTTTCTCTTTACAGTATGTGCCTCTTTTGACTGTGTGGTTGTGTCCTGGAGTTGGTGGGGTGTTCTTGCTCTGTATTGTATCTTGGGGTGTCCCTCCTGTTGTGTTTTTTGTATTTTTGACTATATTTTGTCCCAGTGTTCGTAAATGTGTGTATTGTTTGTATGTATTATTGTACTTGTACTGTGGGGTGTCTGTCCAGGATAGTTGTTAAGTTGGGTTAGTTGGGATTATTTTTTGGGGCCTTAACACTTAAGTTTCCTTTATTTTAATTTAGTTTTTATTCATTATTGTTGTCAACCTGTATCTGAGAGATATGTCTGGAAGGGGGAGGCTGACAAAGTTGGGGGAGGAGGAGCTGTGAGGTTTCATGTGGCTGGTAGCCCACTCCCTGCCATTAATGTTGGAGACGGGGGGCTGTGTGATCCAGGGCTACCGGATGAAGGTGAGGCGGCTGCAGTGGGGCAAGGTGCTCCACCACCTGAAGAGGGTGTTCTGCAGCAGCTGCAACAAGCACAAGCTGAAGCATCGCTGGGCAGATCTGGTGGCCAGAGAGCAGGATCTGCTTGACCATCTTGGTTTGGTGATTGGTGGGCCTGTTGGTGGGTCGCCCATTGGCAAACTATTTACTGTTCACCGTTCTTGAATGGCAGTAGAAGATGTTTTGGCGTGCTGCATGCAATGCTTGTGGACCGTTTGGAATCAACCAGAATGAAGTGTAACTGCGCCAATCTAGCCATGGAGTTCACATGTCCTACCATTTTACCAATGCAGGTCAGATGTTTGGTGAGTCATGCACAACCATCACTAAGTCACACATTTCAGGGACCATGACAACACCTATGCCCCAGCATAGTGTCATGTATGATAAGCCAAGACACCGTCAGCATACCATACGTATCTGGATTGTGATAACAAAGTAAGGCAATCCATGTATAGCGCTACATTGTCATCATTTCACACACATGAAACCTGCCATTATATTAGCAAAGGGGCATACTGACAATAGGGAATTTGATACCATCAAACAACCTTGACACATCAGTAATGGATTACTCAACGCATGATCATTGCAGACTAAAAATTGAGCCGCCTGTCCATCACAAAGTGTCTCTGTTTACCTTGCAGGACAAGCCAGAATGCCTGAGTCAGTTGTCTTGCAGAGCACCAGGGTAGTGTCATGTATCAGTCACCCAACTCCCCCTCTTTCCATGGAGTTCTATCTTCTATAGATGGTTGTTGCAGGGTGTAGCACTACATGAGTCTCAGGCCCAGTGTAAGTGTGCAGATGTGTGACTCTCACTCACCTGAATATCAGTATCATTGTGAGTTTGCAGTGGTGTGTCTGTTGCATTGTCTTCAACCTGGATAATTAGCTCACTCCTCTAAAATAGTACACACTGTAAAATGTTGACTGCTAGTAGTGACAGTGATACAACACTAAGCATGGTTTTCCATCAATATCTTACAGGTGGACCTGCCACCTACACCATCGGCGAAGATTTGAGGACCCAGATGTATCCAGTAAGTGTGATAATGTCTGTCCTGTGTAGTGATTGAGGCTTTTGTGTGAGTGAGTCATGTGTGTTACACACAAAGCTAGAAGTGATGAGCTGTCAAATGATCAGATATCAAAGTAGGCTGGATGGTGAAATTGTGTCCCATTTAAGAGTTCCCCATGCACGAGCAGAGAGTCATATCTTGTGAGGCTTGTGGTGCTCAATGGGCAGCATTGTGTAAACAAGGTGATGACAAGCCACGTGTAGGCCCATATGTGACTTAGAAGTGCACCGCTCTGAGAATATTGGCACTGGGACACACAGTCATTCTCACAACACAATGATGCACCATTTTGAACACAAGTTGGTGTATCCCTGTATTGTAATGCACATGTAGGACTGGGTGGGCAATTGTCCCCCAGCATGATGCCCCATATTTTGTACTCCCTTTACTTATGTGGAATGTAATAGGTGTGCATGCAGGTCAAGGCCAGACGTGTGCTGGCATGGATATGGGTGCGTAAGGAATAGTATTGGCAGATCAAGTATTGATGGGTGTCTACACTTGGACACATGAATGTAGATGTGAAAGACCTATGGATACCAGCTTGCTAGTTGGCAGCCCTCCTAACATAAAGTCCACTCCCTGACTCCATGTATGAGTGGGCATGCTTTTGTGGATGACCTGGACAGTTGAGTTGATGGATTGTATGGCCAGCCCCCCTGAGGCACCGGGAGAGGAACAACACATTTGTAGGTAAATGTGATGCCCACAGTGTAGGTGACAGTCATTTTGATCAGACTTGCATGTGTACCTATCAATACTGATGCCTTATGGCTACCAACTGCATCCCATATTCCCAATAACAGATTAAAGTTACTGGCGGTGAGGTGTATGGTTGAAAATTTACACAGATGATGAGGAATAGTGGCCCTGATCTATGTGAAGTTGACGCTGCCTTTGCATTGTCACACATAGCACAAAATCAGTGCACACCTAATTTGGTTTGGTTCCTTATCTTGTTGTGAGTCGCTTTGGGGTCCATGAAATGATGCTAAGGCAACGTTGTTGTTTCATTCATCAGGGCCATTGTTTTATCCGGAATGTGAGTTGGAGTGCATGTGCAATTAGATGTAGAGTGTAAGCTAATAATCTGTACATACTCCACACAATGCTGACACTGATGGTTGCCTGTCACAATTTAACAGCTGCCAACATGAACAATGAGGAACTGCGGGTTTTTCAGAAGAGGGCAGTCCGCTACAGGCACATCCTGGCAGTGGAATCTAGGTTCTGGAGCATGGCACGTCGCAATTGCACCGAGCGATCCATTGGGGAATGGCGGGCACTCACCCAAGGGGGACCCACACTGGCCACAGAGAGGACCAAGCACCACAGCCGTGCAGGGGGGCACAGCTGCCACCATCACAACAGACCCAGCTGCTACACCTTCAACATCTGTGCCACAGCCCACCCCACCTGCTGCCATGGACATGAGTGCAATAAAGGACTTACAGAGGGATGCAACACCGGTCCTCAAAAAGTTGGACGGTCTTGAGAAGGAGATAGAGAAGAACACCAAGAGACTGAAGTTCATCAAGAGTAAACTTAAGAGGGCAAGTCTGTAATTGGCATAATGACTCTCACTCCCAGTTCAGTCCCCTCCCTCCTCACTCTTTTTAATGTTTTATAGTGGGTTTTAGGGAGTTAGTGTCAGGTTAAATTAGGTTAGTAGTTTAATTAGGATAAGTAGGTTTGGGGGGTGGGTTTTCTACTTTCTACATGTTACTTTGGTTGGTGATGTTGGGGCATTTATGTGTTGTGTAAAAAAATATGTATTTGTTTAGATATATGTAGTATATGTGTAGCTTAGTATATGTTGTCCTGCATGTGTCTCGTTATATAAGGAGGGTGGGGGGGGGCAATGTTTAGAGTGTGTTGTTAAATGTGTTAGGTAAGTTTAGCATAGAGTAGTTAGGGTCAGTTGTTGGTTATGTATAGTTAGGATAGGTTAGGTTAGGATAGGTGTTCTTCATTCTTTTTAGTTTAGTTTAATTCTAGTTAAAAATATTTGGGTACTCCCATACTTCATGTGTCATATGCTTGGGTCTCGGGGTCTTCCCATGGATGTACAGTGAAAATTGTGTGTTGACCTAGGATTCTGTCCCACCTCCAGATCCCTCTCTTGACATGTTCATCACCTTCTTACAACTGAGCTGTCTCATTGGCAGCTACAACGCATCTACTTGTCTGTGCATCTGCCATCCAGTGTAGCTACCACTCAAGGTGACTATGTTAACCATGTATTGGACAGGTTGGTGAGGTAATGCAGCTGTCATTGTTTGGGTCCTGTGTCGGAATGTTGGACACTCTGGGACATCTGACAACAGCCTACATTTCATATCTATACTGCTAAACTGACCAGTGCCAATTACAGAAGAGGTTAAGTACCTCTGTTTCACACCAATGTATTCTACTGGTACTCCCAGCTGACGGTATTATCCGAGAACTGTTTCAGAGCCATTACTGCCGTATGTTGTGGGTGAAGCATACTCATGTCCAACATTTTTGACATACTCAGTGAATTGCTTGTAGGGGATGAGACCAGCATCAACGTTCATCATGTAGGTACCTTGTGCGTAGATATGTGCCCTAAGCGTATTAGATATCTCACAATACACAATACACAAACACATGCTGATTGTGTAGGTGATGTTTATTTACAAGTGTCGTAGTGCTATATTTACATTGTCCAGGTCTGTGACCCCATTAGTGGAATCCATCCAATTGTGACACAACACAAGCCCAGGGTTGAGAGACATGTTATGGGACATGCTTGGGTAAAGTGTCTTTCAGTGCAGGGGAACATAAATTGCCAATTGAAAAGTGAGAGACAATTGCAGTCCATAGCAGAAAGGCAAACAGTGTTTCGGTGAAGAGTGCATATCTGCAACAGTGAAAACACTGGCATGATATCAAGCACAGGACAAAGGAAAACACTGCCCATGTGGCCTGGGCTGGTGCTATCGGGAACTCCTACATGTGAAGACGATCTGTTCCACATCCTCCGATGTGTGTGGTGTCTCCTCTGCCCTTGATGGTAGTAGTGGGGAGGTAGAGGAGGCCACACACACTTCAGTGGTTGGAGATGTGGACTGCCAATTCCCAGCAGCTGCCATCTGTGGAACTACATATATTATCATTGCAGCAAGGAGGAGCTGCTGATTTTTTAGTACAGCAGCAACAACCCTGTGGTAGGCAGTCATGTCTGTCCTGAGGGAGACCATTTCTTGGTGCATGGAGTCCATCTTGTCCTCAAGCACGCTGATGCAAGTTTGGGAGGACATTTGTTGTGGCCTCTCCCTCATGGCAGCAGCTATGTCCCTCAGACACTCCTGGACACCATGCATTGGGGAGTGTGTGCCTTGATTGGCTGTAGTCTGTTCAGTAGCCGTAACCATGCATGTGTGCATACCCTCTAGGCTGGCTGCCATAGTTTGCATCCCCACCCGCACCTCCTTGGCCAGCTCCTGCTGGTCTCCTACCACTGTCCTCTCAAAGCTGGTCCCTGGGTCCTCGGAGTCCTCAGCTGTGTTGGTGCTGGCAGGTCGTACTATTGGGGTGCTAAGTGGGGCCTGTGGGATGTCTGCTACATTAATACTCCTCCTTGCGACTGGAGGTGGTGTCTGGAGGTTTACAAGGACTTCTTGGAGGGTCTCTTGGCTGATGGTTGCCAGCTGGTCATCCAGGTCATCTGGGTACTGCAGGACAGGCAGATCTGCAGGAGAGCCATCATCCTCTGTAATGACTTGATATTTGTCATTTTAGGGCCAGATTTATGGAAAAGTGGCACAGCGTGGTGCTGCGCCAAAATTGGCAGTGCCGCGTTGCATCACTTTAGAAATGCAGGGATGCGCTGTATTTAAGTGAGTACGGTGCACCCCTGTGTTGTCCCCTGCGCTGGCGCAAAATTCAGCTGCCAGCACCAACGCAACATCCTTGCACCATCGTGCAATAATGTCTGTGTTGAGGGGTGTGATTGTTTATGTGCGTTGGAGTTGTCCCTTTCTGGACATAAACAATCACTAATGGCGCTTTGGCATTTCTGTGTGAGCTGTAGAATGCAGCACACACAGAAGTGCCAAAGCATCATTTTCAAATGATTGTTTATGTGCAGCAAGGGACACCTTCCCACACATAAACAATCATTTCTGGCATTTTGCTCTTTCTATGATAGGAAAAGCAAAAAATGAGGAGGGATAAAAGTATTCCTCCTCGTTGCGCCTTGCTAACACCACCCCTGGGGGTGGCGCTGCATCCGGTTTACTTAATTTCATAAATCTGAGGCAGCGTCAAAATACAATGGGTGTTGCTGTGGCACACCCACAGCAACACCCATTGCACGCCCCTCCCACGCACAGTGCTGCAGGGGAAGGGGCCATATTTACAAGGTGACATTAAGCCACAAAAAGTGGCTTAACGCCACCTTGTAAATATGGCCCAGTGCTTAGCGCAGTGCTTAGCCCCACAGGAGCGTCACTAGAAGTATAAATAGGTCCCTTAGTTGTTCCTGTACATCACAGCTGTAGTCTACAGACCTGTGTGTCACATGAAGGGAAGCCCAGTTGGTGCAATTGGCTGCATCATATCTTCTAGGTGTGATGTCTATCCTTTTTGTGGCTTGACACCATCTTGTTGTTGTAAACCTTCCCTAGGCATCCATTTGCATGGTGAGGCCTTGCAATGGGTGTTGCTGTGCTCATGCCACAGCACCACACATGGCAATTTTCACCTTTCACAGTCTTACACTCATGCGGTGCTGAGACCTTGCACCACCCCAGGGATAGCATTGCCAGGACACTATGCTCTTGTTAACATTGATGGCTCCTCATGTTGTTGTTTGAGTATGTGTGCTACATTGCATGGCACTCATGAACCTGGCAAAGTTCAATTTCATCTTCTGTCTGTGAAGGTGTGTTTGCCTTCCTACACACCTATGTCCTCCACCTCAATGCAGCCCTCCTTGTACTGTGATACATGAGTGCAGCATGGTGGCAGTGCAGATAATTTGACACAAGAACAGGGTTAGACCCAGGGATGGCCAGCATGGGGTATGAAATGTCTGCTGTGTACATCATTCTGTATGTGCCAGTCCTTGATGGTAAATGAGTCTGTGGACACACGCAGTTAACAGGAGTTGTACTTAGGTCAGGACCTAAAGCTACTTTGAGCTGATTCTGCAGGTAGTCATATTGGTCCCTCATTTCAAGTGCGTCAGTCCTATGGGCACCTTGTGTATTTGACCACCCCCAACAGCACAGGTGGTAGTGGCAACTGTTGTCAATGTGGAATGCCCCATGGGACAATGACCTGGCACTGGCAGGTTTCCAGCAGCTTACGGATTGGCAATGCCATCTGTCCTGTGACACCAGACCAGTATTACATTCAACACTACCCTCCAGGTCTGTTCCTGCATTTCCAACAGCCTTTGCATGGTGGTGAAACCCCCATGCAAAGGTTGTTGGTGATGTGGTCTGCCCCTGGGTGCCCCTGCACAGCCCAGGCACTTGGTATGGGCAGTACAGGGGGTCCCATGCCCTGGCCCTTTGCCCTTTCCACTGCCTGATTTGCAGAGCTGAGTGCAGCATGTCCTGCCACACCCAAGGCACCCCAAAACTGGCACTGAGTCTATTTGATCCATTAAGAATGTTGTACTAAGTGCCCCACAGAGCTACCATGAGCACACAGATTTACAGCTGCCATCCCAATGTGTGACTCATACTGGCAACCACAAAAGGTACACTGCACTGGCAGTCTTACCAACACTAGACTTGCACATGCACCACCCCCCACCCGTTGATGTGGAATTATATGCCATTATGTTCACAGTCATACCCCATATGTTGTATGTGTGTGTTTATTTCTCCATTCACATGTGTCTGACATGGTTGTGCCAGAGTAGTTGTGGGCTCAGCCTGTGAGTGTTGTGACCTACTGTTTGCTATTTGTGGTACAATTATTTTTTGTAGTGGCACATTTCTGTTCAGCATCAAGATGTGTGGTTCAACACTACTGCAGTTTAGTTGGTCTGGGTAGTGGCATATTACCAATGATACAGGACCGGCTTGCTATTCCCCCGTGCCTGTTCAGTTCATTGTTCCTTGCACCCCAGGGGCACCCTGACTGCATGATGGAGTGGTGGCTGCTTCATGTGGATGTGGTGTCAATGTGCGGTATGGTGGTGCTACCGGCACATGTCTGGGTACAGTTGGGACAGTTGCAATGACTTGGGTGCTGTGAGATGCAGCACACATGCATTTGAGCAATGAGGCAAGGCAGTTGCAAGGTGTTACTGCAAGGGACACCACTATGACGTAACCCCAGGAATGGTATTGACTGACTACCTAGTCTTAGAGTTCTTGGTCGTGTTGGTAGTGTTGATATGACTATATGCAAGGGATGTTGTAATGACACAACCAGTGGCACAGTGATTAACCATGCCATCCATCCCGTGTGCTGCCTATGTACATTTAGGTATTCAGACCTGGTGTTCAACATATGTCCAGGTTGTGTATGTGTTGTGGTACATGGCACTATCAAGGCATAGGTACATGTTTAGCTTACGTCAGAATAGTGCAACTTGCTTAATGTGCATTGTGTCCCTCTGCGCTCCTTTGACATGCATTGTCTGAGTCCTATGGGCCTACCCCTTCTTGCACTTTACATTTTAGTGTAAATTTCCCCCATGTAACTTACCCTGCATTTGTGGTGTTTCCTGGTAGTCTACGCTGTCCTGTGATTCCTATGACAATTTCCTCTGGGATGACCACTGCAATCATCTCCTCCATCTTATCCAAGTCCTCTTGTGGTGCTGGACTTCCACCTCCAGTTTGTAGTGCTGCCTTCCTGTTTCTTGCCATTTTTCCCTTTGTCCTTCGTTAGCAGTCATGCCAGCATTTCTTGCAGTCAGTTACAGTTCTCCTGACCTCTGCCACACTGTTCATCTTATCCACTATCTGCTGCCAAATAGCCTCTCTCCTTCCAATTGGCAATTTTGAGGTGACGAAGAGTTGATTTTGATGTCCGTCACCTCACTCACCAGTATTTCGTGCTCCTTTGCGCTGAAACAACACTTTCTCTTTTTCTTCTCCCTCCACTGGGTCTTGCCTGTGTCTTTCTGGCTGGTTCCTGGTTGAATGGGGTCTCCATGGGGTCTCTCCTGGTGTCCTGGCTCCATTTTGTCTCTCCTTTGCACTGTTTTCTCCGTTAGCGTCTGTATTTGACGCAATTGCGGGCAAAAAGGTGCATTTCCGTTCTGCGATGTGTTTACATTTCATAAAACGGATGAGTAATTTTTCTTCTGTTAACATAATTTTGCCTTACGACAAGGCGCAATGGTTAATATGGAGAAAAATGACTCTAAACTATTTTTAGTGCTACCCAATGTTATAGTATAAATATGATGCCCGGGTGGCATTAAAAAATGGCGCTAGTCAGCGCTAAACTTTTTGAAGCAAAACTGCATTAGTGCAGTTTTGTGTCAAAAAGTACAAATGAAGGCCTTAGTCTGAAGACAGACTGTGATCTCCTTCATCGTGGACACCTCTCTCCTGCTCCAGCCCTGCCAGCATTGGTGTTGCAGGATGCATTGCAGGTGCTTAAGACCCTCTCTGTGGGCAGATGGCATTGTTGGATGCCATCAATGGTGTCTATAATTAACTGGACAGAATGACTGTTATCCTGGAGGGCTGCCACTCTGCCTCGTCTGCCACACAGACATGTCCTGATGGTGATCATGGATTCTCAGACTCCAGTGATTCTAGGACCCCTGTCCCAGTGCCTCTTTCTGCCCCAGTACCTCTCCATGTCCCAGTACCTCTCATGCCCCAAATGCCCTTTCCCAGAATCTACACTGAAATTTGTAAACACCCATCCCATCCCCAGAAGTACTTTACTATCCACTCGGTGAGGATGGAGATTCCCCAAGGAGGAAACTTTCTAGAGTGTTAGGAGGCAACTACCTAGGCTAGAGCCTTGTACCAAAACTATAAATATTCTTGAACTGTGATAGGGCGCTAATCCTTTCCTCCCTGGACTTTAATGTTTGAATTTTTGGGAGAATGATAATTTTGTAACATTTTTTTAGACAATTTATTTTTAATTTCCCGGCAAATTAAATTTTTTGTTGCTTTTGGAATAAATATGTGAAAATCCTTCATTTAAAACCTTTGAAGCAGATTTAAGAGCCCCTAGTGCCACCTCAGCGCTGCCATAGTGTCATTTTCTTTATGCTAAGGCGCCGCTAAAGTGCCATTTTCCCAACACCATATTTACAAAGTGGCGCAATGCCTCCATTTCACCACTTTGTAAACCCTTGCGCTATATTATGTCTGCCCCAGGCATAATGTATGCAAAGGGGGCATTCCCCCATTTGGGGGCCCGAAAAAATGACGGAAGAAAATCTAAACGATTTCCTTGCACAATTTTTTGGCACTTTTAAATTCCTGCTCAGAGTAGGCGTTAAAAGGTGGTTGCCATTATTTATAATGAGCCCCTATGTACTCTGCAGGAGTAGCACCAAAATGTTCACTCTACTCCTGCAGAGTATATCAGTAGCAAAAAAATAATGCTATTGCCCCCTACCCTGCGCCATGGTGCGCCATATGGGGGCACTGTAGCGCCACTTTTTTTTAGGAGAAAAGACCTGAGTGAAGGAGAACTGAATAGAGATCGAAAGTTGAAAAGAAAGAGAAAAGCAAGTTTAAGATATGCAGGTCCTGAATTGGCATATGCAACAACAAGTGACTGGCAAAGAGAATTTGTGTCTTTTTGTTTTGATCGAGACATTCCAGGTCAATATTTTGGCACTGAAAATAAGCCAACAAACTGAACTGTTGAGACAAATTGAGAAAAGGTTCAAAGAAAAAGAGACTGTTGAAAGTAACCAGAAAAGACTGATAACCTGATTTGACAAAGATAACCTGATTTGACAAGCTGCTAAACCGATTTTTGACAAAGGATCCTGTAAGTGAAAGAAGTGAAAGAAGATTTTGTTTTTGATTTTTGCTGCATAGTTTCTAAATTTTTCTCTTACACTTCCTGATTCTTTACAGGTCATGGGTAACATTAGCCAGCAGGGTAGGAAGAATATGTGCTGTAGATACATGAGTATTGGTTTGGCAATTGTATGTGTGATATTGTGCGGGATATTGATTGTGGGTATAACTGTTCTTGACAAGAGTAAAGCCAACCATACTTCAGCTTCAGAGACATCTACTGCATTAACGGCAATAGAGAAGTGTAGGTTATATCAGAAGTATCTGCATGTAGGTAATGCACATGGGGAACTTTCTTCTAATGTCTTTTATCGCTTATTGAGTGAGTATGTTTAGATGATGAATGCGAGGAATTGTTATGTGTATATGCGTTAGACATTCTTTTAGCAAAAGATGGCAGAGTTTGCAAAATGCTTAATTTGATGCATTGCTGCTCATATATTCCTGATAATAGTAAAGGAATTAGAAGTTTACTTACTAATCTGACTAATGAAAGTGCTCATTTGAAAAAATTGAAAGAACCAGGTGTTTAGGAGAAAGTTGGCAAAGGATTTGATTCGGTGGGAAATTGGCTCAGCAACATTGGGAAAGTGATATTATTGAAAATATTACAAGGGATATTGATTATTGTGATTTGCATAATTGGAGCATAGGGACTATGTAAATTGTGTAGAAGGAATACAAAATGATCAGAGGAGGGAAGAAATGAAAAAGGAAAATTTGTTAAGGGAACGAAGATTAAGAGGGATTAAAATGACAGAATTTTAGCTGAAGCAAAAATTTGTGTGGGAAGATTTGGTGTGATGACACATTTAGTCATCAAGGGATTGTTAACGGTGAATTTTAATAATGAATATTCATGTATTTTGAGTGTTGGATTTGCATAGAAAATGAATTACCTTAGAGAAAAATAATGCACGCTTTTGAAATTACACCCACAAAGTATACTTATTGTTATGAAATGTTGAGCTTATGTTTGATTAATGTAGTAATATGTCATATTAAGGGTTATGCGTTATGTATTAGCTTTATTAATTGTAGGCCTTAACTTAGTGAGGTCTTGGGCCTAGCTGCACGGCCTCATGTCCAACTGCATTTCTTAATCGACTTATAAAATGGATGCTTAGAGGATTAAATTGTGATTTTCCACTGTGCTGACCAAGTGTTCGTAGCTAAAAGTCTTTCTCATGAGAACTGCTTGCTAGAAGATGATGTACTTGCGAGTGAAACAATGTTTAACATAGTATGTGTAAGACCGACCTTCTCAGTGAAGGACAATGGATGCACTGACTGGAGTATAAGCTGCAACAATATTGATACCTGACAAGTCAAACGATGGGAACAGGAGGAGAGGAGCCAATCATCAACATATGAACCATATGCTAGTAAAAGAGTAGATTTAGGATTTTATTTTCACTGGACTAAAAGCGAACATGCGATTCTTTGACCAATTAGGACGTGAGAAATAGTTTTAGGAAATCTAACTTAGCCAGACTGCATCGAGAGGAGAGAGTCCATTAGCTATTTTCTTCCTTACCGTCCGGAGAGGCCATTCCACAATATTCTTCTTAACTGTCTTGAGTTTAGTTACTATCCTTTTCCGAAAAGGCCTAAAGAGACTTTGGGCCATATGTATGAAAAAATGGCCCTGCGAATCGCAAATAGCGATTTTTAAGAAATCGCTATTTCTGAGTCGCAATTGGTCATTTAACAAAATTGCGATTCGGAATTTGCGATTTCTTAAAAATCGCTATTTGTGGTTTGCGAGGCCCATTTACCGAATCGCAATTAGCATTTTCGCAAATTGTGATTCAGTAAAAAATCGCAAATTGCGAGAAGTTTCGAGAAAGCACACCTGGAGGAGCCTGATGACATCACAAGTAGGAAATGAGTCATCCCAGGCAGTTTCAGGTGCCACACCCAAACCAGCATCCTGAGAGAGAGCAGCCCAGCCACACAGACCAGCACTCTGAAGGAGGCAGCACACCTGAGCAAGGATGGACACCTCAGCCCAAGCACAGGAGAAAGGAGAAAGAAAGCGCAAGTTCAAATTCAGCGAGCAGGAGCTTGAGGTGCTGACAGAGGAGGTGGTCAGGAGCCATGACCGCCTTTTTGGAAAAAGCTCACTCAAGGTGCCTGAGAGTGAGAAAAGGAGACTATGGGCAGATATCCAATCAAAAATCTGCACAATTGGGGTGGCACAGCGCTCCATAGAAGAAATTAAGAAGATGTGGTATGACCTGCGGTCCCGTGCGAAGGAGAGGGTGGCAAGGAGACTGCAGGAGGCCAGGGGCACAGGAGGCGGTCCACCCACAGAGGCACCATCCACCCCATTAGAAGACCTAGTCGAGTCCACACTCCTCCCTAAAGCTGTGACAAGGGTCACAGAGATAGACACCTCAGGCACACCAAGTACCAGCCAAGGTAAGTGCAATATTGATGTGTAACCCAATATGTGTATGCACAAAAGTCCCTTAGGAATTAGCAAGCAATGTTAAACATTGGGAGAAGTAGTCCAGTCCACATCTTAGAAGCAGCACAACAATGCATTATGGGAGTGGCAGTCCACAACCCAGAGCTGAAAGTAGCACATGCAATGTATTTAAGTAGAGTGACACCCAGAGGAACACAACACACACAACACAGTGTAGAGAAGTACCTGTACCTTTATTACCATTGTGTAACCATAATTGTAACAAACATAACTGACATGCTGCATATTGTCGTTGCAGGTGGGCCAGGCCCAGCAGCCACAGCATCAGCACGCGTAGGCGAGACTGACACCCATCCGGCCTCTGATACCAACACCAGTGGGTCTCTCACCATTGCGACTGTTCGACGCAGGCCCAGGGCACTGCCACTGCCAGAGTTCAGCCAAGACTCAGATGAGCAGCAGGAAGGGCCAATTTCCCCATCACCAACAGGCAGGCGCAGCCAGATGCAGGAGGTCAGGTGTCAGCAGACCACAGCACCCCGCAGGATGACAACAAATTCCGGGGCACAGCAGCATGAGGCAGGTGAGGGTCCCTCCTTATTTGGTGGGCTGGAAGCTGCTATGTTGCAGCAGCAGTGCCAACAAAATAAAAGGATCCTAGGATTACAAAAGAATTTGCACCAACATAACAGCAACATGGTGGGCCTGCATCACCAGCTTGAGTCCCTCAATGCCAACATAGAACAGCTGCGTGAGGGACAGGTGCAGGCATCACAGGACACCAGAGACCTCACAAGTGCTGTCCGTGAACTATGCCAGGAGTTGCGCCATGAGAGGGTGAGCCAGCGCAGACAGGAGCGCAGATTTAGGAACATGTTTGGCAGCTTCTGTCGTTCTTCGAACAGGGTGGCAAATGCAACTGCACTGATTGCCCGGCGTGCAGTGGCTGCATAACTGGAGGCAGCACACAGCAGCAGGGATGTTGTGAACGGACTGGTACAGATCACCAATGTGATCGACCACATAATGGGACAGAGGTCAGCCACACCGAGTGAGCTTGCACTGGGGGACACTGAGGACAGTTCCAGCCTCAGCAGAGTAGCTGTTCCAGCATTGGACACCAGATGGCGCAGTGCCAGGCACAGCACTGCCACTGAGGCAGACAATAGAGGTGCCAGTGAGGTAACTGGGCACCCGAGTGGTGTGCGTGGCCGCAAAAAATGACTGTAGCTGCAGTAGACTTATGTTTTCACTATGACGTAATAGTGCATTACTCAGGTCCTTCATTGTTTCTAGTTTCTCACTTTTTTTTGCAATTCCTCACACAAATATTACCTGACTTAAGGTAATACATTTATTTCACTACAGGTACAGTTGTCAGAGGATTTGTGTCATTTATACTCACGTCTGAAATGGTTGTGTGTGATGTCGGCACACCTTTGCCTTCCCTCTGCTGCACTGGTTCTGTCTGCTGGATGTAGTGGTGGTATGGGATCATCATCCTCATCAGATTCAGCATCACACATTTCTACAGGTATGCCCCGGGTGGTAGCTATATTATGCAAGATAGCACAAGTAGCCACTATTCTACATGTCGTCTCTGGACTGTACTGTAGTGCCCCTCCACTTTTGTGGAGGCACTGGAAGCGACTCTTCAGCAGTCCAAATGTGCGCTCCACCACATTGCGGGTTGCCCTGTGTGCTGCATTGTATCTTTATTCAGCAGGTGTTGCAGGATTGAGGTAGGGCGTCATCATGTAGGTGCGCACTGCGTAGGCACTGTCTCCTGGAAGGGACAGAGGGTATGATAAGAAGTGGGCCATCTGACATCAGCATGTCATCAATGCGCCATTGTATTGAGGGACAATACCTAGTAGATATCCTTCACCAAACTCCCCAGCTAGCAGTCTTGTGTGAATCCCGCTGTGGCGAAAGATGTACGAATCATGTGTGCTCCCTGGGTACCTGGCCACGAGATCAGTAATGATGTAGGAGGCATTGCATATCACCTGTATATTCATTGAATGTTGGTATTTCCGGTTGCGGTACACATACTCTGTGGCTGATGGTGGACAGATTGCCACATGTGTCCCATCTATGGCACCTAGGACGTGGGGGAACTGTGCTATTTGGTAAAATTCAATTTTTGTCTGCTGTATTTCCTGTGGGGTGTGGGGGAATCTGATGTACTGGTGTAGTTTGCTCAGCATGGCGTTGATAAATGCATTGAAAAATCTGGAGAGGGTACTCTGTGAGACCCCCCCCAGCTGCTGCTATGACCCCTTGATACCTCCCTGTGGCGAGTAGGTGGAGGGAGCATAATACCTGCACATGGGTGGGTATGCTGTGAGTCCTATGTGTTCTGCGCTGCGATTTTTTGATGCATCTCTTTGCGACTTGGATTTTGCGCCTCACATTTTGCGCCTCGCAATTTCCTACTGGAAATACCGAATCGTAAATTGCGACTCGCAAAACCAGGTCACAACGCAAAAAATCGCTATTTTAGCGATTTCTTATTTTTGGTCTGCGAATGCCTTTCATGCATCGCAGACCACTTTTTTGCACTCGCAAACGGCTGATTTTTACAATTCGCACTGTTTGCGAGTGCAAAAAAGTTTCATACATCTGGCCCTCTGCTTTTTCTGAACTTTAATGCTGAATCCTGATGTCTTGCTGACAGAACTGATGTCCTGTTGACGAAGACTGTCACAGCTTGCTGAACCATATTGAGGACAGGTATAAAAACAATGTTACTGATTGTTATGTCTATTTGCTTTTGTTTCTAGGTACCAACTGCTATTTTGATAGAGCCATAGTTAGATGTTTTTCCAAATTTGTGTTGACTAAATTGTTTTGCATGAAGTCCAAACATGCTATTCTAATCTGATGTTTGTTAGAGTTCTCAATTATGTTCGCTACATGTAATAACAGTTGACGTCTTTTCTTTGCTGAATTCTAAATGTATGTTATTTCGCATGTGTAGTTATTCTTGCTACTAATTTGTACTGTAACCTTAGAATGTATAGTAGCTCAAGCTTTGATTAGATTGCGATTCTTTCGCGGCTTCGGTCAGCCAGTGTTGTTTCTGTATGTTTATCATTTGATTTTGAGACTGTTACGTGACATTAGCAATGTTAATATCGGGAAAATAAACATTCTAACTTTTACATGCAGGTGTGGTTATTCATGACTGAAAGGTCATGGTGGAAATTACTGACTCCTCTTGATTATTGATTGTTATGGTTATTGATTTGTATTGGTACGGGGTTCATTGTGGGAAAAACTTAAAGTGCAGTCAAAAGGTCTATCAGCCTATTTGTGTCTCCCTTGTAAGTTTACTTAATAAGGTCTGATGCACTAACAGCTTCTTGGCACTATTGGGTGTTGATGAAAATTTTACAGTTTATGCCACATGTGACTGCAAGTGCTTTGTGCTGCTTTACAGTAGGTTTTCATTGCAAGGTATGTGTTTGTCCACATAATTTTACATAACTTGGTGTAGCTATCTATCTACATGAAAAAGCACTGAGTACTATAGAAGTGCTACAAAACAATACACTATGGGCCATATGTATGAACACATTTTCCCAAAGGCATAGAATACGTAAAAACCTTTGATATATCTGGCCCTATGTCACATGCAAATGCTAGCGAATCGCAGTTTGGCTTTGCAATTGCATGCCAATTCACTATTTCGGAGGTCCGTGTGTAGGACGTCCCTTCCAAATAGAGATTCGCAGTAGAATCTATCAATGTTTTGAAAACAAAATCTATTCACAAAACATTAATACTTTACAGACTAAATAAAGTAAAACACACTTTTGAGGCATAAGTACTGGTCCATGGGACCATGGCCTATTCATCACTAAATGTTTGTAAAAGTTTTAATACTTTTGAACACATCCAGGGCCTCCTTTTTTGGTGCAGGGCAGCACCACAAGCCTTTTAATTGCTGCCTAGAGCCAAAGCAGGCACCCTTGCACCATGGTGCAAGGGTGCCTGCATTGCAAGGATGATTGAAGGGACACCTGCACATAAACAATCATTAATGGTGTTTTCCTCTTTTTTTCTGTGCTGTAGAATGCAGCACACATAGAAAGAGGAAAAAACATGGAGAAATAATGTTATTTCTCCATGTTGCCCTACTTTAACTCCACCCCTGAGGTGGCATAGGAATCTGACTTGTAAATGTGGGAATGCGTCAGATCGCATTGGATTCCATGGCTATTGGGTAGAACACACACAGCAACACCAATGGAATGACCCTTTCACGCATTGTTATGCATGAAAGGGGTTCATATTTGCAAGGCCATGAAAAGCCATGCAATGTAAACAAAAATGGGCTGCTAGGGCCTCGTAAAGGAGGCCCCCAGTTTTTCTTTTAGCCAAACGTTCTGAATAAGAAAATGCTTTATTGAAATAGTCACAGACATTCTAACCCAAGTTAGCATGACACAGTCTGCTATCCCAATCAGATCCCTTCCCTACGACTGTAGCTAGTCTCAATTTACGATTTACTCCTTGCATATTAATGAAGTAGGTTGGATTGCAACCTACTATGAATAGTGATTTTGAAAATCGACCTTTAGTACATAGGTTGTTTCGCAGAATCAGAATCAATTCTTCTGGCCCTAATTATATAACTAGCTTACATCTCGGGGAGACAAGTAGGCTCAGGATGGAACATTCATTGACTCTTGCAGTACCAAGGTTCAAAACCTCCCAAGCGCAAACTCAGTCCTTGAAAAGTGCAGCAAAAGCTAATACTTTTGAACTATCTGCTGCTGGACATAATTCAATCAACACTTCATTCAGATTTTGAAAAACCCTATTTTCCACCTGTTGATGAAATAGGCACAAATAAGCTGAATCGAACCAGTAAATCTTGAGTAGTTCACTGTTTGTTCTATCATTCTCCTACTAATTGCAATTTCATACTTAAGGCATGATTTAGAGTTTTGGCGATGGAAGACATACCATCAAAAAATATCAGTTCAACCGTACAACCCCATGGATTTCTGCCTGCTCAATTTAGAGCTTGGTAGTTTTGACGGATGACATTTTGCAATCTGTCAGCTTGCTCCATTGATGGCGGTATTACATAAAAACTGACTGATAGAAAGCCAATTCGCTACTATGTTTAGGGCATATTTTTCATTGAACAAAACATGGTGGTTTACCCTCCACACCTGTGCTAGATGAAAAAGGATAGTCAAACTCTGCCCACATCCCTCACAGTACCTAGTCAAATTCCATGTTCCTGGTACTACAAATACTGGGAGTCAGTGAGAAACTAGTGCAGACACAAACGAATGATGCACAAAAAAATAGAAGGTGAGTGCAACTTTAAAACATTTTTTTAAAGCACTATGTTAACTAACGATGTTACTAAACATAGGTTTATGTATCCTAAAGCATATCTTCTGAAAATATCCCATGTCTCCATGTCGGTTCACGTGTCTCAATCATGTAACACAATTCTACAACCTCCACCCACAACAAATTTGTAACTTACTGCACAATTTTTACAATGTACATGAGCAGCTAAATATATAATGCAAACTCTCCATAACATGTCTACATTTTTTAATGAAGTACATAGAGACCTGTAATTACTCTAAACAGATTTTTTTTTATTTAAAAAATAAACACCTAATATGAGGCTTCCCTTGGGTTCGGTCCATGGACTTACCCCATAATATGAAATTAACAATTTACTCCAAATTGGCATTACCAGAACCTATTTAGTTCAATGTTACATGTTTAAATATTGCACCTCAAGCCCGTAGCAAGAAGTATATTTTTAGGGGGGCATGGCCCTTAGCTGTGACCAAACATTAAAGTTGTGCACTACAGGTGCATCCATTCCCCAATACTGGTTATAGTAATAAATATTGACTCCTAGAATATTGTGGCACAAGAAAATGGAGGGCAGAATATTGAAAGATAAGTGCACATAGGTAAGTTTAGATGTACTATTCATAACTCCATATCTACGTACCCTGAAGATACATATATCAAGTATGTACATATGTATGGAGTGAGGTATAGAAAATCTATACTTACATGACAATATTTTGGATTCGATATTCTGTCCTTAATATTCTGTGATATAAGTATTCTGGTTTTGATATTCAGGGTGCACACCATGTGATTCTATGTAAAGGAATACATGGATGTTTTTAAGGTGCATATTAAAGCACACTTAATCAACTTTCCCCAATCTAACTTTAAATCCTATCATTAAAGCAGAGGGGTGTAAAGTTGTAAAGTAGTCTGACTCACAGCTTTGTGTATATTCTAAACTACTCAAGCTTTGTTAAATGCAAAGCTTATAAAGTTCGTCTAAAAAAAATAATTTGATATCATCCCACAGCCTTCACTCCAGCAACTCTTATCTCAAGTGATGGATTACCCACCTCCACAATCAGCGTTTTTTGCTGTAGGATGACCTAATTAGGACATTCTACTTCAGGAGGTTATCACACCTGAAAATCCTAAAAGGATAAACCTTACCTCACGTAAAGTTAGGAAACTTTATCTGCTTCATAAAGTGTGGAGTTTCCTTATTCCATCCTACTTTATACGTTAAGTTTTAATTTAACTTTCCACTGATTTAAAATAACTTTCTAGAGAGTTTGGCACATATCCATCAAGAATATTTTGGGAAATCATTGGCGACCAGTGTGTTTTAAACATTTTAGGCCTGCAAAAATTGTGAAAACTATATAGAATGTAGATGCCATTTTGTTGAGAAAGTCCCACAGTGAATTTCACTATAAAATGTGACAAAAGATGGGTAGTTTAATAACATTTGGTCAAAAGCACCAGTTAAAACTGTATGGACTTGAGGCAGGCTGTGACATTGGCATACACCCCACATAGTTACAGACAGGTTGTGTAAAATGTGTTGAACAAAAGGAGACCTTTGTTAGACATCGACCAGCAGGAGAGGTAGACTTGGTGAAGGATAGGTGAGTGTGTGAGCCCTGGATCTGTCCATTTGTGGTCTGTGGCATATCTGAGGACACTAGTTCAATCAATCAATCAATCAATTAATTTGTTGATTTGTTGAGTGTCCTACTCACCCGGAAGGGTCTCAAGGTGCTGGGGGTTGCTACTGCTTGAAGAGCCAGGTCTTGAGGCGCTTCCTGAAGATCAGGAGGTCTGGGTCTTACCTAGGTTGGTGGTGAGGGAGTTCCAGGTTATTTCCATCTCCAGTTAGAGGAGCCATAGACAGACAGGCAGCAGCACCGCCTTTGAAGCTCAGATTGGTGGTTTCATAATTTGCGTCTAGGTTCCTGCTCTGTGATAACATCTATCTTTGATGCTGCTTGCATGGTACCTTCCATTTGAATGCTACAGAGGCCTCCACTTCTAGAGTTATGAACATTCTCCACTCTTCTACATGCAGTAGACTCCTTGCATGGAATCCTCAAGGTGCCACCATCTATGTGGTTAGCACTGCTTGGATGAGCATGCACTTTTCTGAATGGTGAATATAGAAATCTTGTAAGCCTGCCATGTGTACTGGCTGACATGCTTTAAAGGAGAAAATGTCAGCACTTTGTACCAAGAACATGCAGTAGCAAATAACAAAGGGGTGCCATTGTTAAGCAATTTGCAAAATGCAATGTGGGTTAAGTAACAATGGCCAGACCTTATTAGAACTCTAAAGACCACTATGGAAGGTTATTCTTGGATATAACACTAAGATCTCCTCTAGAAAATAAAGTGCAAAATTATACATTGAAATCACATTGGTCTAGATGTATTGGCCAAAACATGATAAACTCTAAATTCCACTCACAATTAACCTTTTCGCTCATCTTTTCTCCATGTGTCTCTCGGTCTCATTTTGATCCTTTGGGCTTTCTCTAGCTTTCTCTATACTCTCCCCATCTCCTAATCTCTGTCGTCACTGCCTCTCAACCTTTTGCCCACTGCCCCTTTTTGCTGCTCCTGCACTTATCTCCCTGTTCATGTCTCTCCTGTCCTCTCTATCACTCTCTCTTGCTTTTTCTAATTGCTCTCCTGTCTTTCCCTCAATCCTCTCTCCTTTTCTAGAGCCTCTTTCCTCTATCTTCTCCTAAATCATTTTTGTAATTTTCAATATTTTTTATTTTCTCTCTAACCCCCTCCTCTACATACCATATATGGCAACTGAAACTTTCTCTTAGCTGTGCATAGCCATTAGCAGCACTTGCCGCCTTTTGTTGACCACTGTGCTTTTTGCTGTTCCCCAGTCCCAGAAGCCTACCATCTTGGGGGCTCCCTGGCACTGGAGAACTCCCCTGCAATATGTGAACAAAGATGTTAGTGCACATAGCAATGACATCTCTGCAGCTTGTTTTCAATTCCTATCGGACAGGACGCCGGGCTGCATGGATTTGGTGGGTTTTACCGTTTTAGGGCAGAGTCCAACTAATTGATGTCCACTACTCTACTTTCTTAGTGTAGTGGACTTCAATAGGAGGTCCACGGTGCTGGAACAAAAAGTGTTTCTGGTAAATATACCAGAAACATTTACTTTTCCAGAATCAAAGTCAGGAGGCAAGGGAAACACTTCCCACCAGTTCAGAGTTAGATTTTTCATTCTGCTATATTGCGCATCACACAGTGAGCACTGACATAACACAGCCATACAAAAGTGAAAGCAGACCGCGCTAATTGAATTTGCGAGGATCCACAACTTCCACAACACATGTTCCTAAACTTCTCCCGATAACAATACTGTTCCACTTGTGTGACTGAGTTATCAACCTTGGAACGAAAGTTTCCGTAAGCCCGCTAAGACACAAAGAAACATCTTGATTTTGCCTTGTGAATTGACCATTTCCGGAGCTGTTGTATTTAGGCTAGGTCTCTGTCAGAACCAAAGAAATCTTGCCAGGCCCGGACATTTTCGAAAACAAGGCACCTGATGTAGTCTGGGGTGATGTGGTTTGTGTGGATCCCAATATCTTTTCTTACCCAGAATGCCCTACAAACACCAAACTGTGGCTAAATCACAGATTTTCCTCATGCTGAAATCGGTGAGGATACATAAAATTCCTACTACCCAGTGTCCCCAGACTTCTCCCAATAAAAACGCTATCCCTAATGTTTACCAAATATTATACATTTAGTATATTATTATATAGGACCTCATAAGACTAATTTATTTGTTGTGACTATACATTAGATAAAGATAAGCAGAATTTCAAAAGTGTCAAAAAATTTGAAAAAGGTGATTCATATTACACAAAAAGTAAATGACAGTATATAAAAATCTGAAAATATTAGTTGATGTTCTGTGGGGATGTCTAGAGAGGTCAATTATAATACAAATGCTTTCTGCCTCAGATGCCCTGATAATGGTTTTCACAATATTTGGTTCAAGGCGATGAATACTCAGCATGTTGATCCTGGCAGGGTTATCTAGATATTAAACCATTTTTGAAAGATAGTCTGCTATAATAGCTCTTTGTGACATGGCAGGCTATAGTGGGTAACTGCAGATTCACACTAGCTAGTTAGGGAATTTGCATCTTTGGAGGCATGTAGATTACCCTACAAAAACTATCTGGCTCCTGCAAACAAAATAAACAACTTTGGAGCAGATACATTATTCCACCAGGCTATATTTCACAACAGCCCGGTATAGGCTGAGCAATGACTGTCAAATGTAACTCTGTCCCACAACAATAGACTGATCAAAGCACTATGCCATGTTGGAATTTGGAGTTTCCGGATTGGACATTGAATCTGAATGGCTAGTAGTTTAGGTAGTGACAGACATTTAAGCATCAGGAATAGGAAAGAACATGAAAGTTTCTGCATTTAGAACAACATAAGAATATCAATGTCCCATACAGCTGTGCAATTGTTTCCCAAGTCAAATTTGTGTTTGACATACCATATGTGAAAGGTAAGAAGGGAGAGCATGAATATATGAACTTGTGTTGGTATCAACATTCACATCAGCTCCTCACACACAATACTGTGGCATTTCTCAGGTGCCCATCTTATCCTCTCCATTATTCAACATATACCTAACCCACTTACCAAACCTGATTAAACATTTAACTTCAGTTGTTACAAATATGCAGATGAATCCCAAATCATTAAACAAATGGATGGTCTGGAAGACCTCAGTAATTTAAAACTTGATGACTGCCTCCAGGCCAAAAATATGTGAATGATGAATATCCACATTAAGCCAAATACCACAAAGACAGAGAATATGACCTGCAGACAATGGTAAAAATTCAATTCTACCCTCATATGGCCTAAGAAACATGAGTCCCCTTCAACAATATCAACAGGAGTCTGAAACCTAGATGTAGCCAAGGATTCAGACCCACATTTGATACAACATGTTAATAACATCAAACAGTGCCTTCAACTATGTTGCATCCTCACATGCGTTGACTTCCAACAGAAACTGGAAGCTATCCTCTCACTCGTAATCACCAAGCTTGAGTACATCAACAGCCTATACCTTGGTGCACCCACATTCAACATACACAAAATACAGCCCATCCAAAATGCTGCTGCTAGATTATTCTACCTTCATACAAGAGAACACAAGACGCCAGTCTAGCAATCACTCCCATGGCATTTTACATTGTCCACTGAGCCTCCCAAGGAAAAGGGCTGCTATACCTATAAACTAAATGTAAGCACTCCAGACTTGCACCAATCACAATTTACAAAAAACGAAAAATGAGACTTTTCAGGTCACCACAGGAAGATTCCCCAATTATGTAAGGGAGGATGTGGATGTAGGCAGCCTACTTGGTCCTCTTGGTCTCCTGACCCCTAACAAGACTGGGCATAATTTTTTAGTTGCACCACTCATTACCATTCTGCCTTATCATAATAAACCTGTAGGAAGGCACAGCTTTTTCAGTACAAGCTGACAAGATCTGGAACTCGCTACCAGCCAGCGTTCAAAGCATCCAGGAGCAAATACATGTCCGAAGACAGTTGAAAACATGCCTATTTCCAAGATAGCTACACCCACACATTCCACTACCAAAAGCCAGAAAGACAGTCACACCCTCAACTCAATCTTCAGTTTACTATCCACAGATTGGAAGCAACCCAACCAGCAAACTACTTTTGATAGACAGGTAAGTTAAGGAGGGCTGACCTATGGTTCGCCGGTGGACAATATAGTTATCTAAATTCATACATAACACTTGTGGCCCACACTGATACTAATACTATAGTCCTCAGCAGTCGGCATCCAACTATAACTTACACATCTTATATTCACATAAGGCATATCTGCTATGAGGACATCGCCAGTACTGTTTTTTTTAAATAATCTTTATTGATATTTCAAAGTTAAACATATTACAAAGAACACATTACCTCATGAGATAAAGAATCTTATGATCCACCAGTAAGATCATATCAACAGGTTAAACTCAATCCCCTTTGCTCTTGTGTTAGGCATACCATGGATATACATTTGAACATAGTACATACTGTAGAGGGTAACATATATTTGCGTAACCCACTACTATATGCAGTATTATATGAATGTTCTCTAGTAGCATCAGAGGAGGAGTTCTTAAGGTCAGCCAGCTTTGCCGCCCATGTTATAAGATCAGCGTCTAGTTTATCATCAGTACACACATGTTTAATTTGAATCCCTAAGCCAGTCACAATATATACAGGAGGTGAAGGATTCAACCATTTTATAGTGAATCAATGTTTTGCCAATGTCAGACCTAATATAAGAAACTTTCTACTGAGTTTCTTACCAGAAGGGGAAGGGATAAGGTCTAAGTGTACTTGTTTGTGTTGCCAGTGGTATAGTCCATCCCGAATCTCTATTGAGGTTGTCCATCACCTGGGTCCAGTAGGGGAAGATGGCAGTACAGTCCGAGGCAATGTGCACAAAGTCTGCATTTGGGGTCTGGCATTGGGGATATCTATCGGAGCGTGTGGGATAAAGTATACTTAGCGTAGTGGGAGAAAGGTAGGATTGATGAATAGTGATAAAGTTATATTTGGTAAGTTTGAATCTTGCATTAGTGCTCGCGGTGCAGAATCCCTCATGTATGTGCTCCCAATCTTTATCTGTCAATAGGTCTAGTTGTAACTCCTCCCACCTATTTTGAATCTGAAGAGGGTGATGTGGGAGATCATCTCGTAGTGCAAGTATGGATGTGTAATTAAGCATCGGACCCCAGCCATCCCCAGTAGTGTGGTAAAAGTACTGGAGCTAAATGGTGTGTCAGGAAATGTGGGTGAGCAGTGGCCGAACGTTTTTGATGCTGTAAAAATTGGCAAGGGCCTAAAGCGAATGAGTGTATCGTGTCAGTGTATGTTACAAAGCACCCTCCTGGGTATGGGTCTCCCAATGTCAAACAGCCTCAAACTTTCAAAAGCTGTAGTGACATGGCTTCCTCCACTCTGCTGAAGGGTTGTAATATCCAAATGGGGAGGTCTGGGGTGAATGGGGCCTTCTGAATTACTCTCTTGACCGTTTCCTCCCATATCCCAGCCACTTGACAGATTATGTAGGGTGTGTCAGGGGGAGCTTTTGAGCCAGCAATGAGTCATCAGCAATGTTGGGAGTGTTGTGTTCCCATAAGATCCTTCCAAGAGCAGTGTCTCCCATGAGATTTCATCAGTCAACCAGTGGATGGCAGGCAGTAGATGTGCAGCAATGTAGTAAAATTCTAGGTTTGGGATCTCACCACAGGACCAGGGTCTTTTTAGCATAGAGAGGCTGACACGCTTACGTTTATGGGCCAACAGTATATCGGTTAATATACTGTCAAGGTGTCAGAAGTAATGGCGGGGGATCATAAATAAAGTGCACTAGAGGGCATGCCGACATCGAGGGAGTAGAATCATTTCAGCTATTGCCATTCTCCCCATAAGAGAGAGGGGTACGTCTCTCCAGAATGAGAGCAAAAGACTTCATTAGTGTATAAACAGGATGTTCCGTATTAGTGTGTAGAGTCAGGATTGGGAATCTAGAATGTTCCTGCTTGGCCAGTGGGGCTAGCATTGAACTAGTTTTGTCCCCTTCCATGTGGAGTCTCTGGCAGTATGCCAAAAAGATGTATTTTTCTAATCAATGCCAATTGTCCAACAAGGTCTTGCGTGTGTCACGACAATCTTGTTGGTGCTCTGGGTGAGAAGGGAGGTCCCTCTCAATTTCACGGAGGGTCTGTTTATGCAGTGTGATATCTCTCTGGAGTTGTTTTCTAACCCTGTAAGTTGTTTTGAGGCATACCCCTTGAATCACAGATTTGATCGCATCCCAGTCAGTCACCCTGCTCGACTAGGTATCCCAGTCCTCCTAGAAATAATGGAATAAGGAGTCTCTGAGTGTAGTTGCAAAGGAGGGGGGGGGTCCATGAGTGTCTCCGCAAGAAGCTGCCAGAGTGGTTTCTTTGGTCAGTCCAAACCCAAACAGAACAGGGAAATGGTCCAATCAATATCTAGGTAAATAAGAAATATGAAAAACCCCAGGTGCCGAGGACTCGTATATCAGGCCGTAGTCCAATCTACTATACGTGACTGTGGCTGGGGTATAATAGGAGAATCCTTGATTGTCAGGATTGTGGACAAGCCAAAGGTCACATAGGTGTAAATTTCTCATGAGATCATGAAGCGCTTCCGTCATGTGAGGTTTAGGTTTACTTTTTTAGCGCTGCATTTGCGTCATTTTTTTACACCAAAGTGGCACAAACTTACAAAATATGATTATATTTTGTAAGTTTGCGCAGCATTTGCATAAAAAAATGGTGCAAATGCGGCTCTAAAAACGTATAAATATGGTCCTTAGTGTGTTGTCGCTGGGAATTGCGTTCTTTGCTGCCCTCCATAGCACAGTTATAGTCCTCCTCCATGATCACATCTGCCTCTACATACGGAGCAGCAGATTGGGCCACATTTTATAAAAGTCCAGGGAATCAGTGTTAGGGGTGTAGATATTAATAAAGCAGATCTCTCTACCATCCAGAGTGGCACATAAAATTACATATCATGCCTCGGGATCTAGGATATGATGTAGAAAGGGAACACCAGTGGCCACCCAAATTAGAACCCCTCAGGAATAGCGGAGAAGGACGTAGCATAAATTGGTCCTCTATAGCGTTTTTGGAGATAGGTTATTCAGTTAGCCCAAATGTGGGTTTCTTGCAGGAAGGCAAGAGAGACTTTATAGCGCTTCAAGTATGAGTATATTCGTCTCCGTTTTTCCAGTTGGGCAATACTATAAATATTCCATGCCTTTAATTTAGCAATGTTGTCAGCCATTTAGACATTGTAGTAGATCCTTTATTGCCCCTACCCTCTCTGGATATACAGCTGGGATCCCTTCCCTTTTTCCCAGGAAGGGTGCTTCCACAATGGTGAATTCAGCAACAATACACAAGAGCAGAGCATAACGTTTCAGGTCCATAAACACTAAGAAACCCTGTAAAAACACCCAACTCCCCCTTCCTCAATGGCAGTAGTGCTACATCCTCCCTCTCAATATGTCTGTGGTTGGGGGACAAGAACAGCTGCCCCATTTCCCAAATATGTAACTTTTTACAAGTTAAAACATAAAACAAACATTGCAATGTGAATAATCAAGTGCTTTGCTAGAATTGTGGGTAAGAGACAGAGAAATGAGGTCTAAGGCACTCAAGTCCCCCCCAATCCCCTCACAACTCTCTCCTAGAGCATCCCATTGAAAGATTTTGAAAAGAGGATAAGCATTTCCTTTTCAGGCATGTATATTTCTTAACCATGCTTTTAGTCACACATGATATCAGTATGTGGCCCCCACTGCAGAAGTGTCACAGAAGAGTTCAGGGTCGAAGTCTCTAGAGATATAAATCACCAGTGGAGAATCAGTAATGCTCATGTGCGGGATGAATCAGAGTCCTTGTGCAGCCACTAAGTTCAGGTTTCACTAAGCACCAGACCCCTCACTGAGTATTTCCAAAAGGATACGGCTTTACCGGTAAGATTCTCTTGAGTCTGGGTTTACATACTCTGTCTGGAGTGTTCCGTCAAGGCATACTATAATCTTCCCCATTTGGAAAGTATCAGTTATTGGCCCTCATTAAAACATTGGTGGTAAATGCCACCTACCGCTGCGGCGACAGCCGCTAAAATACTATTTCCGCGGCTAACAGCCGTCCGCCAAATAATGTCCACAGACGGATTTCCGCCACAAGAAGGGCGGAAATCCAGCTGTGTCCATGCTGGCAGATGGTGTTAAGGTGGCGCTGCTACCACCAGCAGCGCTACACCAGTAGAACGCTGCCAGCCGTATTATGAAAAATAATACAGCCTGACGGTGTTCTGCTGGAGGGGGCTGCTGGCGGTAGCAGCACTCCATCCTGTCCCCTGCCGGAAGACCCCCTAGATTCAGGTAAGTCAGGTTTCCGACAGGGGAAGAGGGTGGGGGGTGTTTGTGTGTGGGGGTGTGTGCATGAATGTGTGATTGTGTGCGTGAATGCAAATGTATGTGTAGTGTTGTTTGCCTGTATTTATGCATGTGTGAGAATGCGTATATGAATGGATATGTGAATGCATGTCTGCGTGTCAGTGTGAATGCGGTACAGATATGTGCATGAATGAATGGATGCATGCGTGTATGAATGCGTGTATTTATGCGTGTATGCCTGTGTGAGTGTGTGTGTGCATGCGTGGTGCGTGTGTGTGGGTGTGAGTAGGGGGTGGAGTTTTGGAAGGGGGGAGCGTGGATGGAGGGGGTTGGGTGGCATCTGAGGAGTGTTTGGGAGGGAGAGGGCCTCTTATCAGTGACAGTTACGAACACCACCAAAACCATGGCGGTAGGCAGGGTCAAAATGCCTGAGGCGGTACAATAGCGGCTGCTGGGCTGGAGATTCTTATCTCCAGCCTGGTGGCTGCTACCGCCATGGCGGTCAGAGTGGTACAATGTCATAATGTGGCGGTATGTACTGCCAACCTGTTGGCGGTACCACCGCCACATTACCACCTACCGCCGGAGTCAAAATGACCCAATAATCTTTTTCTTCCAGTGTCCCGGGAGATTTTGGTGAGCATACTGACTGCACCGTCAAAGGGACTGGTGGGCTGGGGTCTCCTCTGAGTTCTGGGAGAGAGAATCCAAGCAGTTATTTGCCTCCATTGGGATAAAGAAAAACACAGTTGAGCCCTTATATTGAATCTGGAGATTTGCTGGGAATAGAAGGCTCTATTTTAAGTGGAACCCTTGAAGACGTCTTTTGACTGTCATGAAGGTTTTTCGCTGTTCCTGTGTGCTTTGCGTATAATCAGGGAATATGAAAATGGGTCTGCCCTGATATGTTGGACGTTTGGAGGCTTGTGTACTTTGCACTATAGCGTCCTGGTCTCGAAAGTTATATAGTCTGGCATAATAGCCCCGTTTTGGCTTGATGGTCGTTGTGATCCATTCCTCCATGAACAGCTCAGCTGAGGGGCTCTTCACTTTTTCAGGGAATCCTAAAAAAGTGGAGGTTGTTCCTCCTGGATCTTCCTTCGGAATCTTCAATGTGTTCATCAAGGCGTGCCGTGAGTTTTTGCAGTGTCGAAACCGTGGTACGCAAATTACGAACTTCTTGGTGCAGTTCCTCCTCATTTTCATCTGTCATAGTCACTCTATCTGACACATTTCGGAGATCCATGTGGAGTAGAGTGACATCCACTGCTACTTCTTCAATCTTGTTCGCCACTTCGGTTTTAGAGTTGTGGATCACGATCAATAAATCTGACGTTAAAAGGTTATGAGTCTTCGAGTCTGTGGCAGGTGTCTCGGCAGTGCGAACCCTTCTCTCATCCATTTGTTCGAAGGGTGGCACCAAGTGAGTATAGTTTCTTATTTTGTTTACCTGAGCTGTCTTCGAGTTCTTATCTTTTCCCATGGTGGGTGCAGTGTTACTAGGTTCCCTGTGGCATAAGTAGGAAACTGACTCCAAGTGTTGGTACTAAGGGGGGGTCGATTGGTTTCCCCAGTGGGGTTCAATACCAGCCTCGACCTTAGGGGAGGCCAGAAAAGTAGGCTAAACCACAGCAGGTGGGGCAAGTCCACAGCACTCTCACACCAGGAGGGCCTGGAAATACGGCTCTTGAACTTTGGATAGGTCTTGTCAGACTTGTTCAGGGATCCTTCCTTCCCCCTTCATCGTCACACCAAGTCGAACTGAGCCATACACCTCGTGCATGTAGGCGCAGAGAGGAGAGTCGTGGTTGACAGCAGAGGCCCCCCCTCAGCACTGTCCGGGATGTTTCCACAGGAGCAACCCCCACCAATGGGGGGTTTCTAGAATTAGGTGTGTAGTGTTTTTGTCCTTCTCCACCATGCAGGAAGGCTATACCCACACAGCACAAAGTACAGGAGGGAGGAGTTCAAAGACCAACCACCACACAAGATCCCTAAGATTGCCCCCGGGGCACCGTAGGTGGGTTGCTGGGCATCGTCCTGGTATGTGTGCCGTTTGGAACAAGGCATGGGGTGGCTGCCACCCAGGATCAATGAGGGACTACCAATCAAGGAACTGAAGGCTCTATAAGGCCCCTCTGGCTCTGTAGGTATGATGTGTCCACTCAAGAGCCTGCCCCACCAACAACAGTCGCTAGGTATCCTCAGGCCCCCAGCATGCAGGGGAAGAAGGGAGGGTTAAAGGTAGTGTCTATGTGGCAGTGACCATCACGCTCCTAGAGTTAGGCTGCCATTAAAGACGCAGAGGGCCCGGTGCATAGATCATGGGTTGGAGTGTGGGACAGAGCTGTATAACCATCTAAACATGCGGACCCGGAGAGTCAACCCCAGGGCCACTCAGGAGGTAGTAGGATCACCGGTACCTGGGCAGGTCTTCTGGCACTGGTCCGATAAGTACAGTGCCAGAAGGAAGGCTGGGATGCCGTGCTGTCCCAACAAGGCCTCGGATTCCTGAAGTTGCGATCTCTGTCGGGTGTCCCTCCCCCCGCAGCCTCAACAAAGCAGAAGGTCTGCCTCTGCTCGCCGCTTTCTGACTGCTGGTTGTGTGGTCTTTCAAGGTCCTCGGATGGGAGGGGGGCTGAAATCGCAGTGACAGATGCACTCCGGGCCTCAACCCCCAGTCCTGCATCATAGGGTCCAGTCGAGGCGCCCCAGGCACTGGAGCACAAATCACGGGCCAGGCCGCAGGGTAGAGTCAAACATTCATCCATTCACTGCTCCTGCAGGTCTGGGCTGTCACCTCAGTCTGCCAGCCCCCACAGCCGAGTCCGAGGTTGGCGGAACCTCTCGCGGGTAGGCAACCTCTACCAGCACTCGACTGCTACTGCCGTCCATCTCTGTGTGCCGCCCCCTATACATGCCTGGCCTCAGGAGCTCCTTTCTGTTTTAAAAAGGAAAACAGTTCTGTTGGGGCATATGGGGTCCACTCTCTTTGTCCACATCGACTGGTGCAGGATGGCTGGATATTCAGATAGATTGGGACAGGATCAAACATTTGGATATGGGGGCTTGCGAGGGAACGTCTGTTCAGCCATCTTGCTTGGCTCCTCCCCCCTCCATCACGATGACTGTGCAGCCAATAAACCAGCCTTCACTAAATCAACAGACATGGAAAAACTGAAGAGATCTGCCACATACTGCGAGAGGACTTTAATCTAGACCAGCACAGCAGGTCGCAAATACAAATACATTATGGCTGCTTTTTTACACCTCACAATGTTACAAAGATGATGGTAACAATGAACACCCCAGCAGATCTCATCACTTCTCTCTCCCTTCAGCCATGCCAGTCAGGCTCACAACTACATACAGAATTTCTGATTGGACAATCCAGTGCAGTAACTAGCTAAGCAAACTAAAATCATAAGAAAACCCATAAAAAGATCTATAGAGATCTTAAAAAAACATTATCTGTGCATGTGTCTCTCACACCTCATCATCCACCACACTGCTACACAATGAGGCCCATATTTATACTTTGTTGCACCACATTTGCGTCATTTATATATGGGCCTGAGTCCCATAACACGTTAACAGTACCTTGTGGTCATCACGCATGACATGGAAGCACTTTCAACATAGAATCATAAAACAAAGACAACACCCTTCCAACCACACACCACCATATATGGTGTAGCTTGCTGCCCATGTAAGTAAGCACTTCGCTGTCACACATACTAATGCTGCAATACAATGCACCATTTATCACATGTGCATCACCCAGAATTGTTTTGATCATTTGAAAATCTTTGGTTCCGTCACACTTCAGAGTTATCAAACAAAATGTGCTGTATTTCTGCTTTCAGAATTGCTAATATGTTGAAATATCTGTACAGTTCATTTACAGGTATTTTCTGTGCATAAGAAACAAACTGCCATCCTGCAGTCTTTCTTTTTGCATTTCATGCATGCAGGGCCACTGGAATCACGTGATTCTGCAGCTGTGTACCTTTCCAGATGAAAATGAATTTGCTGCTTTTACCACATAATCCATCATCTGATGCATAATCTACAGAGTTTAATAAAAGGAACTGTTTCTATCTCAAACGGACCAAACGTTACTAAAAACGCTGCAACATGCACTGCGCACAGTGTAAGGTTCATCACAAAGGTTTCAGGTGCTGATAGTTGTATTTGAATGTGGAACTGGTTCTAACAATGTAAACCCTTTGCACAGAGAGCTCCAAAGTGTAAATATGGCAAAATAATGAATTCATAATATCACAAAATGTGCCACATTAAGCCAAATAATTTGTGTTTTTGCGTGCTGCATAATTTATTCTACCTTGCCATATAATTGTAAACTGGGCCTCCCCTTTCTCATAATTCCAGTGGCCCTGCTTGTACCCCACTGAGATTGTCACATAGTTCACTTTCCAAAATTCTTACACTTTGCAGTCAAAGAAAAGAAAACAACATGACCATATTAAAAGTGTAAGCAGTAATTTGTCAGAAGACATAGCCTGACATTTAGGGGGTCATTCCAACCCTGGCGGTCGGTGTTAAAGCGGTGGCCAACCCGCCAACAGGCTGGCGGTCCCAAAAATGGAATTCTGACCCTGGCGGGAACCGCCAACACAGCCCGCCAACTTAACACACCGACCGCCACGGCGGGACAGACAAACAGCACGGCGGTCACCGCCAACAGGCAGGCGGCAGACAATGTACCGCCCACCCTATCACAACTCACCAATCCGCCACCTTTTCCGGGGCGGGAGCCCCGCCGATAAAAACACGGCGGAAACAGACTAAGAACGGGAAAACGCTCACCTCTATGCACTCCACGAGGACAGAGAACAGCATGGAACCCGAATTAAACATCCTACCAGCTATTGTCTACCTGCTCATCTACCACGAGTACGAACTCCGGCGCAGAAGACAACGGTGAGTACTGCACCTACGACACAGGGGAGGGGGGAGGAGGAAAGGTTACGGGCACACAGATATGCGACCCCCCCCCAAACTATCTACACACCAATGCAGAGCACCAAGTCACAGTGACACCACCCAAACCCACCGGAATAATGCAAAGACATAATTAAAGTGAGAAACTAAATTTATCTATAAAATAGGTTTTTGAAGCCATGGCAAAATAGCAAAAAGAAATGTAAAAAAATCAAGTAAGAACATTGCGAAACCGATAAATATAGGCAATAAGTCCTGCACAGTCACGTAAATTTCCACTGTCCGTGGGCCAAATTGTATCAACACACGGGCAAAGCCCACACAGGAGACCTGAGTCCGTTGGAGAGAACACTGCTGGGGCATCAGATGACAAAACTACAGGCACCTCAGGGGGAAGGGAAAGGGGGTCACCTCAGCCACATGAGTCCACGACGCCAGATCCACGAAGGGTCCACCATGCCCACTGTTCCATCCTGGGGAGTGCAAAGCCACAGTCTCACAAGTCTCCACAGTGGGTGGGCTGCCCACTGTGCCATCCTGGGGAGTGCAAAGCCACAGTCTCACAAGTCTCTACAGTGGGTGGGCTGCCCACTGTGCCATCCTGGGGAGTGCAAAGCCACAGTCTCACAAGTCTCTACAGTGGGTGGGCTGCCCACTGTGCCATCCTGGGGAGTGCAAAGCCACAGTCTCACAAGTCTCTACAGTGGGTGGGCTGCCCACTGTTCCATCCTGGGGAGTGCAGAGACATAGGCCATCAGGTGGATTACAGACTCCACAGGTATTGGAGGAGGCATCGTGCCCAGAGTGCAGCGTGAACACTAGCTTGACAACGAACCGGCACTGTCAATGGGCCAGCGGTGTTTGACAGGAAAGGCCCAGCAGAGCGGTGCTTGAGACGGCAGGGCTCAGCGGAGCGGTGCTTGACAGGAAGGGCCCAGCAGAGCAGTGCTTGAGACGGCAGGGCTCAGCGGAGCGGTGTTTGAGACGGCCGGGCCCAGCGGAGCGGTGCTTGAGACGGCGGGGCCCAGCGGAGCGGTGCTTGACAGGAAGGGCCCAGCGGAGCGGTGCTTGAGACGGCGGGGCCCAGCGGAGCGGTGCTTGAGACGGCGGGGCCCAGCGGAGCGGTGCTTGAGACGGCAGGGCCCAGCGGAGCGGTGCTTGAGACGGCAGGGCTCAGCGGAGCGGTGCTTGAGACGGCGGGGCCCAGCGGAGCGGTGCTTGAGACGGCGGGGCCCAGCGGAGCGGTGCTTGAGACGGCGGGGCCCAGCGGAGCGGTGCTTGAGACGGCAGGGCCCAGCGAAGCGGTGCTTGAGACGGCAGGGCCCAGCGGAGCGGTTCTTGACAGGAAGGGCCCAACGGAGCGGTGCTTGAGACGGCGGGGCCCAGCAGAGCGGTGCTTGAGACGGCAGGGCCCAGCGGAGCAGTGCTTGAGACGGCAGGGCTCAGCGGAGCGGTGCTTGACAGGAAGGGCCCAGCGGAGCGGTGCTTGAGACGGCGGGGCCCAGCGGAGCGGTGCTTGAGATGGCAGGGCTCAGCGGAGCGGTGCTTGAGGCGGCAGGGCCGAGCGGAGCGGTGCTTGACAGGAAGGGCCGAGCGGAGCGGTGCTTGACAGGAAGGGCCCAGCGGAGCGGTGCTTGACAGGAAGGGCCCAGCGGAGCGGTGCTTGAGACGGCGGGCCCAGCGGAGCGGTGCTTGAGACGGCGGGGCCCAGCGGAGCGGTGCTTGAGACGGCGGGGCCCTGTTCAGCGGTGCCTATCTTCACGGCGGGGCCCTCTTCAGCGGTGCCTATCTTAACGGCGGGGCCCTCTTCAGCGGTGCCTATCTTCACGGCGGGGCCCTCTTCAGCGGTGCCTATCTTCACGGCGGGGCCCTCTTCAGCGGTGCCTATCTTCACGGCGGGGCCCTCTTCAGCGGTGCCTATCTTCACGGCGGGGCCCTCTTCATCGGTGCCTATCTTCACGGCGGGGCCCTCTTCAGCGGTGCCTATCTTCACGGCGGGGCCCTCTTCAGCGGTGCCTATCTTCACGGCGGGGCCCTCTTCATCAGTGCCTATCTTCACGGCGGGGCCCTCTTCAGCGGTGCCTATCTTCACGGCGGGGCCCTCTTCAGCGGTGCCTATCTTCACGGCGGGGCCCTCTTCAGCGGTGCCTATCTTCACGGCGGGCCCTCTTCAGCGGTGCATATCTTCACGGCGGGGCCCTCTTCAGCAGTGCCCTTCTGCACGGCGGGGCCCTGTTCAGCGGTGCTTGTCGTGTCTTTCAAGGGAGCCAGACCTGGCCAGGACTCCCTGCTTAGTCGCCCTCCGACCGTGCAGTTGCTGGACCCTTCTGTGACGGAGTCCTGGGCCCGTGGGTGTCCTCCGTCACACCCGGGATGGGGCTTGTGGGGCCCTCCTGGTCCGCACCCCTGCTGGCTGACTTCTCCGCCCTGCTGCCCTTGGCCTCCTTAGATGAGGCTCTCTGGCCCTTGCCTCCCTTGGATGTTGTGGCAGGTGACGGCCCAGGACTTTGCTCCTTGGGGGCAGCCGTGTCAGCCTTCTCTTGGCGGCCCTTGACTTTACGGGTCCTCTTACCAGGGGGGGGGCTGGCTGTCCCCTTGCTGCTGGCCGATGTTTCAGTGCTGGAAAGGGTGGACTCCAAAACCCATGCACAATGTTGAGACTTGAAGCAGGGCTGGTGGTGGCTGAGGTGCTCTTGGGACTCTTCCCAGATGGAGGGGGTGGGTCAGGTGGGGCAAAGAGGTTAACAGTGGAGAGGTAAACTTTTTTAGGACCAAGGTAAAGGGTAGGTTTAGTGGTTATGGGAGTGGAGGAAGAGGATGTGGTTGTAGGAGGGTCAGGTGTGCTGTCTGTGGGTGCAGGTGCTTGTGACGTAGGCTGTGGTGAGGTGGTTGGCTGTTGGGTGGGTGGCTGCCTGCGTTTGTGTGTCTTGGAAGAGGGGGTGACAGACACAGTGGGAGAGGACACAGGGGACGTGTAAATGGCAGTGGGGGTGGTGACTGCACGTGTGCGGACTGTACTGGAGGGTGTGCTGGTGGTGGAAGTACTGGCTGATGGTGGTGTGCATGCAGGTGTGAGTGGAGACGTCACAGGGAGGGAGGAGGGAGACGAGGAGGAGGGGGACACAGAGGTGGTAGTGATTGTTGCCATGTCTGCATCTGGGTGTTGCTTGGGTGAATGCTTGTGGGATCTGTGGTGCTTATGTCTGGATGAGCTGCCCTTGGGTGTTGAGGTGTGTGCAGGCTGGTCAGATGGTGTGGATGGGATAGGCTGAGGAACAGGAGACAGAGACAGGGTGGAGGCAGTTAGTAGAGGGAGGCTGGAAACGGGGACAATGGCTGCCGTCAGTGCTGAGGCCAGAGCACTGAACGATCGTTGATGGGCAGCCTGACCCGAATGAATGCCCTCCAGGTATGCATTGCTCCGATGCACCTCCCTCTCTACCCCCTGGATGGCATTCAAAAGGGTAGACTGCCCAACAATGATGGTCTGTAGGAGGTCAATGACTTCCTCACTGAGGGCAGCAGGGCTAACAGGGTCAGGGCCTGAGGTGCCTGGGGCGAAGGAGATGCCCGCCTTCTTGGGCGAGCGGGTACGGAGCGAAGGCTGAGGGGCTGCTGGGAGGGCGGAGCTGGTGCGCTGGGTGGTGGCTGTACCTGTTGAGGCGGGGGGCACGGATTTTGCCGCCACCGCTAGGGAGCTCCCATCCGAGGACGTGTCGGTGTCGCTGGTGTCACCACGGGTCCCCATTGTGAAGCTCCCCTCGCCCTCCGTATCACTGGTGACCTCGGTGTCTGTAGCATGGCCCACCGGGGCCCTGTGAGTTGCAGCTCCCTCGTGCTCCGATGCCAATTCTCCTCCGCCTGATGATGTTAATGCACACATGCACAAGAAGATAAAGAAAAATGGTGGGGGGAGACATAAAGACAGGTTGAGTGCATGCATAGTCAACACCGTTGGCGGAGAAGACAGATACAGTAGCCTCATGCACTACGCCGCGCAATCGGGGTACACTACTCAGTACTTGTGACTAGGCCAACAGGTCAATGAACAACAAATGCTCACATGGGTAATGCTGGACCATCGATTGCTGTACTTGGCACCCTACAGAGGTTGGGGGCGGGGGCACAGGGCCATGCCTAAAGGAGGGGACTACACTACAGAAAGCGCCCTGGCCTAATGTCACCCACAGCCCTCCTCCCACACCCAGTCGCCTCCACTGCGTGTAAAGATAGCTGAATGTACTGGTACTCACCCCCTTGTGTCTGCTGTGATGTCCTCACGCACCCATCCAAATCGGGGTAGGCCACCGCCAGGATCCGGGACATCAAGGGGGTCAATTGTCTGCTGGCACCCCTCCTACGTTGGGAGGCCATCCCCAGCAGAGACTTGGCGGTCTTCCTGGTCCCGCGGCGGATGTCCTCCCACCTCTTTCGGCAGTGGGTGCCCCGTCTGTCGTGGACCCCCTGGGCCCGGACGTCCTTGGCGATGGCACGCCAAATGGCGACTTTCTGATGGGCGCTGACCTATTTGACATGTACAGGGTGGAAAAGTAAATATCATCAATTCTCTGCATATTAGATGTGATTGCCCCCCTCCCCCCAACCTTGCCATGTGGCACATGCTCTCATCTGTCGTGCCTTGCACTCCTCATTCTCTCCCCACCCCACCATCTTACATCCACCATACAAAACCCAGGCATAGCCCATTCAACGTGCACACAGTGTACTTACCTGTTGGTCTGGAGGACCGGAGAGTAGCACATACTGGGGCAGGACCCCATCCACAAGTTTCTCCAACTCTTCTGAAGTGAAGGCAGGGGCCCTTTCCCCAGTCGCAGCAGCCATTGTCTCTTCCAGACAGAGTTCACAGCAGCACTTGCAGTATAGGTCCTCTCCTGTGGATGATCAGGTCTCGAGTGATTAATCAGATAGAAAATGGCGGTCACGCCCGCGGCGGTGCGTACCGCGACCGCCGGCGCACCTCGTCATTGGCTCCTGAAACCCATAGGGTTCAATGTTAACCAAGGCAGCTTTGCGCTGCGGTCTTCGACCGCCTACCGCCACGGTGTGCCACGCTGGCGCATTGACCTCACATCCCACTGTCACACTTCTCAGGTCAGGCAGCCGCCATTTCAAGGGCCCACATGGCTTAATTTCTACTGCGTCACACAGGCCTACGCCTTGCATTGCCACTCATACAAGCCATTCAATGCATAGCGATTCGTGTACTGTGCAAGCTGTGGTTACGTACCTGTGGGTTGCTTGACTCTGTACTCCATGTTGTCCTTCCTAGGCACCGTCCGCTGGGACTTGCGAGGAGAAGGAGGAATCCTCCGGTGTACCGACCGCTGGTGGACCTGTCAACAATGGAGGAACGTCATATAATACTGCGATACCGACTTGACAGAGCCACTATACATGAACTGTGTGCCCAGCTGGAGCCAGCCCTGATGTCCCCCATCCGCCAACCCACAGGGATTCCCCCTCTGGTGCAGGTTCTGTCAGTGCTCCATTTTTTGGCAAGTGGGTCTTTTCAGACAACAGTGGCCATGTCATCAGGGATGTCTCAGCCAATGTTTTCCAAGATTTTGTCCAGAGTGTTGTCTGCCCTGACGAAATACATGCGGAGCTACAGTGTTTTCCCTGAGGAGGGTGATTTGGCCACTGTGAAGGGTGATTTCTATGCCCTTGGACATATCCCCAACATCATTGGTGCCATTGATGGGACCCATGTGGCCTTAGTACCCCCAAAAGACGATGAGCAGGTGTACAGAAACAGAAAAAGTTATCATTCGATGAATGTCCAGGTGGTCTGTTTGGCTGACCAGTACATCTCCCATCTAAATGCCAAGTTCCCTGGGTCAGTGCATGACGCGTATGTTATGCGAAATAGCAGCATCCCCTATGTGATGGAACAGCTACAGAGACAACGTGTGTGGCTAATAGGTGACTCTGGTTACCCCAACCTGCCTTGGCTATTGACCCCAGTGAGAAATCCCCGGACCAGGGCAGAGGAACGGTACAATGAGGCCCATGGGCGATCTAGGAGGATCATAGAAAGGACCTTCGGCCTCCTGAAGGCCAGGTTTAGGTGCCTGCATATGACAGGTGGATCCCTAATGTACTCACCAAAGAAGGTGTGCCAGACCATCGTGGCCTGCTGTATGCTTCACAATCTTGCATTGCGACGCCAGGTGCCTTTCCTGCAGGAGGATGGTCCAGATGGTGGTGTTGTAGCAGCTGCGGAGCCTGTGGAGAGTGAAGAGGAGGAAGACAACGGGGACGACACGGACAACAGGGACACAGTCATACAACAGTAATTTCAGTAGCACACAGGTAAGAATCCCCCACGCCATTTTACATTTACTTCAGGCCTCCTGCATCTCTACTTTCTGTGTTTCCCCCCAGTTCCTTTAAACTGAATTGTGACTTTCTCTTCCCTTTTCAGAGCTGTATGACCCACTGCGTGACTTCTGCTTTGTTTGCCCATGGAGTAAAGCACATTGACATTGGTATGTTGTCATCACAATGTAACTGAACATTTTTGAACCGTTATGTGTAATACATTTGTTAAGAAAACAAGCAGACTCATGAGTTTTTTAAGTGCAATTAGTGATTTATTTTAAGTGCTACATATAGGTCCATGATAGTAACGCGGTGAGGGGTGGGGGTGGAGTAATGTCCATGGCAGAGTCCAGTTCTCAGTCGCACAGGTGCATTGTCCATATGCCTGTGGAAGGATGGAGCAGGGGCAGTTCAAGGTTGGACAGGGTGACAATGTGGGACAGTGGAATGACATCAGGGGGTATCTTATGCTGGCGGGGGTCTTGGCATCCTACTCTGTCTTCCTTTGTGATCTCAGGTTCCTCTTGCGGGGTGGTTGATCTTCAGCAGGAGGTGGGGTTCTGGTGGCCTGTCGTTGTGTGGGGGCCTCCTGTCCACTAGCGCCGGCGGAGGTGGTAGGCTGTTCCTGGTCCAGGCTGGTGATAGGGGCCCTTTGGGGTGCCACATGGTCCCGCAATGTGGTGACTAATTGGTTGAGGGCCAGGACGATGTTCCGGAGTTCGTCTCTGAACCCCATGTACCATTCCTCCTGCTGTGCCTGGATCTCCTGGAACCTGGCCAGTACCGTCGCCATCGTCTCCTGGGAGTGGTGATATGCTCCCATGATGGTGGTGAGGGCCTCTTGGAGAGTGGGTTCCCTGGGCCTGTCCTCCCCCCCCTGTCGCACTGCAGCCCTCCCAGTTGCCCTGTTTCCCCGGGCCTCTGTCCCCTGGACGGTGTGCCCACTACCACTGCCCCCAGGTCCCTGTTGTTGTTGGGGTGTTGGGTCAGCCTGGGTGCCCTGTAGTGGCGGACACACCGCTGATTGATGCGTCCTGGAGACAAAGGCTTGGGCCCGCTGGGTGGGAGCTGTGCTGATATTCCCAGAAGGGGTTAGGTCTGCTGTGGCCTGTGTCTGTGTGTGGGGAACCGACTGTCCAGAGGTCCCCGATGGTCCGGGCTGGTCATCAGGTTCTAGGTCGACAGAGCTGCTGTCCTCACTGGGGGCCTGGTCTGGGGGTGGGATGGACAAATCTGGACCCTCCTGGCCGGTGTGTTGGCGTTCGGGCCCTGCAGGGGTAAAAGAGTATGGTTATTGCTTCTGTGTGTTCCATGGCGTGCGATTTGTGGGTGCCCTTGTCCCCCAGTGCTGGCATTCCCTTGTGGGACGAGTTGTGAGGGTGGTTTGTGGAGGGGGGATGGGTATGTGCAGTGGTCATGCATAGGTGGTGGGTGTCCATGGTTTGTGTTGGCATTCAGGGTTTGGTTTTGGATTGGGTGGGTTGTGCTGGTGAGACATTGGCAGGGAGGATATGTGCTGGGGGTTGGGGGTGAGGGTGGGGGTGTGGGTTGGCATGCTGGTGGTTGGGGGAGGGAAGTAGTTGAGATTATACTTACCAGAGTCCATTCCTCCGCCTACTCCAGCGAGGCCCGCAGGATGCAGGATGTTCAAGACCTCTTGCTCCCATGCTGTGAATTCGGGTGGAGTGGGTGGGGGTCTGCCGCCAGTCTTCTGCACAGCGATGTTGTGTCTTGAGACCATCGACTGTACCTTCCCCCGTAGGTCGTTCCAGCGCTTTCGGATGTCTTCCCGGTTTCTGGGATGCTGTCCCACAGCGTTGACCCTGTCGACGATCCTTTGCCATAGCTCCGCCTTCCTGGCTATTGTGGTGTGCTGCACCTGTGTGCCGAAGAGCTGGGGCTCTACCCTTATTATTTCCTCCACCATGACCCTGAGTTCTTGGTCCGAAAACCTGGGGTGTCTTTGGGGTGCCATGGGGTGGTGTGGATGAGGTGTGGGGTGGTGTTTGTGGTGAGGTGTGGGGTGGTGTTTGTGGTGATGTGAGTGGTGGTGTGTGGTGATGTGTGCGTAGATCGGTGTGGTTGATGATGTTGGGTTCCTGTGTGTGTTGTGGTTTGCGTTCCCTGTGCTCTCTATCTGTGTCTTGCGCCTTCTCTCAGTATTTCGATTTGTGGGGGTTTGTGGGTGATGTGGGTGTGTGTTTTATATTGTCTTGGGTGTATGGGAGTGTTGTTTGTATGTGTATCAGGTGTGTGTATTTTGAATTGGCCAATGTGGCTGTGTTTTGTAAAGGTGTGTGTATTTTGAGCGTGGCGGTGTGTACCGCCAATGGAATACCGCGGGTTGAAAGACCGCCGCGTGGATTCGTGGGTCGTAATGGCATGGGCGTGTTTGTGTTGGCGTGGCGGTGGAGGTTTGGTCATCTCCAGTTTATCGCTGCCCGCTGATGAGGCGGCCTTCCGTGGATGTCGGGTTTTTGGCGGTTTGGCAGTTGGAGGTCAGAATGACCGTGGCGGTTTACCGTGGCGGTTTACCGCGGCGGTATGATGGCGGTCTTCTGACCGGCGGTAAGGGCCTTTTACCGCCGAGGTCAGAATGATCCCCTTAATCTCTATCTTTGAAAGTGCAGTGAATCTACCAAGATAAAAACATGCATTTAATTGCTAATTTACCTTCTGAACTCCAGCGTGCTGTTTTCAGTTGGACTGTATACATTCAAAAGTAAATGCAGTTTGTTAAAACTAATTTTTAACTGAGTTTTCCATAAATACTGTGCCAGTTGCCTCCTTCATTGTGGGGGGGTGGGAGGGGGCAAAGATTAATATGGGCTGGCCCTGCCCTCAAATGCCACCTCCCCTCCCCCGTGGCTGCGGGCCTGTACCTGAAACAGGGGCAGGCTACACATCTACATAACATAGTCTGTACTAATGTACTAATATAGGAAACAAAGGCTTAGGCACGCTAAATATAGTACATGTATTCTACGTGAACCACAACACAGGAAGGCCCACAATTCGTCCCCTGAGTACCATAAAAAGGCATATATACCCCCACTTTGCATTCCACACGATTATATGAATAATGTTGTAATAACAAATACGAAGAATGGTTATAACTGAAGAGGTGATAAAACAATACATTAAAAAGAAGGACAACTTATTAGAAAGTATTCACTGAATTAAACATTGATGGAATCCATCTATGTTGGAACCTCTCCCTTTATAGCTTCAAGTTAAACCTGTTCATCTCCTTAGCGCCTGTAAATTGTTTTCCAAACTGAGGCTATGCTTTTGCTCTAAATTTAGAGGGTGTAGCTTAGCTCTGTTATGGAATCCTTTGCTGTGAAAACATAGATCATGCCAACCTGCGGACTTCAGCTGAGGTGTCCATGCGATTTAGTGAGCCTTTCTTTCCTTGGAAATCCAAAGATATTCTTTCTTCTGAAATGCCTCTGCATTAGACTTGTGCAGTGCTATATAAAACAGGCACTTGTAATGAATGAATAATTGAATGTCATGGGAGGTAGACAAGCAGAGAAAACAAATGTGAAGCACAGCTGAATGTAAACAAAGATGTCAGGTTGGGTATTTGTTGAGATTAACTCCAGAAAACAAGTTGAGTCCAATTTATTTGTTTTCTTCCACCAACTGGAGAACAGCTTCACAACATCTCAACAGCTCAGCCTTCTGCCCTTTGATGTTCCACAGTAATTATGGTAAAGTGACACTGTCTGCAAGAAGGTACACAAGGAAGGTAGATATCATACATTTAAACATTGCCAATAAGAAACATTGGGTTATCATAAACATCACAAATGTAGGATTGAAAAGATTTATTCAGATGCGCCCTTCACCAAATGCACTCACCACAAAAACCATAGAATGCTAAGCAATTCAGGTAATTGAAGTTGTCTACATCAACATTTTATTATGAATGTTTCAATCAATGGTTATGTGGCTTATTATAAATACAGTCTAGACTTATTTATTCCAATAAACAAACAACAGATTTCTCCAGTCTGGGAACACTGCTCACAGAACAATGTTCTGGGGTCCATTTTTGTTCTCATTTACACACTTATCGTGAAGATACTACACCCAGTCAAACAATCATCAGCTCAACAGTCTCTGCTGCTCTCTCTGTAGGAAACCTCACTAGAACTCAGAAGGTCAGCCACAGTCTTTCTCAAAGCTCACTCAAATGCTGCATGTCCTCTGAGTGCCCCTACTTTAGTGCATTCATTCTGTTCACTTCACCTTCCTTTCTTTCACCATGTTTTTTTTAGCAATTTAGAAAGAAACAATTTCAATACAATGTACATTCAGAATCTTCACTCTTGTTTTTATTCTTACCTACAAACACCTTCATTAAAAAGTTCTTAAACAAAACAGGTGATTTGTAAGGTAATGTTATTATTCACTACCTTTATCTGGATCCCTTGTACTATCCAGTTAGATTAAATCTCAGTACTCCCTCTGCAGTTCTTTAAACAATGAGGTTGAGTCCGCCCAGGCAGTATCATCTTACCTGGGTGGGGCTAGGTGGTCATATGATGAAGCATGACACTATAATGTGTGTGAGACCACCTAGTCCATAAAGGAAACTCCCTCAAAGGTTCAGCCACCCATCACACCCATACATCTCTCTTTTTGATTACGTGCTCAACCAGCGCTTTCTGAACAGGCTTTAACCTCTTCTGTGCCTTTAACGAGATGATCTCGTCCAAGGCTACAGTTCCCCTGTGCACCCCCCTCCCCCCCCCCCAAGTCGGGGATGGAAGGGGAAGACCTTCCCCTTCCACCCCCGACCCCCCCCACCCCCACCTGTGACGTCAGCGCGCGAGCGCGCGCTGATTTGTCACAGGGGCCTCCCTAGTCGCGCTGGAAGCTCTGCTTCCAGCGCGATTGAAAGAGAAATGCAAAAGCATTTCTCTTTCAGTCACTGGGGAGGCCCGGGGGGGCTTCAAAGGGAAGGAAAAATATTTCCTTCCCTTTGAAGTCTCTCCGAGGGTTTCAAAAGCCGGATTGCTTGCAATCCGGCTTTTTAAACCCCACTAGACACCAGGGATTTTTTTTTTTTTATTGTTATTGACAAAAGGGAGCGACCCCTTGGGCAAGGGTCGCTCCCAGGGGGGGCATATTTTCGGGAAGGCCTTTTCTGCCCCCCCTGGGGAAACCTCTAGGCACCAGGGACAATTTTTTTTTGTTTTATGTTTCATTTTTTTTTTTTTGGTGGGGAGCGACCCCTTAGGCAAGGGTCGCTCCCCTTGGGGGGAAATTATATTTTGGCCATTTCTGCCCCCCTTGGGGGCAGATTGGCCTATTTTGATGAGGCCAATCTGCCCCCAAGGGGGGTAGAAACCACTAGACACCAGGGAGTTTTTTCTTTGCGTGAATTTCGCTCCCTGGGGGGGAGGGCAATTTATTTTAGGCCATTTCTGCCCCCCCAGGCGCCAGGGCAAATTTTTGTTTTGTGTTTTTTTTTTTTTGTTGTTTCTTTTTTTAGATATGGGGAGCGACCCATCAGGCAAGGGTCGCTCCCCTGGGGGGCAAATTGTATTTAGACCATTTCTGCCCCCCTGGGGGCAGATTGGCCGATTTTAGGTCAATCTGCCCCCAAGGGGGCAGAAACCACTAGGCACCTGGGATTTGGTTTTTGGCACCAATGTCACGCAGGTGGAGCGACCCCGTAGGCAAGGGTCGCTCCCAGGTGGGGCGGGGGCTGGGGGGGAGAAATTTATATTAGGCCATTTCTACCCCCAGTGGGGGCAGATCGGCCTATTATTAGGCCGAACTGCCCCCAGGGGTGGGCAGAACCCTGAGGGCACCAGGGCAAATGTTTTTGTTGTGTTTTTTTTTTTTTTTTGTGCTTTTTTTCGAGATGGGGAGGGACCCATCAGGCAAGGGTCGCTCCCCTGGGGGGTACATTGTATTTAGGCCATTTCTGCCCCCCTTGGGGGCAGATTGGCCGATTTTAGGTCAATCTGCCCCCAAGGGGGCAGAAACCACTAGGCACCTGGGATTTGTTTTTTGGCGCCAATGTCACGCAGGGGGAGCGACCCCGTAGGCAAGGGTCGCTCCGGGGGGGGGGGGGTGGGGCAAATTTATTTTAGGCCTTTTCTGCCCCCCGGGGGCAGATCGGCCTAATATTAGGCCGATCTGCCCCCGGGGGGGGGGGCAGAAACCTCTAGGCGCCAGGGCAAAAAAATTTTTGTGTGTTTTTTTTTGGGTTTGTTTGTTTTTTTAGAGATGGGGAGCGACCCATCAGGCAAGGGTCGCTCCCCTGGGGGGCAAATTGTATTTAGACCATTTCTGCCATTTCTGCCCCCCCCGGGGGCAGATCGGCCTATTATTAGGCCGAACTGCCCCCAGGGGGGGGGAAGAACCCTCTAGGCACCAGGGCAATTTTTTTGTTTGTTTTTTAGAGATGGAGAGCGACCCATCAGGCAAGGGTCGCTCCTCTGGGGGGCAAATTGTATTTAGACCATTTCTGCCCTGGGGCAGATTGGCCGATTTTAGGTCAATCTGCCCCCAAGGGGGCAGAAACCACTAGGCACCAGGGATTTGTTTTTGGCGCCAATGTCACGCAGGGGGAGCGACCCCGTAGGCAAGGGCCGCTCCCGGGGGGGGTGGGAGTTGAGGGGGGGGAATTTATTTTAGTCCATTTCTGCCCCCGGGGGGGCAGAAACTTCTAAGCGCCAGGGCATTTTTTTGTTGTGTTTTATTTTTTGGTTTGTTTGTTTTTTTCGAGATGGGGAGCGACCCATCAGGCAAGGGTCGCTCCCCTGGGGGGCAAATTGTATTTAGACCATTTCTGCCCTGGGGCAGATTGGCCGATTTTAGGTCAATCTGCCCCCAAGGGGGCAGAAACCACTAGGCACCTGGGATTTGTTTTTTGGCGCCAATGTCACGCAGGTGGAGCGACCCCGTAGGCAAGGGTCGCTCCCGGGGGGGGGGGGGCAAATTTATTTTAGGCCATTTCCTCAGGGCAACAGGGCAAAATTTTTTGTTGTGTTTTTTTGCAGGGGGAGCGACCCCGTAGGCAGGGGTTGTTCCCGGGCAGGGGCAGGGGGGGCTTGGGGAGTTGGGGGGTCAAATTTATTTTAGGGCATTTCTGCCCCCCCCTCCCGGGGCCGGCTGAGCTAGAGGCTAAACTCCACAGGTAGGCACTTTGCAAAAAACACCTCTGTTTTCTGTGAAAAAATATGTTCTGTCTACGTTGTGTTTTGGGCCATTTCCTTTCGTGGGCGCTAGGCCTACCCACAGAAGTGAGGTACCATTTTTATTGAGAGACTTAGGGGAACGCTGGGTGGAAGGAAATTTGTGGCTCCTCTCAGATTCCAGAACTTTCTGCCACTGAAATGTGAGGAACATGTGTTTTTTTAGCCAAATTTTGAGGTTTGCAAAGGATTCTGGGTAACAGAACCTGGTCCGAGCACCACAAGTCACCCCATCTTGGATTCCCCTAGGTCTCTAGTTTTCAGAAATGCACAGGCTTGGTAGGTTTCCCTAGGTGCCGGCTGAGCTACAGGCCAAAATCCACAGGTAGGCACTGTTTTCTTTCAAAAATTTGGATGTGTCCACGTTGCGCTTTGGGGCGTTTCCTGTCGCGGGCTCTAGGCCTACCCACACAAGTGAGGTATCATTTTTATCGGGAGACTTGGGGGAACGCTGGGTGGAAGGAAATTTGTGGCTCCTCTCAGATTCCCGAACTTTCTGCCACAGAAATGTGAGGAACATGTGTTTTTTTAGCCAAATTTTGAGGTTTGCAAAGGATTCTGGGTAACAGAACCTGGTCTGAGCCCCGCAAGTCACCCCTCCTTGGATTTCCCTAGGTCTCTAGTTTTCAGAAATGCACAGGTTTGGTAGGTTTCCCTAGGTGCCGGCTGAGCTAGAGGCCAAAATCTACAGGTAGGCACTTCGCAAAAAACACCTCTGTTTTCTTCAAAAAATTTGGATGTGTCCACGTTGCGCTTTGGGGCGTTTCCTGTCGCGGGCGCTAGGTCTACCCACACAAGTGAGGTATCATTTTTATCGGGAGACTTGGGGGAACACTGGGTGGAAGAAAATTTGTGGCTCCTCTCAGATTCCCGAACTTTCTGCCACAGAAATGTGAGGAACAAATGTTTTTTTAGCCAAATTTTGAGGTTTGCAAAGGATTCTGGGTAACAGAACCTGGTCCGAGCCCCGCAAGTCACCCCTCCTTGGATTCCACTAGGTCTCTAGTTTTCAGAAATGCACAGGTTTGGTAGGTTTCCCTAGCTGCCGGCTGAGCTATAGGCCAAAATCTACAGGAAGGCACTTCGCAAAAAACACCTCTGTTTTCTTCCAAAAATTTGGATGTGTCCACGTTGCGCTTTTGGGGCGTTTCCTGTCGCGGGCGCTAGGCCTACCCACACAAGTGAGGTATCATTTTTATCTGGAGACTTGGGGGAACGCTGGGTGGAAGGAAATTTGTGGCTCCTCTCAGATTCCCGAACTTTCTGCCACAGAAATGTGAGGAACATGTGTTTTTTTTAGCCTAATTTTGAGGTTTGCAAAGGATTCTGGGTAACAGAACCTGGTCCGAGCCCCGCAAGTCACCCCTCCTTGGATTTCCCTAGGTCTCTAGTTTTCAGAAATGCACAGGTTTGGTAGCTTTCCCTAGGTGCCGGCTGAGCTAGAGGCCAAAATCTACAGGTAGGCACTTGGCAAAAAACACCTCTGTTTTCTTCCAAAAATTTGGATGTGTCCATCTTGCGCTTTGGGGAGTATCCTGTCGCAGGCGCTAGGCCTACCCACACAAGTGAGGTATCATTTTTATCGGGAGACTTGGGGGAACGCTGGGTGGAAGGAAATTTGTGGCTCCTCTCAGATTCCCGAACTTTCTGCCACAGAAATGTGAGGAACATCTGTTTTTTTAGCCAAATTTTGAGGTTTGCAAAGGAATCTGGGTAACAGAACCTGGTCCGAGCCCCGCAAGTCACCCCTCCTTGGATTCCACTAGGTGTCTAGTTTTCAGAAATGCACAGGTTTGGTAGGTTTCCCTAGCTGCCGGCTGAGCTAGAGGCAAAAATCTACAGGTAGGCACTTCGCAAAAAACACCTCTGTTTTCTTCCAAAAATTTGGATGTGTCCACGTTGCGCTTTGGGGTGTTTCCTGTCGCGGGCGCTAGGCCTACCCACACAAGTGAGGTATCATTTTTATCGGGAGGCTTGGGGGAACGCTGGGTGGAAGGAAATTTGTGTCTCCTCTCAGATTCCAGAACTTTCTGCCACAGAAATGTGAGGAACATGTGTTTTTTTAGCCAAATTTTGAGGTTTGCAAAGGATTCTGGGTAACAGAACCTGGTCCGAGCCCCGCAAGTCACCCCTCCTTGGATTTCCCTAGGTCTCTAGTTTTCAGAAATGCACAGGTTTGGTAGGTTTCCCTAGGTGCCGGCTGAGCTAGAGGCCAAAATCTACAGGTAGGCACTTGGCAAAAAACACCTCTGTTTTCTTCCAAAAATTTGGATGTGTCCATGTTGCGCTTTGGGGAGTATCCTGTCGCGGGCGCTAGGCCTACCCACACAAGTGAGGTATCATTTTTATCAGGAGACTTGGGGGAATGCTGGGTGGAAGGAAATTTGTGGCTCCTCTCAGATTCCCAAACTTTCTGCCACAGAAATGTGAGGAACATTTTTTTTTTTAGCCAAATTTTGAGGTTTGCAAAGGATTCTGGGTAACAGAACCTGGTCCGAGCCCCGCAAGTCACCCCTCCTTGGATTCCCCTAGGTCTCTAGTTTTCAGAAATGCACAGGTTTGGTAGGTTTCCCTAGGTGCCGGCTGAGCTGGAGGCCAAAATCTACAGGTAGGCACTTCGCAAAAAACACCTTTGTTTTCTTCCAAAAATTTGGATGTGTCCACGTTGTGCTTTGGGGCGTTTCCTGTCGCGGGCGCTAGGACTACCCACACAAGTGAGGTATCATTTTTATTGGGAGACTTGGGGGAACGCTGGGTGGAAGGAAATTTGTGGCTCCTATCAGATTCCCGAACTTTCTGCCACAGAAATGTGAGGAACATGTGTTTTTTTAGCCAAATTTTGAAGTTTGCAAAGGATTCTGGGTAACAGAACCTGGTCCGAACCCCGCAAGTCACCCCTCCTTGGATTCCCCTAGGTCTCTAGTTTTCAGAAATGCACAGGTTTGGTAGGTTTCTCTAGGTGCCGGCTGAGCTAGAGGCCAAAATCTACAGGTAGGTACTTTGCAAAAAACACCTCTGTTTTCGTCAAAAAATTTGGATGTGTCCACGTTGCGCTTTGGGGCGTTTCCTGTCGCGGGCGCTAGGTCTACCCACACAAGTGAGGTATCATTTTTATCGGGAGACTTGGGGGAACACTGGGTGGAAGAAAATTTGTGGCTCCTCTCAGATTCCCGAACTTTCTGCCACAGAAATGTGAGGAACAAATGTTTTTTTAGCCAAATTTTGAGGTTTGCAAAGGATTCTGGGTAACAGAACCTGGTCCGAGCCCCGCAAGTCACCCCTCCTTGGATTCCACTAGGTCTCTAGTTTTCAGAAATGCACAGGTTTGGTAGGTTTCCCTAGCTGCCGGCTGAGCTATAGGCCAAAATCTACAGGTAGGCACTTCGCAAAAAACACCTCTGTTTTCTTCCAAAAATTTGGATGTGTCCACGTTGCGCTTTTGGGGCGTTTCCTGTCGCGGGCGCTAGGCCTACCCACACAAGTGAGGTATCATTTTTATCTGGAGACTTGGGGGAACGCTGGGTGGAAGGAAATTTGTGGCTCCTCTCAGATTCCCGAACTTTCTGCCACAGAAATGTGAGGAACATGTGTTTTTTTTAGCCAAATTTTGAGGTTTGCAAAGGATTCTGGGTAACAGAACCTGGTCCGAGCCCCGCAAGTCACCCCTCCTTGGATTTCCCTAGGTCTCTAGTTTTCAGAAATGCACAGGTTTGGTAGGTTTCCCTAGGTGCCGGCTGAGCTAGAGGCCAAAATCTACAGGTAGGCACTTGGCAAAAAACACCTCTGTTTTCTTCCAAAAATTTGGATGTGTCCATCTTGCGCTTTGGGGAGTATCCTGTCGCAGGCGCTAGGCCTACCCACACAAGTGAGGTATCATTTTTATCGGGAGACTTGGGGGAACGCTGGGTGGAAGGAAATTTGTGGCTCCTCTCAGATTCCCGAACTTTCTGCCACAGAAATGTGAGGAACATCTGTTTTTTTAGCCAAATTTTGAGGTTTGCAAAGGAATCTGGGTAACAGAACCTGGTCCGAGCCCCGCAAGTCACCCCTCCTTGGATTCCACTAGGTGTCTAGTTTTCAGAAATGCACAGGTTTGGTAGGTTTCCCTAGCTGCCGGCTGAGCTAGAGGCCAAAATCTACAGGTAGGCACTTCGCAAAAAACACCTCTGTTTTCTTCCAAAAATTTGGATGTGTCCACGTTGCGCTTTGGGGTGTTTCCTGTCGCGGGCGCTAGGCCTACCCACACAAGTGAGGTATCATTTTTATCGGGAGGCTTGGGGGAACGCTGGGTGGAAGGAAATTTGTGTCTCCTCTCAGATTCCAGAACTTTCTGCCACAGAAATGTGAGGAACATGTGTTTTTTTAGCCAAATTTTGAGGTTTGCAAAGGATTCTGGGTAACAGAACCTGGTCCGAGCCCCGCAAGTCACCCCTCCTTGGATTTCCCTAGGTCTCTAGTTTTCAGAAATGCACAGGTTTGGTAGGTTTCCCTAGGTGCCGGCTGAGCTAGAGGCCAAAATCTACAGGTAGGCACTTGGCAAAAAACACCTCTGTTTTCTTCCAAAAATTTGGATGTGTCCATGTTGCGCTTTGGGGAGTATCCTGTCGCGGGCGCTAGGCCTACCCACACAAGTGAGGTATCATTTTTATCAGGAGACTTGGGGGAATGCTGGGTGGAAGGAAATTTGTGGCTCCTCTCAGATTCCCAAACTTTCTGCCACAGAAATGTGAGGAACATTTTTTTTTTTAGCCAAATTTTGAGGTTTGCAAAGGATTCTGGGTAACAGAACCTGGTCCGAGCCCCGCAAGTCACCCCTCCTTGGATTCCCCTAGGTCTCTAGTTTTCAGAAATGCACAGGTTTGGTAGGTTTCCCTAGGTGCCGGCTGAGCTGGAGGCCAAAATCTACAGGTAGGCACTTCGCAAAAAACACCTTTGTTTTCTTCCAAAAATTTGGATGTGTCCACGTTGTGCTTTGGGGCGTTTCCTGTCGCGGGCGCTAGGCCTACCCACACAAGTGAGGTATCATTTTTATTGGGAGACTTGGGGGAACGCTGGGTGGAAGGAAATTTGTGGCTCCTATCAGATTCCCGAACTTTCTGCCACAGAAATGTGAGGAACATGTGTTTTTTTAGCCAAATTTTGAAGTTTGCAAAGGATTCTGGGTAACAGAACCTGGTCCGAACCCCGCAAGTCACCCCTCCTTGGATTCCCCTAGGTCTCTAGTTTTCAGAAATGCACAGGTTTGGTAGGTTTCTCTAGGTGCCGGCTGAGCTAGAGGCCAAAATCTACAGGTAGGTACTTTGCAAAAAACACCTCTGTTTTCGTCAAAAAATTTGGATGTGTCCACGTTGCGCTTTGGGGCGTTTCCTGTCGCGGGCGCTAGGCCTACCCACACAAGTGAGGTATCATTTTTATTGGGAGACTTGGGGGAACGCTGGGTGGAAGGAAATTTGTGGCTCCTCTCAGATTCCCGAACTTTCTGCCACAGAAATGTGAGGAACATGTGTTTTTTTAGCCAAATTTTGAGGTTTGCAAAGGATTCTGGGTAACAGAACCTGGTCCGAGCCCCGCAAGTCACCCCTCCTTGGATTCCCCTAGGTCTCTAGTTTTCAGAAATGCACAGGTTTGGTAGGTTTCCCTAGGTGCCGGCTGAGCTGGAGGCCAAAATCTACAGGTAGGCACTTCGCAAAAAACACCTTTGTTTTCTTCCAAAAATTTGGATGTGTCCACGTTGTGCTTTGGGGCGTTTCCTGTCGCGGGCGCTAGGCCTACCCACACAAGTGAGGTATCATTTTTATTGGGAGACTTGGGGGAACGCTGGGTGGAAGGAAATTTGTGGCTCCTCTCAGATTCCAGAACTTTCTGCCACAGAAATGTGAGGAACATGTGTTTTTTTACCCAAATTTTGAGGTTTGCAAAGGATTCTGGGTAACAGAACCTGGTCCGAGCCCCGCAAGTCACCCCTCCTTGGATTCCCCTACGTCTCTAGTTTTCAGAAATGCACAGGTTTGGTAGGTTTCTCTGGGTGCCGGCTGAGCTAGAGGCCAAAATCTACAGGTAGGTACTTCGCAAAAAACACCTCTGTTTTCGTCAAAAAATTTGGATGTGTCCATGTTCCGCTTTGGGGCGTTTCCTGTCGCGGGCGCTAGGCCTACCCACACAAGTGAGGTATCATTTTTATCGGGAGACTTGGGGGAACGCTGGGTGGAAGGAAATTTGTGGCTCCTCTCAGATTCCAGAACTTTCTGCCACAGAAATGTGAGGAACATGTGTTTTTTTAGCCAAATTTTGAGGTTTGCAAAGGATTCTGGGTAACAGAACCTGGTCCGAGCCCCGCAAGTCACCCCTCCTTGGATTCCCCTAGGTCTCTAGTTTTCAGAAAGGCACAGGGTTGGTAGGTTTCCCTACGTGCTGGCTGAGCTAGAGGCCAAAATCTACAGGTAGGTACTTCGCAAAAAACACCTCTGTTTTCTTTAAAAAATTTGGATGTGTCCACGTTGCGCTTTGGGGCGTTTCCTGTCGCGGGCGCTAGGCCTACCCACACAAGTGAGGTATCATTTTTATTGGGAGACTTGGGGGAACGCTGGGTGGAAGGAAATTTGTGGCTCCTCTCAGATTCCTGAACTTTCTGCCACAGAAATGTGAGGAACATGTGTTTTTTTAGCCAAATTTTGAGGTTTGCAAAGGATTCTGGGTAACAGAACCTGGTCCGAGCCCCGCAAGTCACCCCTCCTTTGATTCCCCTAGGTCTCTAGTTTTCAGAAATGCACAGGTTTGGTAGGTTTCCCTACGTGCCGGCTGAGCTAGAGGCCAAAATCTACAGGTAGGCACTTCGCAAAAAACAGCTCTGTTTTCCTTAAAAAATTTGGATGTGTCCACGTTGCGCTTTGGGGCGTTTCCTGTCGCGGGCGCTAGGCCTACCCACACAAGTGAGGTATCATTTTTATTGGGAGACTTGGGGGAACGCTGGGTGGAAGGAAATTTGTGGCTCCTCTCAGATTCCCGAACTTTCTGCCACAGAAATGTGAGGAACATGTGTTTTTTTAGCCAAATTTTGAGGTTTGCAAAGGATTCTGGGTAACAGAACCTGGTCCGAGCCCCGCAAGTCACCTCTCCTTGGATTCCCCTAGGTCTCTAGTTTTCAGAAATGCACAGGTTTGGTAGGTTTCCCTACGTGCCGGCTGAGCTAGAGGCCAAAATCTACAGGTAGGCACTTCGCAAAAAACACCTCTGTTTTCCTTAAAAAATTTGGATGTGTCCACGTTGCGCTTTGGGGCGTTTCCTGTCGCGGGCGCTAGGCCTACCCACACAAGTGAGGTATCATTTTTATCGGGAGACTTGGGGGAACATAGATTAGCAAAACAAGTGTTATTGCCCCTTGTCTTTCTCTACATTTTTTCCTTCCAAATATAGGAGAGTGTGTAAAAAAGACATCTATTTGAGAAATGCCCTGTAATTCTCATGCTAGTATGGTCACCCCGGAATTCAGAGATGTGCAAATACCCACTGCTCCTCAACACCTTATCTTGTGCTCTTTTTGGAAATACAAAGGTTTTCTTGATAGCAATTTTTTACTCTTTATATTTCAGCAAATGAATTGCTGTATACCCCGTATAGAATGAAAACGCACTGCAGGGTGCAGCTCATTTATTTGCTCTGGGTTCCTCGGGTTCTTGATGAACCTACAAGCCCTATATATACCCGCAACCAGAGGAGTCCAGCAGACGTAACGGTATATTGCTTTCGATAATCTGACATTGAAGGGAAAAGTTACAGAGTAAAACGTAGAGAAAAATTGATGTTTTTTTCACCTCAATTTCAATATTTTTCTTTTTCAGTTGTTATTTTCTGTAGGAAACCCTTGTAGGATCTACACAAATGACCCCTTGCTGAATTCAGAATTTTGTCTACTTTTTAGAAATGTTTCGGTTTCTGGGATCCAGCATTGATTTCATGCCCATTTCTGTCACTGACTGGAAGGAGGCTGAAAGCACAAAAAATTGCAAAAATGGGGTATGTCCCAGTAAAATGCCAAAATTGTGTTGAAAAATTGGGTTTTCTGATTCAAGTCTGCCTGTTCCTGAAAGCTGGGAAGCTGCTGAGTTTAGCACCGCAAACCCTTTGTTGATGCCATTTTCAGGGGAAAAACCACAAGCCTTCTTCTGCAGCCACTTTTTCCAATTATTTTGAAAAAAACGAAATTTTCCCTGTATTTTGGCCAATTTCTTGGCCTCCTTCAGGGGAACACACAAAGTCTGGGTACCTCTAGAATCCCTAGGATGTTGGAAAAAAAGGACGCAAATTTGGCTTGGTTAGCTTATGTGGACAAAAAGTTATGAGGGTCTAAGCGCGAACTGACCCAAATAGGCAAAAAAAGGCCTGGCACAGGAGGGGGAAAAGGCCTGGCAGCGAAGGGGCTAAAAGACCTGTTCTCCCTCATACCACCCCACAGACTTTGTGTGTTTACAGTCTCTAGCTCAAACAGGAGTTAGTGTGGGGTTAGATCACTCCTGATACTCTCTCCATGTGTTATAAAAAGTGTGCACATGAGTCCCACAGCACGGGACAAAGAAGGTGCAAAAGGAGGACCACGCAGCACTACAACAAAGGCTCCCACGCCACTGGAGAACCACTCAGGAAGATGTGCATCACAGGATAGAGTCCTGGGGGCTGGAACTGCACAGTGCATGAAGAACTGCGCTGAAGGATGCCAACAAGCCTTGGCAACTGCAAAATATGCGGTGCACAAGGGAACTGTCTTGCGTGGGGAGGAAAGCTCTTACCTCCACCAAAGTTGGACATTAGGATGTCAGGATAATCAGGACCACTTCAGTCCACCAACTGTGATGCAGGATCCACGCAGCTTGTCAGGAGATGGGATCCATGCAGCCTGTCGTTGATGTAGAGAGGTGGCTGCTGAAGCAGGGGGGTGACTCCTTCACTCCAAGGGTGATTCCTTCACTCTTCTAGTGCAGGCTGTTCTCTGCACGACCAGGAAACAGTTGCAGTTGCTGGCAGGAGCTGAAGATACAATGTTGCTGAAGTCGTTGCAGTTTGTAGAGGTCCAGATGCAGTTTCCTCAGTGAGAAGGTGAAGTAGAGGATGAAGAGGATTCCTGCTGGAGTCTTGCAATCTGAATCTGAAGAACCACCCAAGAGAGAGACCCTAAATAGCCCTGAAAGGGGGTTTGGTCAGCTAAACAGGTAAGCACCTATCAGGGGAGGGCTCTGATGTCACCTGCTGGCACTGGCAACTCGGATGCTCCCAGAGTTCCCTGCCAACTTGGAATCCAAGATGGCAAAACCCAGGCACCCTCTGGAGGAGCTCTGAGCACCACCCTCTGGAGGAGCTCTGAGCACCACCCCTGGGGAGCTGATGGACATGGGAATGGTCACTCCCCTTTCCTTTGTCCAGTTTCGTGCCAGAACTGGGACTGGGGGTCCCTGAACTGGTGTAGGCTGGATTATGCAAGGAGGGCACTAAATGTGCCCTTCAAAGCATTTCCAGTGGCTTGGGGAGGCTACCCCTCCCAGGCCTGTGTCACCTATTTCCAAAGGAAAAGGGTGTAACATCCCTCTCCCAAAGGAAATCCTTTGTTCTGCCTTCCTGGGATTGAGCTACTCAAGCAACAGGAGGGCAGAAACCTGTCAGAGGTGGCAGCACCTGTGGCTGCCTGGAAAACCTCAGAAGGCTTGAATGACAATACCGAGGGTCCTCTAAGGAGCCCACAGAGTGCATGGAATCATCATACAACCAATGCTTGCAAAAGTCTTGGGGTATGATTCCAACATGTTTGATACCAAACATACCTATGTTCGGAGTTACCGTTATGTAGCTGGACATAGGTAGGGAACTATATCCAGTACACATGTAAAATGGCATCCCTGCACTCACTAAGTCTGGGAAAATGGTCTTGGAGGTCGTGGGGACACCTCTGCTAGTGCATGGGTGCCCTCACACATAGGTACTCTGCACCCTGCCCTCAGGGCTGGAGGGCCTGCTATAGGGTTGACTTATAAGTGACCTGGTGCAGTATAAATGGCGGTAAAATTTGTATGCACGTTTTCACTCAGGCTGCAATGGCAATCCTGAAGAAGCCATTGCATGGGCTCTCTATGGGTGGCAAAAGATATGTTGCAGCCCATAGGGATCCCCTGAAACCCCAGTGTCCTGGGTACCCAAGTACCATATACTAGAGACTTAAAAGGGGGCATCAGTATGCCAATTGTGGATCACATACTGGGTTACCAGTATGCAACAACAGAATTTAGAGGAGAGAAAGCATAATTACAGAGGTCCTGGTTAGCAGGGTCCGAGTGAACACAGTCAAGCACACTGACATAAGGCAGAAAATGGAGGTAACCATTGCAAAAAGAGGGTTCGTTCCTAGAATTACCTTCAGTAAAACTCTTTCTTGTAGAGACTCTATCTAACCACAGATTGCACACTTTTTGAGTACTCCCCAGGTTTCAGACTGAATCTGGAAACATTTCTTGCAGTACTTCTGTGTGCTGGAAGGTAGCAGCTTGCAACGCCATGCTGATGCCTTTTCACTCCTGAAATGACATGCTGGGGAGATAGAAGTGCCACTTCCACACGTTGGCATCAGTTGATTTTAAGACAGACTGTAACCCCAAATGCAGAGCCCCAAAGGCAAAATGGAAGACAGTTTGCTGATACCTAGACTTGGGAACTTATTAATGGATAGAGTCCAATCACAGAACAGGGAAGATGGGAGGGCTGGTAACAAATCTGTGACTAGATGGAGTCTCTACCAGAAACAGCATTACCAAAGGTAAGTAACTTATTCTTCGATAGAGACTTCTTGTGCAGATTCCTCACCTTTTGAATAGATACCAAAGCAGTACCTATTAGGAAGTGGTTCTGTGGCTAAATTCAAACCAGAAATTCCTGCAGCAGTGAGTGAGCAAAATACCTCTCTTGGAAAGCCTGACTGTCAAGTCAATGTCAGTGCTTCCTGAATGTATGGTGGGGTGTCAACTTAGCTTGTAGCGTATCTTTAGGATACGGACTCCAGGCAATAATGCAGTGGCAGAAATATTGGCTATGACTGAATGAGAACACAGTCCACTGTAGGCTGCTTGTTTGCCAGTGTGTAGCAGATTTTTATGCAGAGAACAATCCAGCGAGATATGGTTCTGTTCTGAACTGCCTCACCTTTTTTCACTCTGGAGAACCCCAAAATAGCTGAACACTGACCCAGTGTTCTTTGATACGATCAATATAGAAGGTCAATGCTCTCTTTGGGTCCAAGCGAAGGAGTCTCTCCTTAGAGGGGTGAGACAGAGCATAGCACACCAGCAGGGTGATGTTTTAACTGATGTGACAACTGGAATGGCATAAAAACGTTTGGCAAGAAGGATGCCCGAGTCAGCAAAACTAGTTTGTCTGGAAAGAAGGTAGTGTATGGATTGAAGCAAAGAGCCTGAAGCTCACTCACCCACAGTGCCAAGGTGATGGTGACAGGGAACACAGTCTTAATGGTACGGAGCTGTAAGGTACAGCAGTGAAGCAGCTTGAATGGAGTGCAAATCAGATATGTTAAGTGTTCAACTGTTGCCTCTCAATCTCCATGCATTGCATGAAGGTGTAAATTACGAAGTCTTGGAAGCAGAACCTTGCCCTATTTTTGAGACAGCAGGTCCTCCCGGATGGGCAACTTGATCAGAAGGCATATGCTCAAGCCCAGGAATTTTGGATACCATACTCTGTGCCCAAACTAGAGCCACTAGGATGACTTGGGCCCAGTCTGTCCTAATCTTTTTTAGAACGTGGGGCAGGAGTGGAATCAGCAGAAAGGCATGCAAGAGTCCTGAGTTCCAGGTGGAATATGTCTCAGAGCTAGAGATGCCTTGGAAGCTCCAATTTGCAGAAGTGCTAAAATTGCGCATGCTAAGCGGTGATGAACATATTCAGCCAAGGTTATTTCCATTCGCGGAAGAGACCTTGTGCCACTTCTAGGTGCGACTGCCATTCATGATCCGGTAAGCATCGATGGCTGAGCTCATCTGCCCTGGCATTTAAGTATCCTGCCAGGTAGTTTACCACCAGGAAAATACCTTGGTAGTCCAGCCATTTGCAGAGGCATAAGGCTTACTGGCACAGGGTCTGTGACCCCACCCCACTTTGTTTGTTGCAGTACAACATAGCAGTGGTGTTGTCAGTGGTGTTGTCAGGAAGCACCTCTCCCCCCTCCCTTTGATAGATGCCAGCTAGGCTTTCAACAGCAAGCAGATGGTCCTCAGTTCCAGAAGGTTGATTTGGAGCTGGAATTCAATAAGAGACAAGAGGCCTCTGATTTACACATCTCCCAAGTTGCTACCCCACCCAGAAGTGATGCTTGAGTCACCAATGTCTGTTCTTGGTGGGGAAGGGAGAGGGGTCCACTGCTGACCTAATCACGTCCAGCAACTACCACTGCAGATCTTTTGCTGTCTACTCCTGGATCTGGGCATGGTTGGAGAGGTTTCTTTGATGCAGGGCCCACTGGGATTTCAGATCCCACTGCAGAGTCTGCATATGCCAGGAGGTCATCAGTCCCAGCAGCCTTAGAGATGACCTCCTCCAAATCCAGAACTGTGGCTGAAAGATTGGGATCATAGATTGAATGTCCTGACTCTTTCCTGAGGGAAAGATACAAAACTGAACCATGGCCAGAACTCCTCTGATGAAGTGCAGCAAGTGAGTAGGAGTCAGGTGTGACTTTGACATGTTGATGGTGAACCCCAAAGATGACAGGAAGTTCGCCATTGTCTGGAGGTGGCTGATGACTGCCTGGGGCGAGCCCACCTTCAACAGCCAGTCATTGAAGTATGGGGAGACTGCCACCCCAGACCTCCAAAAATGAAATGCCACCACCGCCATCACTTTCATGAGCACCTAAGGGGCGCTGGTGCCAACACTCTCTTTACAGCCCCTTTGGCCAAAAAGGATTGCACTTCTTGCTGCAAAATGAAGAGATGGTCTCTATCTTTCATTGGGGGATGGTGAAAGGTGCCGTGGGGAAGAAATAAATACAAGGGGATACAACCTGCAAACTATCTGCAGGACCAACGTGTCTGAAGTGATCGTCTTCCAACCCAGAAAAAATCTGTGGATTCTGCCTCCCACTAGGTGGTTGAGCTTCATCAAGGGCACGCTAAAGAGGTTTGGCAGGTGATTCTTCCGGGGGTGGACTGGGCGTCACACTGATCCTGCCTTGGGCACCTCAGCAGTGACTGCAAAAAGTTGGGGACCCCTGAAGAGATTGGACAGGCTAGCAGTAAGAGATGCCTTGTTCAAAACTATGAAAGGAGGTTTAGAACTGGTGTGGTTGGCAAGGAGGGGCAGAAAGGCCCAAAAAGTGAGCAGTCGCCCTACTCTCTTTACATCGCTCAAGAGCGGAATTAGCCTTGACACCGAACATGCATCCCGTCAAAGGTCAAATCCATCAGGAAGGGCTGGACGTTGCCAGAGAATCCACTTGATTGCAGCCAGGCATAGCAGCAAATGGCAACACTGGTGCCAAAGAGCGCACCCAATAGAACTGGTGGTGTTAAAGTCACAACAAATTGTGAACTTGGTCACATCACAACAATTCTGAATTGCTTGAGCCAAGACCGGGCAAAGATTGTTAGGCACACTGGAGGCCTTGTGCCACCGAATCTCAAAGGACATGGAGGAAGCACTTCAACAAGCAGCTGGCTTTGACAGAGCAGAGTTACTGGCTGGTGGAGGAAAAGACCCTCCTGTCAACTGTTTCCACTCACTTAAATTCCCTATGAGGGAGAGTACTAGAATACGTGTTCAGGCTTCCACATGTGGAAGCCTGAACTACAAGGCTGTCAGGTGGTGAGCAGGAGAATGGTGCCTGGCAATCTGTCATTTGACAGGGGGCTCAGAGCAAGGTATGCCCCAAGCCTTTAATAAAGTGTCCGTCAGTACCTCATTAAATGGGAAGAGATACTCAGCAGAAGTCTGACCTGGCTTCAGGACCTTTGAAAGAACAGAGTCCCTCATTTAGAAAGAAGTGGCGCACCGCTGCAGCAAATTTGCTGTGCTGCGTAGTTTCAGAAAACAGAAAGTATGCTTTATTTACTACAATACAGTGCACCACTGTGTTTTTTCTAGCGATGGTGCTAGAATTAGCTGCCTAGCATCAACCCAGGCCCCTTTGCACCATAGTGCAAGAGTGCCTGCATTGCAGGGAATGATTGTTTATGTGCAGGAAATTGTCTCTTCCTGCCCATAAACAATCAATATTGGCAGCTTGTTACTTCTATGTGTGCTGCAAAACGCAGCACACATAGAAGTAGCAAATTGTCATTATTTAATGATTGTTTATGGGCAGGAAGGGACACCTTCCTGCACATAAACAATCATTAATGGCATTTTGCTCTTTCTATGTGTGCTGCATTCAAAAGCAAAAACGAGAAGAAATAAAAGTATTTCTCCTTTTTGTGCCACTCTAATGCCACGCTTGGGGTGGCATTCGTTTTTTGGAACTGCCTCAGAGTTGTAAATCTGGGGCAGTGCCAAAAGCAATGGGTGTTGCATGGAAACCCCCACAGCAACACCCATTGTGCTTAACGCCACCTTGTAAGCATGGAAAAGGGCACAGCGCCACCCTAGCACCGCTAAATGTAACACTCTTGTGGCACAAGGGCCTTGTAAATGAGGCCCATGGTGGGGTACTGGCGGTTGAGAACTTCATCCGTCCTCGGTATATGCATAGTGTAGGAAGCATATTCCTCTGTGGCAGGTCTGGGAGGAAAAAGAAGTGCAGGTTCTGGAGAGGTATTGAGGCTATTAGACTTCTGCAAGTCCTCGTACCAATTGTCATAAGTGTAGGACTGAGCAAACTCATCACCCTTGTCATAATAGTCAAAATTGTTTCCAAAGAGGGAGTGCAAAGTGGCATGTCAACTGAGGGACTGGTATGCCAAATGGAGGAAGAGGCGCTTCAGTTGTATCTTGGCACAACTTCGGTCAAGATCAGGTAAGCTCTGACTCGATGTTTGAGAGAACAATTGGGTCTTCCTCCTCCTATGGTGTCGATGGAGTTAGCATATGCACAGAGGAACCTTTTGTGTTATGTTAAGTTGATTTGTATGGTGCAAATTATTACCCATGAAGTTATCTAGGCACTGGAGAAGGAGTATAGTTTGGGCGGAGCTCCTAGTTGAATAGAAAGGTCTTCAGTTTCTAGTGGAAGTTGAGTAGTGAAGGGGCAGCCCTGATGTGTTGAGGGAGTTCATTCCAGGTCTTGGTGGCAATATAGGAGAATGAGTGCCCTCTTGATTTGCTTCAGCTGATGTTGGAGACACTTGTAAGGGTGAGTGGGGCAGAACGTAGCTGTCTGATTGGATCTTAGAGATGAAGTCAGTCATTGAGGTACTCAGGTCCGGTGTTCTGGAGGTCTCTGTAGGCGTGGATGAGCAGGTTGAAGTCACATAGTTTCTGGTTGGGTAACCAGTGTAGTTCAGTGAGGTAGGGAGTGGTGTGAGTGCTTCTGGGGACATCTAGGATATGTCTGGTGGAGGTGTTTAGGATGGTCTTGAGTCTTTGAGTGAGCTGATCGGAGATGCAGATGTAAAGTGCACTGCTGTAGTCTACTCTGCTAGTTATGAGGTCATGTACATGTGGAGCCATTTGAAAATGTTGCAAAGCATTCTGAGAATGAGGAATGAGGATGAGGTCACTGCGTTCCCTTGTTTATTCATTGTGAGTTTGTTGTCTAGGATGATAGAAAGGTTCCTGGTGTGGTATGTGGGGGAGGGCAGGGGTCCTTGGTTGGCTGGCCACCAGGAGGAGTCCCATGGGGAGCTCTTGCTTCTAAAGATCAGGATCTTCATTTTGTCTGTTTTGACCTTTAGGCAGATCGCCCTCATCCAGCTGACCACATTGGTCATGCAGGAGTTGAAGTTAGTTCTGGTGCTGTTCTCATCAGTGAGGGAGAGGATGAACTGTTTTTTTCAGCATAGAAGACAATGTTGATGTCATGAGCCCTTGTGATGTGGGCGAGGGGTGTCTTGAACACATTGAAAAGGGCCTGGCTGATGGAGGATCCTTGGGAGACTCCACAAACAAGCTACTTGGGGCCAGCACAAGTCTTGGGACTGGAAGCGTGGTCGACAGTGGAACAGAGGAGGGCTTGAAACCTGTAGAATTTGGGCGTGACATCCCAGGGACACAGGTAGAAATTTGAGGTAAAAAGTCTGTGAGAGACACAAAAGGAGCTCTGGATCTGCGTTTGATGGAGCGGAAAGAAAGGGACTGACAGGAGTGGTGCCTATATAGGCCCAGAATGTCATTTCCTGGGTAGAATGCAATTGGTGCGGAGCTGCAAGGTGCCACTTCCCAGATCCAGTCTGACGCCTGGGGAATATTCAAAAGGTGAGGAATCTGCTGCTAGAATTCTCTATCCGAATTATACTGATAATACTCAGCTGGTCATATCATTTGGCCAAATGATTCTATTTCAATTTGAGGCCTAAATTTCTTAAAATTTAGCAGAGACAAGACAGAAAATCTGTGCTGATCCATCGGGCAGCTCTTTCATATACTCTCCACTGACTTCTGGGCACTGTTGAGTGATGCACTCCCTCTGTATCCTCCTTCCTCCGCAACGTTGGGTTCCATATTGATCAGAACCTATCTTTTTAAAGTCAGATTAGCAGACTGTCATCCACCTACTTTTCCGTGATGAGGATACTCTGCAAAATGATGCCTTTTCTTCCAAGTAATGACCATTCCCTTGTGGTGCAGTCCACAATTCTGAGCAGTTCAGGGTTCCCTTGATCACCTCCTAAACTGTATTTATCAAATCCAAGCAACCACTGCTAGACTTGTTCTGTATCGGCCTTGATACTCTTCTGCATTTGATGCATTAAGTTTGGAACACTGGTTACCCTTGCCTACAACGATTATGTTGAAATTTGTCTGTACAGTACACAAGGTGATTTATCAAGCTGGACTCCAATTTCTTCAACAGAAATTCAACTGGCCACCCCAAGCATCTTGCATTCTGCTGACACCAACCTGCTTATTGCCCTCAAGTTTAAAAGGGTATGAGCAGGTGGTGGAGCCTTCTCTGTTCAAGCTGCAATCCTTTGGAACAATCTTCCTTTGTCTCTCCACTCAACTAGGGACCTGTTGCCCTTCTGGAAAGCATTAATACCTGGCTCTATAATTTTTAAAAGTGTGTTCCAGGTTGAACAGTTTGTATTTGGCTGTTAACACCAGGATCTCTTTGCAGTTGTCACTTGTGCCGTACACTTTTTGTTTAAATAACAATATTATTAATAACCAGGCAGCTTTGCTTGCATTGCTTTCTTCCTCTCTTGCATTTTCCATCTAAACCCAAGTCTTTGTCTACAAAAGAACGTATACAGTGCATAACAATATTACCCAGAGGAAGGATAAGGAGGATGTGATTCCATTACCACTGTCACTCCAAAACACAAACAAAAATACCAAAAATGATTTGGTTAAGAACCCACAGCTCCAATTACAGTATTAACAAATCCTATAGCTGTGTCCCTAATAACCAGTCAGAGTCTCCCTCAAAACAACATGGAGAATGGTCTGCGCACTGCAGTGCTCCGCAGCTACAGGCAAAGATGGCTTGTCAATAAATGAATGAAGCACTGTGTTTGTGACTATGTTTCTGTTGCTCTCTGGGGCACCAGATTCACAAACCTTGGTGTAGGAAGATACCCAATCTCCTTTCTTCTTATTGTTGTTTTGGCCTAGTGCCTAATTTGTAAAAAATAAGTGCCAAGTCCTAATGTATTTCTTAGGAGTCTACTGCTTAATGGCAGGGTTCTGAATACCTATGCTGTTTAGTCTTAATTCCACATCATGCCTCTTTTATTAACAACCATACTTTCCCTATTTATTTCAGTCTTGCAGATTTATTTTCATCCTTTTTTTCTCCCTTTGTGGCTGTTGTTCCAACTTTCTCCTTACCCACTATTTTTGCCTTTTTCTCTCTTGATCTGGCTTAAAGTCTGATGCTGGAAAAATAAAGGCTGGGCCCCAAAAATGAGTGTCGGTGGGCCTCACCTGTAACTGCAGGCTCCAGTTAAGCACCGTCTTCATCTCAACAGTACGAGTGGATAAACCTAAGGAACAGCTTGGGTTTAGCAATTAATTTACACCAGGCCCAATAGGAAGAGGAAGAGTAAGACACAGAGGAGTAACTCTGAAGAGAAGTACAGAACCATTGTGTGAACCACTGCCTCTGATCTTGGTCTTGTATAATTTCAATGCTACATAACACTGGTGTATAGGATGTTGTTGACACTGCAGGGTACGAGCAGTGCCTTATGATCAGGTCTCAGAAGCCCCCACCACAATAAAAAAGGGCAAGAGATTCACTCTGTGGGTGAGAGTGGCGAGTGTACCTGCACCAGAGTGTGACAATGTGCAGTATGAACTGCAGTGCACATTTTTGCAAATTCCATGAATGCAAAATATTCCTGACAACATACAAATCTGTGTGTGTTGCTTTATGTAGGAGAACCTCCGGATCAACCAGTGTCTCCCCTCCCCACAACCCTTGCACAGTGCCTGATTGGAAATCTAACCGGGTAGGTGACTGTCTTACAGCATCTCCCACAGTCTAATTTTCCCAAACAGGCATGAACTTTCAGATTTCTACCAGCAAAAAGAGGACGCACAACTTAAAGGTGTAAACCCAACCTTTTGATTTATGTGGACCCCCATTTTAACATTAATGGAACCCAGGGACCCCCACTGAATCATCATTGGAATTCGGGGACCCCCGCCTGAGTCATTACTGGAAGCTGGGGACCTAATATGTTAATATTTGTTAATATTTTATAATTTTCTAAGTCGCGGACCCCCTGAGAAGGCTTCGCGGACCCCCAGGGGTCCCCGGACCACAGGTTGGGAACCACTTGTGTAAACAATTGGAGTATTACTTCAAGTGGGTGAGAACCCACCTCAAATACTAATTACAATCCTTGTCAGGGTGATCCACTAAAGTCAATAAATAAACCTGTGGTGAACCCTCTGGTAGCTTGCCACAAAGAAGTCAGGCATAATTTAGAAGCAATGTTTAAATTATTTATGCAGCACTCAAACAGTAAAAAAGTGAAAACAGCACAAGAAAAATCAGAAAACCAATTAAATAAATTGAGTAAATGTTAATTTTTGGACCTGGTCCTTTCTGTAGGCCATCCCCAGACTTTACCCTCCACCTTTTTGCTGAATTTGATTTTGTTGGCTTTAGGACTCTATGCACTTTGTTACTCCTTAGCAGTGCTAAAGTGTTTATGCTCTTTCCTTAAAACATGGTAGTCAATTGCCATACTTAATTTACTTGTAAGTTCCTATTAAAGTGGCACTACATGTGCCCAGGGCCTGTAAATTAAAAGCTACTAGTGAGCCTGTAGCACTGGTTGTGCTACCCACCTAAGTGACACTTTAAACATGTCTTAGGCCTGCCATTGCAGAGCCTGTGTGTGTGGTTTACACTGCCACTTCGACCTGGCAAAATAAACTTTTTCCCAGGCCGTAACCATGCCTTTTTATTCATAAATGTCACTTCTAGGGTAGGCCTTGGACAGCCCGGAAGGCAGTGTGCAGTGTATTTGAAAGGTGGGACATGTACCTTTAAGTTTACATGTCCTGGTAGAGAAAAACTCTTGAACCCGTTTTAGCTATTGTAAGACCTATCTCTGTTATCATAGGATAATATTGGAGTTACCTTATTACATTTTATATAATTTCCAAATTGGAAGGAATAATCAGTTCATGTTTGGTGCATCTAGAATCACAATTTAAAATCCTGACTTATAAAGAGGACCACTGGAATTGTGCAATCGTGCAGCAGTTGTGTTATTTGCAAAAATATAGATTTGCAGCATCGGCCACATAACCAGGGTGACCAGAATTTTAAAGCCAAAAGCCGGGACATTTCACAAAAATAGAAGAAGGACTACAATTTTACTTCAAATGAGTGCACAGAATGACAGCGCTAATCACCATAGAATAACAGAAGGGGCACTGAGAACATAAAAACAATTTTCAAAGCAGTGTAATGCCTGTTAACACTTGTTAACTATTCCTGCTTTGGAAAAGAAAAAAATACCTCCCACTGTTTTCAGCCAACCCTCTCTAAAAACCGGAACATGAGCGAAATTTCCCAAAATCTGCTGGGACAACTGGTGAAAATCTGGGACTGTCCAGGCAAATCCAGGACGCCTGGTCACCCTACACATAATGCACCATCTGCTACATAACATGTAGATTTTAGCAAAAAACATGAAGATTTTAGCAAAAAAAATATGTTTTTAGCTCAGATGTTCAAAAGTTACTGGGGGCTTCAGTTATAGAAATCGTTTTGCTGCTCTGCCCTTTGCCAACCTGAAAGGGCAGGAATGCACCATATTTATGAGATATGGTGCATTCCTCTCCTTTCAGCCAGCACTGGCGCACAATTTTGTGCCTAGCAGAATGCAGGCACTCTTACACCATGGTGTAAAGGTGTCTGAGTGGTTGGAAGGATTGTTTTTGTGCAGAAAGGGACACCTTCCTGCACAAAAACAATCCATGGAGATGTTTTCCTTGTTCTATGTGTGCTGCAGAATGCAGCACACATGGAAGGAGTTAATAATGAGGTGAAATTAAAATGTTTCTCCTTGTCACGCCTGCTCTGGGGAGGCATAGGATTTTGGTGCTGCCCCAGGTTCATGTGGTTTTGTAAATCTGGGGCAGCGTCAAAATCCATGGGTTTTGCTTGATAACGTTCACCGCAACACCCATGAAGTGCCACCTTGATGCAGAATAAGGCAATGCAGCATTTTGCGTTACCTTGCTCCATATCTATGAGGTTATGCAAAGCCACACTGGATAACTTTACGTCACCTCATAGATATGACAGAGAGGCCCTCGCCACTAAAGCGTCTAAGAAATAGTGACGCTCCGCTGGCGCAGGCCTCTTGTAAATAAGTCCCTTAAAATGCAGCGACACGTGTTTCTTTGCAGTGGAATGTTATGTGCAAGGACTGACTGGTCACTTTTCCGTTGCTTATTGCTATAAATGGGTGTTAAACTGGTACTAATAGGTTGTACCAAATCCCCAGGCAGTGTTAGTAAGAGTAAATATTACAAAATAATGAAGTATTACTATTATAAAATGTTCTCATCATGCCGCATATTTTGCCTTTTCTTGCCAAATAATTTACTCTACTCTGCCCCATAAATTGACTGTCCTCTGCCACATAATTCCAGTCGCCCTGCTTATGGTAAAGTCGGATTTTAAATTACAATTCTAAAAATGCCACCTTTAGAAATCTGCCATTATCTTGCCTTAGACTGCAGCCTGTCTCTGGTCACACCACTGGGCGTAGTTGGCAGTTGGGCTTTGTGGATTCCTCCTAGACAGCCACATAAAATGGGGGTGTAGGTGTGACTGGATGGGCCATCACTGGCAGGATGGGAGGGAGGATCTGGGCCCAGCCTCACTTACACCTGAATAGGCTGTGTCCTGTCTCCACACAATGGGCTGCATTCCCCTGTAGTTCGTCTGGACCCAGGGACAGAAAGGCAGGGCATCTGTGCACTTCAGAGGGATGCCTCTAGAAGCTTCTCCTCACTTCAAAGACACAACTGTGTATAAAAGCAGGACCTCAGACACCACCACTTCAGTACACTTTTGGATGTTTTCATGCTCTGCCAGGAAGAAGGACTGCTGTGCTGTTATAAGGACTGCGCTTACCTGTTGCCCTCTTGCCTCACTGAGAATGACTGGACCTGCAACTCTTGAATCCAGATCCCAGAGTGACTCCAAAGGCTAATTGGCTGGCCTTCTGATCTGATGACTCAGAGACGTAACAGGCTTCCATCAATCTTGCATCTGCACCTGGACTCAGCCATCTGCGAGTCTTCCCTCCCAAGTGGTGCCACTCCAGTCCTGGAACCTTGAATGTGGGCCTAAGGTGCTCTGCCAGCCTCAGTAGAACAGAAGCATCTCCTCTGCTGAGTGGCGCAACCCCGAGCAGAACGGACACATGTCTGCTGCTGTGTGGATTGCATCTCTAGCTGATGGTAGCTTTGCCGACAGTGCTCTCCACATCGCAAGCCCCATCGACAGGATCTCGGAGACAACACAGGCTTTTGCATCGAAGCCTTGTCGCATCTCGGAATCATCACTTCAGCTGCGTGACACATCTTTGATGTGGACCCTCACAATTCTATGCAACCCAGAACTCCGTTCAGTGGGCCTAACTGGGTCTCTGTTTACGGCCCATGCTCCATCATTGTGGGCCTGAACTTTTAGCTTTGTCCCAATCCAGATCGACCAGATATCCACAGTGGCTGCTTTTTTGGTGCTATTTTCTCTAAAAACTTTAAAATTCAATCTCTCTTGTTCTACTAATTGGATTTTTGTTGCTTTGGTCTTGTTGTATTTATTAAATTAAACTCTATTTTACTAACCTGGGATCTTTTCATGTGGTGTTTTCACAGTTTTTCTGTTTTAAGTGTTGCACAAATACTGTACACATTGCTGTAAGTTAAGACTAACTGCTCTGTGCCATGCTACCAGAAGGTTGAGCACAGGTTAATATGGGGTTTGCATGTGTCTTACCATGACTAGGATTGTGGTTGCTTCTTGACCAGGGCTCATACTCCAGTCAACCAGTAACCCAATTTCTAACATTAATAATTAAAATGACACCAAAGCAACAAAAATTCAATAACTAGATCCGGAGATATGAATTTTTAAAGTTTGAAAAAAAAATAGTGCTAAAAAGCACAAAGTGACAACAACAGCTATCTGGTTGACCTAGACTAGGTCACGGTCAAAAGTTAAGTCCGACCACAATGGAGTGCTGGTTGGACACGTTGGCAGAAGAAGCTGCAAGCTGGGTTAGATATGGAGCTTGGAGACAGTGGGTTGCTGAAGAGCAGGGTCCTGACTCAGTAATCTGAGTGGGCGAAGTCCAAAGTCTGTGTTGAGGAATGTCTCAACATTTACGGGCTGCTTCTCGGCTTTGGTCCTGATGAAGTCTGTATGCTCAGACTCAGAAACCTTTCTGGAAGTCAGATTTCTTTCAGTGTGACACACAACCAAGCTGAGACCAACCAGCAATTTGATGTCGACAGTGGTGATTTTAAAAGCAATTCCTGTCTCCATTGTTTCACCAGGCAGAAAGTTGGCAAGAAAATGTTGAAATCCCAGCTTTTGCAAAGTGGGCAGGAGTACAACCTAATACCAGCCAAGTGCCCAGGACCTGGGGGGCACCAATTGGGGGTAGATATTACTCCAACAGAATCCAGCAGCAGGATCCAAGACAAGTGTAGTTTGTGCTGGTCAACTGAGCAGTTGTTGGGAGAGAGGACTCAGAATCTCAAATAGGATGTGAGCCAACTGCCCCTCGGAGTCACTTCTAGGATCCTGGGTTCAAGACAAGGAAGTACAGTCTTGCTTTAGGTTCTTCAGACAGCAGGATGGCCTTTCTACTGATCCTCCCCATGTCCTGGAGTGTTCTATGGAGAGGTCTGTGGGGACACTATTATACCCAGCGGCAGCCTTTTGCTAGGGGGCAAGTCTTTGTCCACACCCTGAACCAGCTCTGGCCAGTTCCTCTACCCCCACTGGGTTTGGCTATCCTGATTAGAGAAACAATGGAGAGGCAGGACTAAGTGGTTGATTACAGGTTTGGCTGGCGGGTTTCATGCTAGGTCGGAGGGCGAAAACCTAAGTGGCCTAGCAGGAAGCAGGCTACAGGATTGTCTCCGGCTGGAAATCGAGCAGGTGACCATGCTGTAGTGAGCAGGGTGCTAGTCAGGGGGGGACCTGCACTGCCCATGGCAAGTGCATGGGAAGTGCAGGGGTACCCCTGTGGCCCCTTGCACCCATTCTCCGCCAGTCTTTTCATGGCGGTGGTACTGCTTGCAGCGCTGCCCTGGTGGATTAGGACTTCTGCCACCACCGGACTGCTGGGATCCACAATCCTAGCAGAGCTGGCGGTTCACTGGCGGTCCAACCGCCAGGGTTGTAATGTGGTGATTGGACCGCCATATTGGCGGCAGTCCAGACTGCCACCGCCACTGCGAGACTGGTGGTCTATAGACCGCCACACTTGTAATGAGCCCTTAAGTTTGAGCTTCATCTGCATACACACCCTTTTAAGCTCAGGAAGGGGCTGGGTACAGTCCCAGGTGAATATGGTATGGGAGCAGTCCTCCCCACTCTTAGGGCCCTCCTTTCCATTTTAGGGAAGAACATGCCAAGTTTTTTAAAGTATAATTTCCAAAATAGCAATATAAAATCCAACTTATCCATTAAGCTTTAAATTACAATTAAAATGAGCCCTTAGGCCTTTTTTCTAGCTACTGCCAAACTGAAATAGCAAGGAGGAAAGGTAATGGTATAAACTATGGGAAAGCCAGCGGTGCCACAGGGAAAAATTACTGTTTAAGATTTTACTGCTAACACATGTAAAACATAAATTATATATGTCCTACTTTTTTTAATGCCATGCACCCAGCCTTATAGGCATTTAGGGCCTTCATTAGAACAAATTAAAACATTGAAACATGTTTTACATTTATACTTGAGTGGGTGGCACAATACCTACTGCCCCCACTAGTAATATTTAATTTAGCGGTCCAGAATACATGTAGTAACATATACTAGGCATTTGTAAGTGAATTAAGGCCCATATTTATACTTTTTGACGCAAAACTGCACCGGCGCAGTTTTGCGTAAAAAATATTACCGCCGGCTGACGCCATTTTGGTGCGCCGTGCGGGCGTCATATTTATACTTTGACGCACGGCAGCGCAAACAACAGGTGGGAGTTATTATTTTTGACGCACACCGCGGCGTCAAGTCGTAAAGGAAAACGACGTTAACGCGGCGGAAATGACTGTGGGTTGATTTACGACACCGCAAACCATATAGCTTAAATAAACACAGCGAACACAGCCATTTCACCAGAGGAGAGCCAAAATGGATCCCAGATGCCACTACAGACCCCAGGAAGATGACAGCAGACCAGGAACCAGCCAGGAGGACACACACAAGAACCAGGACACTTTTAAGAAGAAAAGAAAGTGTCGTTTCAGTGCAGAGGAGCAGGAAATCCTGGTTAAAGAGGTGACGGAACACCAGCACCAACTGTTTGTCACATCAAAGTTGCCAATCAGTAGGAGAGAGGCTATATGGCAACAAATTGTCGACAAGATTAACAGTGTGGCTGAAGTACGCAAAACAGTCAAGAAACGCTGGCATGACTGCAAACGCAGAACCAAGGAAAAGATGGCCAGGAACAGGAAGGCAGCACTGCAGACTGGAGGGGGGAGTCCAGCACACCAGGAGGCCCTGGACCACATGGAGGAGATGGTCGCAGCCGTCATCCCTGAGGAGATCATCACAGGGATTCAAGGACAGGACAGCGCAGACTACCAGGAGACAACGCACAAGCAGGGTAAGTCGCATGGGGAATTATAATGCAATAATGTCAACTGTGAGCATGGGGGGGGATACCGACCACTAAATGCATGGAAGTCATCTAATACATGGAGTGGCATGGGTAAAGGGGCACGGCAGGGGGGCATAGCCCGTTCTGAGAAGACCTGGGGCACACCATTACACAACACCAACAACAGTCCCATGAGGGCATGCTGTCATGCCAACGATGGAGCAAAGGGAAAGCCACGACAGGAGGGCAGGCCACTACGTCAAACTGACATCCTGGCACTCGTCAGCCAACATACCTCCTACATTAACTAGGGCCCTATTAGCAATCCTCTATCCAAACCGACAACCGCAATGTAACTGCAACAACAGTTGCCACTACCACCTCTGATCTGTGTGCAGCTCAAGTAGCCAATGGCAGTAACCTCCCCATGGAACATACATACCTAAATTAGGGGGTGAGGATGACATCTGCAACAATCTCCTGAAACAAGACAAAGGCCCCCAGTCCACTCAAATGTCAATGCCCATAGTTGTCACAAACATCAGCCAAAGTAAACAACAATAGGAGCGACACAGCACTAAGGACACACCCATGCTGCATATGTCAGGGTCCATCCTGTGCCTGGGTAACAAGGCAACATCACAAATGTCATACTGCTCAGACAACAGCATTGAGGAGGGGACACATGTAACTGGTCGCTGAAATACACCTGCACAGTCAGAGGACGAAATAGGACACTGATACGACTATCAGGGCAATCCAATGTAACACACATTACCCAACATCAGCAGGACCCATTAACAATGTCAACATCCATATCAGATCATAACATTGCCATGCATAGGATATGCAACATGTCAATTACATTTAAGTCGATGTGAACGATCAGGGATTGGGGCAGGTCCTGATAGTTAAGTGTGCTGCCAGGGCCATCAGAACACCCACAGCCAGTGAAAGGTCTCACCATGAGAATGGATATACACGGAGGGTCGAGAAGGAAAAGAAGGTGGCAATTCTCTATTTGGCATAAAGCAACACCTAGAGGCGATGAGGCTGACAAGTCTGATAACTCAATAACATACATGTGACACACAGGTGGGCCATAGGCCTGAAACAATGCCCATCTGAAGGACTGCAGATATAAATACAAATCAAGATCACAAAGTGAATTCATCAAAAGGCAGGCACGTCACGTCAAAATTGTCACAACACAGACACACTAATTGTACCCTGTTTCATTGCAGAGGAAGATGGATCTCCTGCCGATATGCCTGTCCCAGATTTCCCTGATGACATGGATGACGAGCCGATAAACATTCCCCAGGAGACTATCCAAAAGGTCCTTGAAACCCTCCAGACCCCACCTTCAGTCACAAGGAGGAGCACAGAGCAAGCAGCCATCGCAGAGGATCCACCCACCACCCCAATTGTAAGACCTGCCAGCTCCAATACAGCTGAGGACTCAGACGACACTGGCACCAGCTTTGAGAGAACTGTAGTTGGAGTACAGCGGGAGCTGGCCAAGGAGATGCGGGTGGGGATGCAAAATATGGCAGCCAGCCTTGAGGGGGTGCGTTTGTGCATGATGTCATCTGCAGATCAGGCAGCAGCTATGCAAGCCCTAACATCTATCGTGCAGGAACTGCAGAAAACCCAGAAGGAAATCAGCACATCTGTAATACAGTTGACCCAACACCTACAACAGCAATCCTGTCAACGCGTGCACGAATGCAACATTGAGCCCCTCAGGGCCGACCTGGCTGCCTACCATCGTGATGTGGCTGCTATTCTCAAGAACCAGCAGTCCCTCCTTGCAGCAGTACTGCCCTTAAGACCTTCACAGGGAGCAGCGACCGGGATGTCTGACTCCACGTCTTCCAACACTGAGGTGTGTGTTGCCCCTTCACAACAACAACAAGGACAAAGCAGGCAACACACACATCGGAAGAAGAAGACATGGAACAGATCACATTCACAAGGAAAATGACCCGGAAGCACTAGTCCCTGCCACATGGCCAACTATTACCAAAGTCCTGCGTTTTGAAACATGACTGTCTTACAACTGTACTCAAGCACTGTTCTGCTAACCACTGTATAACTTGTCACCCAGCCCAGTGATTGTCTCTCTCCTACTCATTGGCTAAGTCTGTCCCTCTGCACTGTCTGAAACAGCAACCCCAGCATGACAAAAGCATTTAGGTAAACCCTTGTGTTGGATCACAATGGAAGATATCACTATAATGGACTCACAATCATGGACAATGTACATATAGCACTACAGCCCTTTTCAATAAATAGCACTTACACAACAAATCTGTCTCTGGGTAATATGACATATCAACTGCGCTGTAGATTATTGAAATGTCCATACTGTCAAATAACGTAGCTTGTCAATACAACTGTCCAGATATTATGTAGTTAGAGAAATCTGCACAGTGACCATGATTGCATCATACTCTGCCCATCCTGAGGGAATAATCTGGTGAAGTGAGAAACCATACACCACCATGCTGTGTTGGACAGAAGAATGCTTCCTCAGGGGATAACTAAGTCATCAAATAGTGCCCGCTAAATGTTGTCAACGTGCAAAAATAACACAATAAACATGCCACACTAATCTAAGTAAACACTAAAAAAACTGCACAAATGAAGGTGTCTGAGTTAACATACAAATAGGTAATCATGCCGAACTGTGTCACAAATGATGTATGAGTGTCATGAAGACAAGAATACAAGATTGCCAATGAGAACTCATCTTATAAGGGTGTGCACGAACATCACACTGCAGTCAGACCTAAAACTGTTTCCCCAATATCAAGTCTGGAAGCACTGTTAGTGACTTTGAAAACACACTTATCAACAGAAACACATTGTCATCCATATTAACTGTGATTGGTGGTTGCAACAAAGGGTAGACACTTTGCAAGGTAGCTCTGGGTTAGCTGCCAATCGTACAGCTCAGTTGGGATTTGTCTGTAGCATTGGACACAGATGTTATAGTACAAAAGAGATGTACACGGAATCCAAACCCACGATCAAGTACCATTCAACACATACTATTAAGGGGTAACCAAATATTTATTAAAAGCTAACCATAGATGAGGAAACTGAGGGAAAAGTCTTACCTACCCTAATCTACCCTGACTACTTATTACCCACAACTGTCCCTAACTAACCTAAGCTACACTTACTTATCACATGTAACAAAACGTTCTAAACATCTACCCCCCTTTTGAGACGGGACACATTGAGGACAACACATACTAACCTAAACACATACTATACTATCCTAAACAAACATATATTTTTTGGGTAAATTGTTTTTTTTATGTTTTTTGCTTTTTTTTTTTTTTTACACACAAGAACCCCAACATAGCCCCTCACCCAGGTAAGGGTAATAAGTCAAAAAAGAAACAAGCAGGACCCCCTACCCCCCACCCACTAACACTGATTAAACTAACAACCTATACTAACCTAACACTAAGCCTCCTAAGCCCACTAAGTATAAGAACAAGGAAAGAGGAGGGAGGGGAGGGTATCATGTCCATCTATTCAACTGTCTAGAGGTTGGCCCTCCGGAGGGTCCTCTTGATATCCTTGACCCGCTGTTTAATGTGCTGCACGTCCCGGCTCAGGTGGCTCACCTTGCGCAGCACTTTGTCCATCTTGTTTTCAAGTCTATTGAAGGCTGCAGGGTCAACAGCTGGAGCAGTGGCAGTCTGGGTACCGGTGGAGGAGGTCTGTGTGGGCTGTCCTGCACCGGTGGCAATGCTGGGGCCAGGAAGTCCAGCAGATGTAGATTCAACAGCTGTGGGTGGGGCCACCTGGTTCAGATTGGTGGTTGTTTCTGTGGTGGCTGTGGTGGGCACAGTAGGCCCACCCTGTGGGAAGGCTCGCCATGCCCCGGAGGCACGTTCATGGCGATATCGCCGGGCCATCCTCCGGAACCCCGACTCCACCAGCAGGATGTGCTCGTATCGCATGGCCCGACGCTGAAATTCACGGACCTGGTCTGGAGTCATGTTAGAAGCTGTGAAGACAAATGCAGATATGCCACATTAGTAACTGCATTGTGTGAAACACCACAGCAAGTTAATCAGACATTACATCTACTGTACTTCTAACAGCTCATATCACGATACAGAGCATCGAATGTCCCTGAGGAAGTACATGGCAGGCCAGACAACAAAGGTCACATCACACAAAGCACATTCATAACCCACAAGATGGGTAACAACTGGCCTTGACTTGCAATCTGAGTTCTGACAGTTAACATCTAAGAATCATGCTGCATATCCTCCACCAAGAGCTGGGCTACAAATGTCAGTATACGGAAAGCAAAACTAAAGCCACATGGACTGCAAGTTGTAACTGGACTTTCCAGTATGGTACCAAGTGCCAAACCTGAGTGTGTATACTAGTATGCAACCAAACCGTCACTTCTTCACAGGTATGTGTAACATACTGGTAGCATCAATACTAGGTATCCCATTCACAAACCCATGGCCGTGTTTGAGGGGGGGCGGTGGATACACAACTATAATTTGCCAACAACATGTGCACCGAGGAGTGTGTAGGCTAATCCACACATGTTTGTCTCTACAGACACACCACAGGTAAGGTCTATCTACATTTTGGAGTCAGCAAACCCTAGAGGTCTCATAGGGTCAGACATGTCAGGAAAATCAGAACTTAGTACACAACATATACTTCCAGTGAGGCCTGACTTACATCAGACACAGAGTTGCTAGAACACCCATGATCATGAATTGCATGCACACCTAGGCCATTACACTCAGGTTCCACAGACTTGATGCACTACATGTGGAAGTACATGATGCTAGGAGGTTATACCTACTGTTTCAAAATTACGTAAGTAAATAGTGAAGCAGATGTCTATTGGGAAGCTATTAGCTCCACCAATCTTAGAGAATGTGGGTCTGACAGGCTGACTAAATAGGGGCTGACTTCCGTTGCGACTCTTGGTGATACAAGTGTCAGAGACATGACTATCCCCTGTACTCACAGTGGGGCCTACAGGGATGTCCTACAATCCCTACATGATACCATTGGATACGCATTGGCTAACTCAAAACATGTGAAAACTGCATTCCCACTCATGGAACAAGTGAAAAACTTGCCCACAGCATCACACCTTGCTATGCGTCCAACTCACACGAGTCCATAACCAGCAAACACAACACATAACAGACATATCAACACTTACTGTAGTGGTCGGGGTCCTCAAATGTCGCCACCTCTTCCACAGTGTAGGGCGCCGGTCCACCTGTAAGGTATGGAAGGAAGAAATGTGCTCAAAATCTGTGCACAGTGCAACCTTTTCAGTATCATATACAATGTGTAGGCTGAATAAGTAAATGGCAGCCATTCAGACATGATGGTACTGCATCTGATATTTCACGGCCAACTTGTACATAGAATGGGGCTCCTGTGACAGTTACACACATATCTGCACACATATATTGGCCCTAACTATCATGTGGTTGCAAACTTGCCCCATAATTGGTGAGCACTAAAAAATATGGAGTGTAATCATCTCATCATGTGCATCCAAGAGAAACATCCAACGCCTGGTTACTTGAGGACTGCATTACCAGTCACACATGCCTTGTGGCCATGACACATTTAGTGCACATAGGCCCAATGTACAGAGGGAGGGGCAGGGACTCCTGTAAGCCATCCTGTTGTTACAGTATAGTCAATTGATGTGGCCCAGCTATGGTGATTTGCACCAACCATGGAGATGTAAAGCCATGTGCATACACTTGGACTGCCATCCATATTTGGATTGTGGCTCAACCGATTCCAACAAACATCTTATGATGTTAGCTGAGGGCACCTTACACCTTTACACGATGTATACAAATCATGAACTGACATTTATCCAAAAAGATTAAGAAACACAATAATCCCACACATTCATAGTACTTCTGTGAACGCTTTCTTTCCACACTCACCAGACTCACATGAGACCAATGTTTGAGCCACTTTGCTATTATAAATTGTCGTGAAGGCAGCACTCATTTTCAGCATCATGTAGTGATTCTAAAGTCAGTCTAGCAATTGCGTCAACATAGTTGGCCTAAATGTTGGTACATCTGTACTTCTCTGTCAATAGTACCCTATATAGGCATGATTGGCTCCTATTTTGTTAGCTGTGCTGACAGAAAGGCCGCACCAATTTCCTTCATAGTAAAGTTACCTGTAAGTTTGCTGAGCATGTGCTACCTGACAGCTAGCAATTGTAATCCTTGCCATAGTGCATCAATGATCCCCTTATATGTCCCCAAAATTACACACAGTCATCAAGTTAGCTGGCAGACATTGCACTAATCCACTGATGTCATTACAGAGCATTTATTTGTGCACAATAACAATAGTCGTACTCACCAACAGTGCCACCAATCATGATTCCCAGGTGGTCCAAGAGATCCTGCTCCCTGGTGATGAGGTCAGCCCACCGGTGCTTCAGCTGGTGGTCACTCCTCTGGCTGGCATACACACGCTGCAGGTGATGCCGCACCTTTCCCCACCGGATTCTGCGTGCCTCAGTGTGATACCCCTGTATCACCCTGCCTCGATCATCAGTGGCAAGAACTGGCACACAAGCCATATGAAGCCCCCCAACTCCTCTTCACCCATCTTGCCAAGACGTGGCCTACCAGACATTGTAGAAATGTGAAAGGGAATAGGGGTTAAAGAAATAGAAAGGGGAAAAGGGGGAAAGTAGGGGTACAAATACAGAAGAAAAGTAAACTTAACCACTAAAAGAGCTCACCTATCCCCAAACTACCACTACCCACAACAGACTCCCACAAACAACAAAAACACTAGAAAAATGGACAAATGGACACAAAACACAGTAGGACAGTATACACCAATAATATTTATTTCACAAATCAATGGACACCACTCTCTACACAGCCACACAGTCTAGAAGAATCATAGACTGCAAAGTGAAAGTACACCCTCTGTACATGATCTGTAAACAGGATATCCTATTACATCACTTCCTGAATAAAATGTCCGCCCTTTTTCGTGTTTTGCGTCATATTTTTTTCACGCGAACAGTTTGTGCGTCATTTTTTTTGACGCACAGGAGTGAAAATTAGCCCGCATCCAAATAATAGTAAATAGCCTGTACAATTATCTGGATGCGGCCTAATTTTCACTCCTGTGCGCCAAAAAAAATTACGCAAATTCAGTATTGGTGTACAAAAAATGACGCATAAAGCTAGCAATGTCAAAATTTCAGTGCATGAACTGGGTTTGGGCTTTTTTTCTGTTTTTATGTTATGTTACATTTGGGACACATCAGAGATAGCCTGATGGCACCCACTATGGTGTTGATGGTATATGTTCACATGTGTGACATCACACTGCAGCAGACCATGATCCGCTACTTCCTTCACAGTATTTTGACGGTTGGCTGACGCACTAGATGGCCATATATGTGGCCTACATATATGTATTGCACAAATTGGGCATGTTTGGCATCAGGAGAGGATAGCAATGTGACGCACATATGTACAATACCTAAATGCCTTTGGCTCAATGTGTGCGCTGTGGCAACTAACGTATTTGTTGACCAGGTGTGTGTGTACATCACATGAAGCATTATTGTACATTTGGTTGTATGAATGTGACGTCCATGTGTCCAACCCTTAGATGCAAGTCGTTGTGGAAATGAGAGAGGACATGTGTTAGTCATACATGTAGCAACATCCGTAATGTGGACTTCCAAGATTTAGGGTAACGTAGACACCACATATGACAAAGCATGCACCAGATAGATGGCAGACGCTTGTTCATGTCAATGGTCCACATTTTCAACATCCTATGTCCTAGAGTTTTGGTAACAGCTTCCTAGGCACTAGTTGGTGAATCCCACAGTGAGTCATACACATGCATTGAGGAAGTGGGTACCATGTTGTTTGCCCAGACAGACAAAGGTGAATCACAAATGTATGATGATACCACAGTTGAGGTAATATAACTGAGCCACAACTCTCAAGTGGCTGTGGTGGACCAGCAGACGAGGCAGCACATGTCCACATATTTCCAGTGATCAATTGCACATAGGTGTCTTGGTCATGTGTGTGGTCCAATGTTGATCCTGTATATTTTTTGGTGTGTGATTTGTCACAGTTCGGTCCAGGACTCATCATGAGTCAGTGGCAGCTATTCCTGTATCTACTGAGTATCCTTTGTTGATCAATGTGAGTAAAGTGGATGTGGACATGAGAACCTACATGAGGATGGTCCCACCCTGTCACTAAAGACGTGTAATGAGACAGTCAACAGGGCAACCTTGGTGTGCTGAGTGAGATAATGTCTCAGGTGTCATGTTCCGGCAGGTGTCATTACAACATTTGTACACAGGTTAGCTTCTGCAATTCCCACTGCATCTGGGAACATCACAGCCTCTGTGCTGATTATTCTCGCAGCTATTCACCACACACAGTCTATCAATATGTTGTGAGCAATGTAATTCTGTGTGTGAACTGTCAGGGTCCTGACATGTGTGGATTTTTCATGGACATTATCAGAGGTTGCTGGTTCTGCTGAAGGCCCCGTACCCAATCCCTGCATACGGTCCTGGGACACTGTCACACTTTGTCATTCATGCATAAATGAGACCCAGACAAGGGATGGGCCATGAATTTTGGTTTTCACAGAGGATTTAACTCATATGGTACAGTTAAAAGGCAGATGATGCTATACAATGTATTTGGGTATGCATTGAAGAAGCACATGCCCAAATACCCCCTGATGAATGAGAGGTTTGCTAACGCAAGTATGGTACATATGTAGACACAGGGATATTTTAGTGTGACGCACAGACAGATGCCACTCAGGCTGACAGAATGCAGGGTGAATCAGGATCCAGCAATTTGACAAGTTACATAATCAGTGGTCTGACTAAGACTGTTTGGAGGACGAACAAGACAGTTGACATGTCAAACTGAGTATGTCCTGTGTTTTTGAAGGTGACAAATGAACCCAAGGGCTGTGTTACATGGCTTAATTAGTATCAATGCTTAACGGTGTATTTGACAAAATGGCAACTCCTATGCTGTTCCAGGCATCAGCAGGGGCAGTGCTTGTTGAAATGGGTGGTGTGCATGGAGGTGATCACAGGCGTGGGCTGCATCTGTTTCTTACAAGTCCTGTAGGTGAGATTTGCATTCTAATGGCCAACAGACATTTTCACACGGGAAGCAATCTACAGGTGCTAACAGGGCTTGGAAACTAGAAGCCAGTGTATTAATTGACCTGACGTCCATGCAGTCAGATGTTCTATGACAATGGCATACCATAAGAAAGGGTGTAGCCCACTGGATTGTTATTGACAAGCTGTGTGTGTATAGGAGGGAATATCAGGGTACACATCTTAGTATTCCAGGGACCTCTTCAGAAAGGTGGGTTGTGACCAGGTGCATGGGTGTGTCAGGAGTTAGGAAATGGGCTGACATGTACATGGAATGTCATGTGCGCAATGCTGCTCATATGTGTGGCATTTGTGCTGTCTATGTACTGCTTCTATGGAACTCTGGTCATAGATAGTCCTTGCAAATATTGGATGCAGTTGGACTTACTGCTGTCAAGGGTCTGGTCAGACATTCCTGTTACTGATGGTGTCTTAGTTGTGTGCCATATGCTGCGTTGGACCATGATTTCAACATGTATATGTGAAATAGGTGTGGTCCTCTGCTATTGGCCTTCAAAGGAGAAATGTACATGATATATGTCATTTACAGTGTGTGTGTATGTGACCATTGTATGATACGCATCACATTAGCTCTGGGATTTTCAGTGTCCTAATCGGTATATCAGCAATGCTCCATGAGGCAACACTCTTAATCTGATAGTTAGAGATGAAGGTGTGCAAAAATGAATAGCCAAACGATGATATGGTGATTATTATAGGTGTTTATTTAAATTAGTTCATAAAGTGGTGATGGTGATTATATTTAAAAGAAATTGTTCACGATATGTTGCCGCCTGCGTAAACCAGCGGCCGTGTTCTGTTGTTCCCCCTCATGTTGCTGGCCACCATCCTCCTCTTCCTCCTCTTCAGGCATGTGTGGCTCGGGTTCCTTTTTATGCAAATATTGTGCAGAAGAGCACATATTAGGATGATCTTACAGACCATCTCCGGGGAATATAGGAGGCTACCACCAGTGATGTCGAGGCACTGGAACCTTGACTTGAGGATGCTGAAGGTCCTCTCGACTATGGTGCGTGTCCTCCTATGTGCGTCATTGTAGGCACGCTCTGCTGCAGTACTCGGGTTGCCAATAGGTGTCATTATCCATGGCTGGATGCCATACCCCTGATCAGCTGCAAGAGAAAATGAAGGGGATCATGTTGATGTAGCTAGCCCTATTGAAATGACCTTTCATGGCAGTAGTTGTCTTGTGTTGTCTGTGACTCTTTTGTGTTATTATGTTGCATCCTAGGCTTGAAGGATGTACCATCTGCATTGTGTAGTTTCCTTGGCTGAACGAGTGTTTGCCTGCTGACCGGTTGTCAGCAGTATGTTTTGGGATTTACAGTACAGTGTGCCCTCCCTAGCATTGTGACATGTGATACAGGTGTCCCTGTGTCTTCACTGGGGGTGAGATGATAGTTCCATACACAGATTCATTTTGACAGTGTTGTTAACACGTTCATATCAATGTACCCTGGACATCCCATACCTTTAGACTTATGCAATGGATTAATGTAAACGTCATTGGGACACTTACAATTTGTAAGGTGACATTTAGGCAACCCACTCCACACGTTGTGATCTTTGACATCTTAACATTAGACTGTACACTAATTTCAGATGTGTGACAGGTTCAATGGTGACCTAAGAAACATGCCTAGCAGTGTCACAACCTCAGTGTGTTCCTATTGACATGTTGCTGTTGTGGAGAATGTGTTGTGTGTCCTAGAGGGTTGCTGTGTAGTGTGTATATAAGTAGGTTATTGTACTTACCAACAAGTAGTCCATTGCCATACTGTCCATCCTGGAAGTGTTCATTGATGGTGCAGTGACGGAAGATGAATGAGTCATGGACACTCCCAGGATATTTAGGCACGATGTTAGTGATCAATCCTTGATGATCAACAATGGCCTGCACATTGATGGAATGTGTGTGCTTCCTGTTGCGGTAGAGGTGTTCAGTTGCAGCAGGTGGCACAAGGCATACATGTGTCCAGTCGATTGCACCAAGGATGTGTGGGAAGCCACTAATGAGGTAGAATCCCTGTTTTGTTTCCTGCTGCTTCTGCAGTGTGTTAGGGAAGCAGATGTGGCGGGTGTAAGTCCGGTACTTTGGGCAAAAAGGCAGATAATGATGGTTGTGATATTCCGGCAACCAGGGCACCAGTTGTTTGAAAAGAGCCACTTGCCAGCATGTGAAATACGGCAAGCTGCTTGATTTCTGTTGGGATGGTGCATGGTGTCAGCAAAGTGGGTGCCAACTGCGGCTCAATGTTTTGCAGCAGCTGCTGAATGGCATGCCAGTTTAACCTGTACCTCTGGATGATGTTGTGTTCCCTGAGGCCATGAAGGATTGTTCTGCGGCGAAATATCCTCTCCTGCCTTCTGCACTGCCTTTGGGGTCCCTGCTGGTGTTGTGGTACCTGCTATTTTAGCTGCTGGGCTCTGCGTCTGCGTGCACGCTGGATAAGAATCACCTCCATGTCTCCCTTTTGCTGCTCTGCTGTTGCTTCTGTGTGTTCTGATTAAATACAGGTGTGTTTGCCCCATTTTAACGCCTGCCCTGACCCAGGCGTTAAATTTTGACGCAAATCACGCTGTGCGTAATTTTCCGGCTCCGCCTCCCGGCCCTGCGTCATTTTTGCCCGAAAGCATAAATATGACGCACAGCCGTTTAAGTCATTTTTTGGACGGGAACGTCTACCTTGCATATAATTAACGCAAGGTGGGTTGCCGCATCCAAAAAATGACGCACACGGTGGACTTTCGTCGTCGTAGGGCTCTGGCATCAAAGTTTAAATATGGGGCAAGGTTTGCGCTGAATGTGCGTCAGAATTTTTTACGCACATTTGACGCAGACGGAGTATAAATATGCCCCACAGGGTGTTGTCCAAGAGGGAGAGTATGAGTTCATGTCATCTGCATAGAAGAGGATGTTGATATCATGTGCGTGGATGACTCTGGCCAGACGGATCATGTATTTGTTGAAGAGGGTTGGGCTCATGCACTGATAAACCTTGAGGCACTCCACAGTTGAGTTTGCTGGCTTCCGAGCATGAACGGCTCTGATTTGCCAGTACAGTGGAACAAAGTGAGTGTACATCCTATGAAATGAATGAGTAATAAAGCAAGAAATAGCAAAAGGAAATAACAGTGGAGCAACACCATATATGGACATTTCAAGCAATGAAGGCCTAGAAAGGCAAGCAACAACAAAAGGAAAAAAGAGCATGAGGATGGAAGGGAAAACCGAAAGAAAAAAAAGTCTGAAAAATAAAGATAATTTGGGGGACTTGAACTGTGCAGTAAAAATAAGGCGACAGAGGAAATGTATGCTTTGGGAAACTAGAAAAAGACAGAGGAAATGAGAAAAAGGGCATCAGCATTAAATGAAGACAACACATATTGAAGGAGAAATAGGAAAATGGAGAGGGGCACAAAAATATGAGCTAAGATGTAAAGGAAAGAGAATGAAGGAGAAAAATGAGATCGAAAGGCAAGAATAATGAAAACAAAAGTAATTTAAAACATATATATTATGAAGGCTCAAAAATGAAGAAGTCCCCGCACGGATTCTAGCTGCTTTCTCTCCACTAATGTCGGCAGCTTTGTTCGGTCCCTGAAACCAGCCATGGAGCCAACCCATCCTGCTCTCCCCAGTTACGATGCACTACGTGCTTCAACTCCAAGGCAATTGTATTTTGTAAGTTTGCGCCGCATTTCCGTAAAAAAATTACGCAAATGCGGGGCTAAAAAAGTATAAATACGGGCCCAAGTTTTTCCCTCAGTCCACTTTAGCGGCCGCACTCTGGTTTAAACTTGCTATGGCGCTCAGTAGACATGCAGAAAGGAAATACTTAGCATAAGAATCATGTAAGAATCATGCTAGAGTCATGCTATCACACAGCCCGCGGGCAGCCAAAATGAACTGTTATTTGCAGACATAAATGGGGAGCTAGTTCTAGAATTTAGGCCCAATGACAGATTTTTTTTTCAGTCAAATATCAAGGCGCCTTTACAAGTACACATTTGTAAACCAAGGCAAGTCCTACTCCAGTTTCAGAAGCATTACGTTTTAGGCCACTGAAATCTAGAGTATCAGCAAGAGATGTGTTTAAAGAACTAAGGGCCATATTTATACTTTTTGATGCAAAACTGCGCTAAAGCAGTTTTGCGCCAAAAAAATTAGCGCCGGCTAACGCCATTCTGAAGCACCATGCGGGCGCCGTATTTATTGAATGGCGTTAGCCGGCGTTAGCCGACCGGCGCTGCCAGGTGTGCATGAAAAAAAACGACGTACACCAGGCAGCGCCAGCGTAGGGAAAAATGGCGTTTGGGCGTCCCAAAATGGAGCAAGTCAGGCTGAGGCAAAAAAAATCGTCTTAACCCGATTTGAGCCATTTTTTTTGGGCGCCCAGACGCCATTAACATGACTCCTGTCTTAGCAAAGACAGGAGTCATGCCCCCTTTCCCAATGGCCATGCCCAGGTGACTTATGTCCCCTGGGCATGGTCATTGGGCATAGTGGCATGTAGGGGGGCACAAATCAGGCCCCCCTATGCCACAATTTTTTTTTAAAAAAAATACTTACCACAACTTACCTTTTCTTCCCTGGGATGGGTCCCTCCATCCTTGGGTGTCCTCCTGGGGTGGGCAAGGGTGGCAGGGGGTGTCCCTGGGGGCAGGGGAGGGCACCTCTGGGCTCATTCTGAGCCCACAGGTCCCTTAACGCCTGCCCTGACCCAGGCGTTAAAAAGAGGCGCAAATGCGGGGTTTTTTGCCCCGCCCACTCCCGGGCGTGATTTTTGCCCGGGAGTATAAATATCACGCACATGCCTGGGAGTCATTTTTTAAGACGGGAACGCCTATCTTGCATCTCATTAACGCAAGGAAGGTGTTCACGCCAAAAAATGACGCTAACTCCATGAACTTTGGCGCTAGACGCATCTAATGCCAAAGTATAAATATGGAGTTAGTTTTGCGTCTAAAAAAACGACGCAAATTCGGCGCAAACAGAGTATAAATATGCCCCTAAAATTGTCCAATGGTCCAGCCATCCGAAGCTGCTTCTGGCTATAACTGGGATAAAAGTGAAAGTGTAGCCCCTGTCAGCACGTACAATGGCATTGAGCTTCAGTCATAGCGTGCGCTAAGGGCTAGGACCGAGAGCAGTGTAGTCCCAAACTGGACATTGGTGTCTCGCAACTGGAACCATCATGGGTATTACTATGATAAAGTCCAGTAGCAGGTGACAACCATTTTCGTAAGAATGACAGACAACGATTGTCATTTGAAAGCTTTATATAAAGAATTAATAGTCAGTTCACATATAGGGCCAGATTTATAAGGCCCTAGTGCCTATTAGTGCCACACTAGTCCCACTTTTTTTATGCTAATGTGACATTAAGGAGACCATTCTCTTTTGCCATATTTACAAAGTGGGGCAATGCATGCATTGCGCCACTTTGTAACCCCTTGCACCACATTCCTACCTTGGCGGGCGGCGGTCGCCGCCCGCCTGGCGGCAACCGCCAAAAGACCGTACCGCGGTCAAAAGACCGCGGCGGTCATTCTGACTTTCCCGCTGGGCTGGCGGGCGACCGCCAAAAGGCCGCCCGCCCGCCCAGCGGGAAAGCACCAGCAACGAGGAAGCCGGCTCCGAATGGAGCCGGCGGAGTTGCTGGTGTGTGACGGGTGCAGTTGCACCCGTCGCGATTTTCAGTGTCTGCCAAGCAGACACTGAAAATCAATGTGGGGCCCTGTTAGGGGGCCCCACGACAACCGTTCCCGCCAGCCTGGTTCTGGCGGTGAAAACCGCCAGAACCAGGCTGGCGGGAAGGGGGTCGGAATCCCCATGGCGGCGCTGCTTGCAGCGCCGCCGTGGAGGTTTCACAGGGGCAGCGGGAAGACCGCGGCTTTACCGCCGCGGTCAGAATAGCCCCAGAAGCACCGCCAGCCTGTTGGCGGTGCTTCCTCCGTCCCCTACCCTGGCGGTCTCGGACCGCCAGGGTAGGAATGACCCCCTATGTCTGCCCCAGGCATAATGTATACAAGGGGGAAGCACCCACACAGGGAGGCCCGTAAAAATGGCTCAGTGAACTTTACAACATTTCACTCCTCCACCTTTAGCATCATTTGTTACGCTTGCCTAATGACAAGCCCATTACTTTCAATGGGCCTCCCTTTACTTTGCAGGATTAGCGCCACAATTTGTGGATTTAACCCTGCAAAGTACCACAATAGCGTCAAAAATCTTTGACACTATTGTCTTAACGTGCACAACGGGTTGCTGTATTGTAAATATGGCGTACGCATGGTGTTGCTGAAGCAGATATGTTAATTAGAATTATTAATAAGTGTTTATGTAATTTTTACAGTCAAATAATAGTGTAGAATCAAATAACGTAAAGAATTAGGGCCATATTTATACTCTGTTTGCGCCAAATGTGCATCAAAAATGTTGACGCACATTCGGCGCAAACACTGCCCCATATTTAAACTTTGACGCCCGACCCCGCGGACGTCATAATTCCACCATGTGCGTCATTTTTTGGAAGCAGGAAACTGCCTTGCATTAATGATATGCAAGGTAGGCGTTCCCTTCCTAAAAATGACTTTAAGGCCTGTGCGCCTTATTTATCCCCCAGCGTCATTTTGACGCATGGGGGGGGGCCTTAAAAAATGGCACACAGCCTGATAGGCGCCTTTTTTTAACGCCTGGGTCAGGGCAGGCGTTAAGGGACCTGTGGGCTTGGAAGGAGTCCAGAGGTGCCCCAGGGACACCCCCTACCACCCTCGCCCACCCCTGGAGGACACCCATGGATGGGGGGACCCATCCCAGGGAAGTAAAGGTAAGTTCAGGTACGTATTTTTGAACTTTTTTTTTAAGTGGCATAGGGGGGCCTGATTTGGGCCCCCCTATATGCCACTATGCCCAATTGCCATGCCCAGGGGACATAGGTCACCTGGGCATGGCCATTGGGCAAGGGGGCATGACTCCTGTCTTTGCTAAGACAGGAGTCATGTCAATGGGGATTGTGGGTCAGAAAAAATGGTGCAAGCCCGGTTTGAGGCCTGATTTTAGCCTCAGACCTGACTTGCACCATTTTTTGACGCACAACCCCCATTTCCCCATATAACGGCGCTGCCTGGTGCGAGTCTTTTTTTTTTTACTCAGACAAGTCTGCAGCGCCGGCTAACGTCATTCCATAAATAAGGCGCCTGCATGGTGTGTTGGAATGGTGTTAGCCGGTGGTGACATTTTTGACACACAACTGTGTTGGCGCAGTTGTGCGTTAAAAAGTACGAATATGCCCCTTAATGTGCATGTTTGAAAATGTGCCAATGGAGAGTGGTCATCAAGATTCGCAAATAATATTAAAAGTGACTAAAATATGGGAAATGTTGAAAATGCTTAATAATGAAGTAGTAACATGTCATATTGAGATGTATAACGTATGTTTTGCATTATACTGTAGAGCTAACTTAGCCGAAGTTGTGGCCTAGTTCTGCCAGGCCTCATGCAGAAGCTGAATAGTAATGCACTGTAGAGAAGCTACTTTGCTGAAATGACCATGAATTGCTCATTGTTTAATAAAGTCTGCTTAGTTAGGATTTTCTACGATGAACCGATGGACAGGAGACGATGGAATCAAATGTATCAAGGCCTGTGTAAAGCAGACGGGATGTACTTTCCCAGGACTCAAACAATGGAGACACTGACTGGAGAGGAAGATGCTACATTTTTTATACCTGACGAGCCGGATGATGAGGACATCGCAAGACGAACCAATCAACAGCTTGGGATGTGAAATACTAGAATCTATAGATTTGGGGCCTTATTTATACTTTGTGGTGCAAAACTGAACTAATGCAGTTTTGCACCAAAAAGTTTTGCACCGGCTTGCACCATTTTTTAGCACCAGCTGGGCACCGTATTTATGGAATGGTGCAATCCGGTGCAAAGGGTAGGCTAGCTTAAAACAAAATGACGTTCAGCAGTTTTGAGTCAAAATAAATGATTCTGACCAGATTAGCATAATTTTTTGACGCTAAGGGGCATATTTATACTCTGTTTGCACTGAATTAGCGTCATTTTTTTTTTTTACTCTAATTCAGTGCAAAACTAACTCCATATTTATTCTTTGGTGCTAGACCCATCTAGCGCCAAATTTATGGAGTTAAAGTCATTTTTGGAAGTGGAGACCTTTCGACTGAGATCTGGCCAGTCCTATGTGCACCAGGACAGACCCTTTGACCAGTTGAGAGTAAAATTTGTGGGTCGAATTTTGCTTGCGAATCTGGGGAACCGAGAAAGAGGAATAGCTCCATGAGCGAAAGTGCCATTAGTGAAAATCCGTAAGCGAGTTTGTTTTTGGTTATTGGGTTTTGATTAAGTGCTTGCAATATTTGCATTAGTTAGGAGAGTTTTGAGTTTAGGAGGACAAGCCACAAGACTTTGTTAGCCGCAGTACGTCTGAGTGTGACATCAGAGTGAGCTGCACTGGGATAGGTTGCTTAGTAAGAAGAGTTGCGAGCGGATTGGCAGCCGTCCATGAGAGACAATTGGTTGAGAAAGCGGGTGAAGTGAGTCCTGAAGTTTTTCAAGGCATTGAGGACTGCTCTTAAGGGAGATGTGTACATTAAGGCAACTGTAGGGGAGCCTACCTCACCGGAAACTTCTCCAGCTTATATTGTCATGGAGGAGCGAGGTGTCGCACTGTGTATTTGGTGCAAATTGACAGAGAAACAGGGAGCTTTAGCGTTTCCAGAGCATGGAACGTTTAATTTGAGACATTTGGACCAGTTATGAATGGCACTTTATGACATGAATCCGCTTCCAAAACCGACACAATTTGAGGTGTTAGCTGTTTGGGAGCTGATAGCAAGGCAACAGCAGGAATGGAAATTCCAGAGGAGGATAAGGAGAGTAGAGAAGTCTGTAGCGGAAGCGAGATGGGATTGGGAACAGAAAAAGTGGAAGATGGAGTCATTGCAAGGTGTTAAATTATTCCCTGCTATAGTCAGAAGGGAAAGACGAGACTATCAAAAGTGATAAGTGTACATCCGGGGGTAAAAAGAAGAAAAAGACCTACATAGAAGAGGAGGATTCAGATGTAGAGGATCTTATTACGCAGACATTGAGGGATCGACCTCCACCATATGCAGTGAATGAAGGGGGTCCTAGTACTAATTCTGCTCCAACAGCCCCGGCACAGGCTATGGGGACGGTGAGTCCGGTACAGACTAATGGTGAGCAAGGCCTGAATGGGATACAAGGCGACTCTAGTGTTTGGAATACTTCAGTGGTTCAGGCACAGTTGCACCCGCCACCGATACAGGGGATTTATCCTGAAGTACCATTTCTTGAGACAAATTCAAACTTAGTGGTCTCCACAGAGCAAGTGGTTCTGAGACCATCATTGGTCCAGACTGAGCCGACTCCAGTGATGATGCCTCAGGCACAGTCACGGGGTAGGCCGAGGTTCACCCCAATGACAGGGACACACTCAGATTTGACTCCAGTTATGCATCAGAGTATGGGAGTAGCTTTCCCACAGAGTGATGGTGCCAGAACAGGTCTAGATGCGATATCGCTGTCGATTACTGTTGGTCCAGTGGTACCTTTATTTGAGCAGAAGAAACCAATTGCAGCAGAACAGGGAGAGATGTCCCAGAGCTTAGTAAGAAGGGGAATGACTGAGCAGGTTCAGGTAGTCTCTTCTGTGGGTCAGACTTTCGATGGAACGAGGTCTTTGATAGATTTTAGTCCATTTGTCGCACTCCTGGATGTAGCTAATGGTTCGAGTGCAGGTCAGAACCTGAAGTTATTGGCTCCACAGACACCGGGAGCAGTGGTGCAGCAAGTATCCACACCAAATGCAAGTAACATTACTTTACAGGGATTGACAGCTCAACAGCTGAATGAGTGGTTAGATAGTTTGAAGACACCGGAAAATGCTTCCAAAGGGGAAGAGCAGATTGATCGAATCAGGTTGATCACTGAAGGGACTGAACTAGTTGAAGGATTGATGGGTGTAAACAGGTTAGAATCCTATACCGAAGCATTTGAGGTACATTTGTCCCAGAATTACAAAAGAGGTGAGCAAAGTGCATCAGAAATTGGCAACCTGGCAGAAAAACATGACAGATATTGAAAAAACAAAGCACTTGAAAAGGATCTGCAGATTAGATTTTGAGGCAAAGGATTTTGAACATATGAGATCAGCCGGAATGAAGGCACACCTTAAAGTGTTACTGCAGAGTGCACAAATTTGGCTAGCCTTAGAGAAATGGGAAGGCAGATGGGGGAAGAAGAAGGATAAGAGGAAACGGGATTCACAAGAAGGGTCCGAAGCTGTACAGGGGGACAATGATCCTGTAAAGATTTTTCCAATGAGGAAGATTCCGGGAGGACAATTTGTTCACGTTCCTTGGCATAGGAGTGACATTCTGTCCTTTATGAAGGACTATCCAAAACTGAGGGAGAAACCAGTTGAGTGGTACTGTAGTGAATCCTAGTTCGTCTTTTAATGGGATAACAGGTGTTAGCTTAGCCATTGGCTTGCAGACTCGTGCCCCGTCACCTAGTGACTTTTAACCTACTTAGCTTGCTCGGTCTTAGCCCATTTATTTAATTAATTCTTCTAAGATGGCTGCCTTGTTTTTAGTTAGGCCATTTTGTTTAGCTTTATGTTATCAGTGCCACTGCGCTAAGGCGTCAACTCATGGAACAAAGACAAACAAACTGTAGGTGTTCACATTAGGAATTACCGTCCCAAGCATGCAGTGTTATCTATTGTTTGGGAACAACCTACTTCAGGGGTCCAAGTAGATCTGTATAAATACATCACACTTGATACAGATAATCAGAGGGATTCTGACCAGATACCATTCGCTGCTATCGATGCTGCACGTCGCCTTGACACTGACCCGGACTTCGTATTCTTTCGGAGTCTGAGCATGAGACCTCATTCCAAGGTAACGAGGGTTGGGGGCTCCTTTCAGGGACATGGCATTGGCAGATTAGGTTTTACATACCCAGCTCTCCTCTAGGTAGAAGGTTAGGCCTATTATGATAGGGTATTAGGATATACTATACACTTTGGGCCTGATTACAACTTTGGCGGAGGGTATTAATCCATCCCAAAAGTGACGGATATCCCGCCCACCGTATTATGACTTCCATAGGATATAATGGACTCGTAATACGGCGGGTGGTATATCTGTCACATTTGGGACGGATTAACACCCTCTGCCAAAGTTGTAATCAGGCCCATTATGTCTTTCCATGCTAACGCAAGATGGTGGGGCTCTCCATAATCATGACTCTCGTCTTTACAATTTTATATCTTGCACTGTTCATTATCCTAATCATTGCAGCCCACGTGATTTACCGCAGATTGCAGATTGTATTAAATAAAAATGATTGAAACACTACTGCATCTTCGTTATTGCCTGTGTTTGGTTGAGACATAATGTATCTGTGAGAAAGAGGTCATCTTCGTTTAACTACGACACTTCCTGAGATGTCATTCTTCTGAGTCCATGCGTAAAGGCTGCCACAAATCACCTTTACCTGTTCAGGTTATTGGTGAGGTACTGCTAGTGAGCCAGAAGGGTTGAGACTACAGTTGCAACTTGTTGTAGGATAGGCATAGTCGCCTACAAACATAAGTACTGTCATCCTTGAACCAGCAGTCTTGCCCAGAGCAAGAGTCCAAACTACAACATGGCACCACCAACGATGGTGTTTAGGCACTAATTTACGGGTAGCCCCGACTATCACTGTCTCACAGACAACAGGTACCCTAAGTACCATTATACGGAGACGTCCGTGGTCTTTGGGAAAATCTTCCTCAGCTGAACAGGGAACACCTAATTAGGCTGTAGGTTGTTTGAGCTCAAACTCTTCAGAAGGACTTTACTCCCCACTTGGTGTTCCATCTATTATACCCCTGAGAATGCTAGAGAAGCATTAACATTACATCTAGTAGCGCATAGCTTAACAGATGAGGGCGGGTATGTCACTTTCATAGTAGAAGCTAATGAAGCTTACCCAATGGAAACATTCTAGTCCTGGGTCACCATTCCTGAGGAGGACCACAGGTCAGTCACATTCCACACATATAGAATTGCAAACATACCTCAACGGTACCAAGCATACCAGTCTCATGAAATACGGCTCACGTATCAAGAGCTTCAGAACTGGTTTGAAGGCGCCCTACCACATGTAATACGAGTGAGATTAGGACCTTTAGGTGATGATGGACCAACGTGGCCCATGTTCGCCACATATACACCTCACCCAGGCATACCAAACATGCAAGCAGCAGATCTGCGAAATTTATATGATGAAATAGTAACACTATACACACGGCTTGTTCAGTTCGTAATGCAGACTTTGAACACAACACCAGCGCGTCCAGCACCTGCTGGATACCAATTGGCTACTGGGATTAATCCACAAACAGTGCATACTACTATAGTTAAAGTACCCACAGAGCAGGAAAACATACCTCACTGGATAGCCCAGAAAACAAATCAGTTGGAAGCTGTGTTTCCCCATACGGGACCAAAGGAGAAACATAAAATTCTAACAATGTGCTTGCCCTTTGGGATGGTTCCCTCTGTGGATGGTTGCGCCACATGGGTTACAGTCTACGCTGCAATATATACTACTACACGTTACCCCGACACTTGGCAATTTACTGTAAGTGTTAAAACAAATACAGAATGAGCATGGGGCAGCACCTGCCCTAGATTTGGGGATACAATTAATGCAAACTTTTGACGCAGTATCCTCGATAATACTCAGCAACATTAAAGGGGAAGCGGTAGCACTGGCTGTACACCAGCGTCTCTGAGAAACTCCACATTTGGATCAAGAGAGACAGCTAACAAAAATTATTTTAGATACCTATACTAGTATAGGACGGGATAGTCTGGGAAACAAGCCAAAGAAACTGGAAGTACTGAGTACCACCCCTAAGGAAGGTACGAAACAGACACAAGAGGGTTCAAAAAAGCACTGGGAGAAGCCAAAACAATTTAAAGACAGACAGAAACAGAGAGCAGACTCTCCGCATCCAGATAACTCCAAAAGCAGATATACTCCCAGAAATAAGGAGAGTGTTAGAACTCCTGCTAGATATACTGATTCACATCCCTCTCGTTCCTTTCAGGACGCTCCGGATAGGCGTAGCAAGAGAGGGGGGCGTCCTGACCGACGTCCTGAATATGTGAAACAAAAGAAAGACTCATCACAGTCTACAGTAAAAAAAGAAGAGAAGACTTCGGAACAAAAGCCACAGTTTAAAAAGAAAAAGGTGGCAGGAATATCAGTTAAAAATGCCAATACACTTGAGAACATTGCTGAAGAACAAGACGTGGGCAGTGACACTGCTAGACAGTGCAGCAGAGGTTACGATATGTCGCCAGAGTCTGAAAGATCATCTGGATGAGACAGCAACTAGCGATTTTGTTACAGTTGAAACGGCAGATGGGCGCATACTCCCACCTGATAGACTTTATAATCTGAAGAACCAAATAGATGGAGATGTGGAATGCACCATCGGTGTGATCTTTTGGGACAAACTTAATTGTGACATCCTATTGGTCGAAAGAGATTGGCCGGTTGAACACGTCCGTAAGCTCCCACATAGGGAAAATTTCATTTTGCCTTCTTTCTCTAATCTTGTTCCAGAGGCGAAAAAGGAAGCCTGCGCTTACAGATGGGCTCTAGCGCAGGCACCAGCATTATCCCGCAATCATGTAGGTTGGGACAGGGACTCTCTGTGTCATGTAATACCTATCAGATCTACACCCCAGCCTCAGACACAATATTCAGTTAGACACGAGGCTAAAGCAGAAGTGAGGGAGATCATTACTCAGCTAGAATATCAGGGGGTAGTTGAGCCCTGCACCTCTGCAACGAATAACCCGTTATTCCCAGTTGCGAAGCCAGATCATTCCTACAGGATAGTCTTGGATTATAGACATTTAAACAGTCATACACGCACGCACATATGCTATACAAAATTCACATAGCACAGCACTAATAAACAATATAGTGTGTCAAAAATATAGAACAACATTGGATATCTCCAACTGTTTTTTCTGCCAGAATCTAGCAGAAGAAAGTCAGGACTTGAGTGCATTCTCATTTGGCTTACAAAAATGCTTTTGCCTTTTGCCCCAATGCTATAGGAATAGCCTAGGGCTATTCTCAACCCGTGTTACATCAATATTACATGATATTGATTCTGAGGCATTGTCCTATGTGGATGACGTCTATTTCTTGGATGACGACCTCAACATTAATCTTGTCAGGGCGATCGGATCATCTTAGGATTCGCAGCTCTTGGATACAAATTCAATTTTAAGAAAACAAAAATAGCCTTTCTCAGTGTATTATTCCTGGGATACGAGCTATCGAACGAGGGGAAGAGCCTGGCCCCGCACTTTCTAGAGAAATGTGCACAACTGCACCCACCGAACACATTAAAGAAACTACAGTCTCTACTTGGTTTCTTCAATTTTGACAGAACATATATTCCTGACTATGCACAACGTATCAAGCCACTGGACAGTTGAACACACAAGCATCCTTAGGGAGCTGCAACATGACATGCTAGAAGCTAAACACTTGCACACATGTGATAATAAAACAAATTTAGTCATCAGGATAATTGCTGGTGCTATTGGCTTTACTTATGTCACCTTCAATGAGGATGACACAGTGCCCATAGCATATAAATTGCATTTATACTCCAATGCAGAACAACGTTTTGCACCCACAGAAAAGATTCTAACTGCAGTTCAGATGGCTGTCATAAAGGAGAGACCACTTGCCCAAGGGAAATGCATTATTGTTGTTACTGCGGTGCCAGCCTTGGAGGTCGTCACCAAAGCGAGCGTTTCTAATGCTGAAGCATTACATCCTCGTTGGATTCAGCGGGCAACATCCCTGACAGCTACTGATGTTGACTATATCTTTGACCCTAAACTCCAGACACAAGAATTTCTCCAATACGAACAGGAGTGCCCCGCTCTTCTAGACCTATTGCCCTTAGACAGCTACCATACTGTCATTTATACTGACGGTTCCGCCCAACCAGCTGTAGGTACCAAACATCAATACTCAGCCACCTGTGCAGCCATGAGTGGAGTAATGAAGGATGGAGTTTTCCACCCTCATAATACCTACACGCAGACCCTAGGGGACTGCACAGTTCAGTTGGCTGAACTCAAAGCCCTTATTTTAGCTCTAGAAAAAACAGAAACAGAAAGACTGACCTTAATAGTCTGCGACTCATATTACTGTGTGCAGTCCTACAATGATTATCTTAATCATTGGAAGCTGAACGGGTTTAGAGATTCTAAAGGGAACACCATAAAACACAAGACATGGTGGGGGAGGGTGGCTGATCTTAAGGATAAGCTACCATGTGTCGATGTAGTACCTACATTTGTCCACCAACGTGTAGGAGTACACGTTATTGGTAATACTTTGGCGGTAGAAGCAGCTAAATCCGCTGTAGCTACGGCTTCTGTGGCTGCAGTGACTCGTTCCCATACAAGATTGGATAGTGAAATAGTGACTGCCGTGAAAGCTTCGGCTGAAGGCAGGTCTCTCCCAAAAGGGTACCCTACAAAATATTCTTACCACATCAGTGCACAGAATGTTGCTTAGGCAACACTTCCTGGGGTTGGAGATCGAGCAATCCCCAAGACCAGAGATTAGATCTGGTAAAAGTAGCACATGAGGGCGTCGCCTCTGCTCATGCTGGTATTTCAGCCACAGTAACACTCTTATAGAAAAGATTCTGGTGGCCAGGTCTATACAAACAGACTAGGAAATACATCCTTTGTTGTGACATTTGCCAGAAAATAAAGGGCTCTAATATCAAACGCCCACCACAGACATCCCTCGTAGTGTCCAGCAGGCCATTACAATGTGTGTACATGGACCATTGTGGTCCACTTCAACCTTATGGTACATACAAATACATCCTAGTTGCTGTGGATTCTTGTTCTAGATTCCTGTGGGCTTGGGCACAGCGGTCGGCTGACGCTCGAACTGTTATAAAAGATTTGCTGATCCTTATCAGTACATATGCGGTTGCAGCATTCCACTCGGACCAGGGCCCTGCATTTGCCTCTAAGGCATTCAAGGACACCATGGGGACGATGGGTGTTGAACTCCATTACTCCTCACCATACCATCCCAAGGGAAATTTGGTTGTGGAGAGGCAGAACCGTGATCTAGAGCAGTCCTTAACAGCTAAAGTATTAGGTTCTGGTCGCAGCTGGCTTCATCACCTATATGGGGTCCAGAGAGCACTGAATAATCTGCCAAGACGGTCCTTGGGGGGACGAACTCCCTATGAGGTTCTCGTTGGGATACCTATGTATATCCCAGATCTTGATGGTTCTTGTATGGTGGCAGCAGAAACACCGTTTGACATAAATGAATGTCTCTCTGTCTTACAGGAGCTTCAGCAATTTTGAGATGATAAGTCATCCACCACTGGTTGGATTCCTAAAGTTGGGGATCTGGTTTGTGAAAAGATTGCTGTGAAGAAGGAATTCGGTCCATCCTACAGAGCACCATTCACAGCCCTTGGAATACAAGGTACCAGAACTGTTATCTTGCCACTGTTGCCTGGTTCCCGAGGAAACAGATTTGTTTTGATTGATGTCAAAATACACCATGTGGCCGATCCTGCACAGTAGACCCAGAGGTCCCTTGGGTAGTTCCCGATCCCCTCTCACTACCCAACAGGACATATCTCTTCAGAATAGAGTGACCAACACTACTGTGGACTATGCAACAATGTCCAACAATGCTATAAATTCCTCCTCAACCATGGGGAGGGCGGAAAATGAGCTATTGCTGGTTTCAGTCACCACTTCAACGACTACACCTGGTCAAGAATTGGCCGTCTTATACACCAATACAACACAGACTGATGGCACTATTTACTATGAGCCTCCACTTGCAGTAAACGCATCTACAAGTACTGAACTGTCTCCTATTTTTGCAGAGACTGCCTCTGGTTACTTCATCGACATTGATGACTTTTCTTCAGACTCATCCACTCAAGTGATTGAAAATGTTTCAAGGACACGTCAGCTATATCTATAGCTTAAAACGAATTACTTAATATACCCATGGAACTAGTTATGGTTCTGCCTGACATTTTCTACCTTATTTCTATGGATTGGTTTCGTGACTGTTTTCTTCTTGCTTATAAATGGTCATTATAGTCCTGATCGCGCCTCTGTAGCACCTGTGGTTTAAGTCTTAACACCATATCATTCCTCACATAAGGTCTGCAGAGACTTGTCCCTGGTGAACATTTCAGCTGCACCGATTACTGATGGGATTGTGTGGGACAAAGTTCCATTTGAAATTTACGGGCCTACTGAGATTATCCAAATACCATATGTATTTAAAATGTCTATGACAGATGTTATTACACCCAGTGTTTGATTGGAATGTCCAGACAGTTGATTCTATGTTAACTGAAATGAAGGACTATTCAGTGTTTGAAATTGATGATGTATATGTAAATACAATGAATTATGGAGAAATGTTCTGCTACAATAATGGGGCATTACTACCTGCACCGTGCAACTAGACACAGACCGGTACTTAATTACACACAGTGGGAACATTGTGCAACACCACCAGTGGGGAACCCGAAAAGTTATTCAGAAAAATTCACTTATTTTTCTGGGCATGCCCGAGAAATTCCGAGTCATATTTTTTCAAATTGCCTCCTTCAAAAATAGGAAGATTTTGCTAACAGATACAAAACTTATACATTCAGATGTCATTGTTTCCCGTCTTGTCATTGAAGGTTATGATCACTGGAAGAACAATATTGATTGAAAGAGTGCATGGGGAACACAGGATTGGCAAATACAGGGTAGGGAAGCCTTGTTCAGAGCATGCCTGATCCCTGTACAAATTATGTTTTTAAATGATACTGTTCAACAGACGTCCTGTCCCGGGATAGCAAAAATAAAAGAAATGAACACACCCAGTATCCCCACACCGGCCAAGTTTAATGATTGGCAATTCTTACAGAATAACACCGAGGACAAACTAGATGCAAAGATTCAGGCTGGTACCTATAATTCTTCACTTTCCAATCCCGGTGGGTGGTTAGTTTGACCGGTAGACACCAATGGATGTCAAGAGCATTTTTTAACTTCCTCAGGGGGTTTTAAGATTAGCCAGCTAGATCCTCGGTTTATCTCAGGTGAAAATATGGGGATAGTAACTACATATATTGTGGGTAAACTGTGTTAACAATGGATACAGTCTAACACGTCAGCTGCAGTTAAAGAACACTTGAACACACTTTCTGAAGATACAGACTTGCAGGACTTCTTGTTAGGTCCTAGGAAACAGCGCTCTAAAAGATTTATATATGCTATGTAAAATGAGATATGGAAACCTTCTCAGGTAGAAGCCGCTGCACGCTTAAGGCAGATAGATAAGGAAAACTTAGAAAAGGCTTTGGCGGTTGTCGACAACGGCATGAACACCCTGTCCAACAGAATTTATCCACTAACAAACATAGTGTTGTCTACGATTGATGTCATTCAGTCAGACATGTCCCATTTATACCATGGACAACGTCAGCTGCGTTCTATTATGCAGCTTGGTTGGTCGCTACAAACATTGAAAAATGGCCGTATTCAATTGAGATACATTAACGGTAGTGAATTGTTCGCTGCTTTTAATTTATCCAAGAAACAACAGACAATGGCTAAAAGGGAAGCGAATTTCACCATGCTTCATATAGAGAGGTTAGAAAAGTTGCCTTTTACGATAGCAGAGAGTACTTCGACTGTCTGGCTCCTGCATGGCATTATTAATCTGCCCATATCCACCTTTCGTTTTTCGAAATGCGTGAAACATCTTGCCATGGGCAGGTATGAGCGTTTGGGCGATAGCTATATTAAGGAAGAGTGGGAGTTGCCTTTTGATTATAAATGTCTGAACGGTGAAACAGAGGTCTTTCTTAGCCAAAGTGAATATGAGACTGTCAGAGTCACCAGATCCTCGGGGTCTGCGCACGTTCCCAACACGTCCACCACTGAACAGCTCCAAGACTCTGATAGATGAATCACTGAGGCTAAGAGAGTTAAAGTGGGGAAGAGGGGATTAGGAAGGGGACAGCTGGGAAGGAGACCTGTGGGAAGCAAAAGATTAAACAACTCAACATCAGATTCAAAACCACATTTAGATTCCTAAAAACTCTCTGTTGAATCTGGGGTTCAATGATACTTGGAACATGAAATAACACTCTGTTGAGTCTAGAGTTCAGTGATACTGAGAACATGAAATAACACTCTGTTGAGTCTAGAGTTCAGTGATACATGAAACATGAAATAACACTCTGTTGAGTATAGAGTTCAGTAATACTTGGAACATTAAATAATACCTAAAACCTAAGGAAACATGAATGGCCTAGAACTAGACTCTAATTAGGCCTCACTAAATCTAGCTACCTGGAAAAGAATCCAAAATGATTAGTACAATGTTTCATATGAAATTTTCATGAATTGAAAACATACTGTTCTAGGAATACAAGAACCTTCCAGAACAATTTCCCAGAACAAACACAGCCTCATTACATGAGGATAAAGGCCATCCAAACATTCCTTGGAAAACAATAGGAATTGTAATAAAGACCTTACATGGACATAGAATATAATATCCAGAATTCTAGCACTCTAGATTCTTTGAATGCAAGAACACGAATTACGCACATTGCGGATTTCCACAAGAGTTTGTAAATGGCATGAAATAGTTGCGCACAATGAATAACATGAATTAAGCACAAGAAATGAATCGCGTGTCTTGCTGATTCGAATGCCACGTGTGAATGCCGTAAAATGGTAGCGCACACTGAATATCATGAATTCAGTACAGGAAATGAATTGAGCGTCTTGCCGATTCGAATATCACCATGTGAATGCCATGAAATGGTAAAGCACAATGACTATCATGAATTAGACACAAGAAATGAATTGCGCGTCTTGCCGATTCGAAGGCCACCATGTGAATGCCAAGAAATGGTAGTATGCACAATGAGTAACATGAATTAAGCACAGGAAACGAATAGCGCATCTTGCCGATTAGAAGGCAACCGTGTAAATGGCATAAAATGGTTGCGCACAATGAATATATAGACTTGTACGCGAGTAAAGAATCGTGCGTCTTGCCGATTCAAATGCAACTTTGTAAATGTCATAAAATGGTTGCGCACAATGAATATTTAGATTTGTACGCGAGCAAAGAATCGCGTGTCTTGTCGATTCAAATGCAACCTTGTAAATGTCAGAAAATGGTTGCGCACAATGAATATCTAGATTTGTACACAAGGGAAGAATCGCGCGTCTAGCCGATTCAAATATCAGCAAATGAATGCCATTAAATATCAAGCGCACTTTCACACGCACAAGAGCAAAATAGATTTATCATACTAATTAGGCCCAAGAACTTGAAATCCTTCGAGAACAGGATCGGGGGCCCAACCCGACCTCTGTCTTACCGCCCTGATCAAGAATCACCCAGCCAAGTGAAAGGGCGAGCCCTGAAAGATCAAAGTAGGCCTCCGGAACAGGAGCTCAGGAAGTTGCTGCTGCTCTGCACTGGGACCTCTGAATAGTGAGCACGTGGAGCTGGGCTGGCTCCCTTATATAGAGTCTTGGCCCAGCCCACAAACCACACCCAGGCATGCTGCACAGGAAGTTTCTAGAAGGCCCTGGAAAGGGACCACACCCTGACACACTCTGAAAGCCTGCAGCTATACATTGCAAATTAACAGTATTTACAATCGCCTTGAATATAAGTCTTCAGGATTAAACTCTGCAATGCAAAAGGTTAAACAACAGCATATCAACATAATGCATGAATTACGTCATCTCATAAGTGCTGGGTTTTTGCATTTCAGTCGCCCGTAGAGCGCGCACAGCCCAGATGTTGACAGAGACTACTGTTAGTCATTCAATGATCTATAAGCAGGTGTCCCTTCACAGCCATTGCAATGCAGGGGTCATGAACTTGGCCGGTTTCCTGAAGGACACTCCCGTCTCTTTGATTCGACCAGCATTTCATGTACTTTCCAATGGCAGTTATGTGGTGCTGAGCGATCAAAGCTGTTGCGGTATGCGACCAGGAATTGCCTACACAATTTCGGTCTCTAAGGTCGTTACGTGTTGTGGACATGTTCTATTCCCCCCTCACACAAGAGATAAAGGTATCAGACATGTGGCCTCACATTGATACTCTTAATGTAAATTATGACAAGCTGAGCAGACTAAAGGTGCTACTGTTTCAAAAACAGGTCGCGTTGACATCCGCTAGGGAGACGTATGTTCTCCAGATTGCGAGATCATCAGCCGAGATACAATCCTTATTAAATACCAACTTCCCCAAGCATTTTGTTGAGCTGGTATCCAGAATTTTTAACGCCTAGAGCACTACTGGGATTGTCCATTTCTTTAAGGCGGTCGGGTCTGGATTTGTGTCAGTCTACCAGACTATCTTCGGAGTCATCCTGTTGGCCATCCATTCACTATTTTCAAGTGTGTTTGATGGCTTTCCTGTAATTTTGGCATTATTTGGCTGAATACTGCTGCTATTTTTTCTGATTCGCAGTGATTGTTTCTTTACAGCTACACAGAGCAATGGAGCTGCTGCCACCAGCACAACTGTGCAGTGAACGCATGGTTCAGATTTTTTATGCTTCTTTGCTGGAGGAACTAGAGTGGAATTGGTCATTGTCATTTCGACCACTCCTCCGGTGCGTGCAGCCTGTCTTTCGCTGCGTATGGTGCTTCTTCGAACATTTGCCAACAGTGTGTCTTGCCATCATGCCAGTGCCTCCTGTGGACCAAGAACTGCTGATGTCCCCGACGAGGGTTCATACGTGGTCATGCCCCATGAGATTAAGGCTGCTCCACGAGGCCACTTATGAACACTCAGTGTTGACTGAATTGGCTCTTCCTTCTACAGACAATGGCACTAATGCAGGAGGTCATGCACAAGAGACTACTGCACACTTTTGTTCCATGCATCCATCCGCCCAGGTGATCGATGTTACATCAGACGATTTGGGCTCATTTTTTGATGACTTTTTAGTTGGTGACTTTGGAGCTACTCTTCAAGATCATGACTATATTGGCATGAAACAATGATTGGAAATTTTGTGTTTTTTCTTAAACAAAACTATAACTCGCAGTATGATTCTTACTTTGGCCTGCTGTGCTTGTCATGGCCGACATTTAAGTCTCTTTCGTATGTTTTTAAACATTTCATTTTAACTATGTCTTTTAACTATTGTTTTTATGCTTCGTTTTTAGTCCAGAGCAGTTTTGTAGCTTTTTTTGATTCCCTCACCTTCGGTGGCGTCCAGTAATAGCGTCATACTTGTTACGGCAATGGGGACGGTGTAGTGAATACTAGTTTGTTTTAATGGGATAACAGGAGTTATCTTAGCCTTTGGCTTGCAGACTTGTGCCCCCGTCACCTAGTGACTTTTAACCTACTTAGCTTGCTCGGTCTTAACCCATTTATTTAATTTAGACTTCTAAGATGGCTGCCTTGTTTATAGTTAGGCCATTTTGTTTAGCTTTATGTTATCAGTGCCACTGCACCAAGGCATCAACTCATGCAACAAAGACAAACAAACTGTAGGTGTTCACATTAGGAATTACCGTCCCAAGCATGTTGTGTTATCTATTGTTTGGGAACAACCTACGTTAGGGGTCCAAGTAGATCTGTAGAAATACATCACACTTTAGACAGATAATCAGAGGGATTCCGACCAGATACCGTCACTTCTATCGATGCTGCATGTCTCCTTGACACTGACCCGGACTTAGAGGCATATTTATACTCCGTTTGCGCCGAATGTGCGTCAAAAATGTTGACGCACAATCAGCGCAAACGTTGCCCCATATTTAAACCCTGACGCCCGAGGCCGGGCACGAGAAAAAAACGCAGTGTACGCCATTTTCTGGAAGCGGCAACCCGCCCTGCGTTAATGACATGCAGGGTAGGCGTTCCCGTCCAAAAAACGGCGCACACAGCCGTGCGCCGTATTTATGCTTCCGGGCAAAAAGGACTCTCAGCCGGTAGGCGGAGCAAAAAAATTACGCAAAGCCCGATGTGTGCCAAAATTTAACGCCTGGGTCAGGGCAGGCGTTAAAATGGGGCAAACACACCTGTATTTAATCAGAACACACAGAACAAACAACAGAGCAGCAGAGCAGCAGAGCAGCAACAGGGAGACATGGAGGTGATTGTTATTCAGCGTGCACGTAGACGCAGAGCCCTGCAGCAACAACAGCAGCTACAACAACAACAGCAGGGACCCCAAAGGCAGCGCAGAAGGCAGGAGAGGATATCCCGCCCAAGAACAACCCTGCATGGCCTCAGGGAACACAACATCATACAGAGGTACTGGTTGAACTGGCAGGCCATTCAGCAGCTGCTGAGAAATATTGAACAGCAGTTGGCCCCCACTTTGGTGATACCACACACCATACCAACAGAAACAAAGCTGCTTGCCGTACTTCACCAGCTGGCAAGTGGCTCGTTTCAGACAACTGGTGCCCTGGTTGGTGGAATATCACAACCATCATTCTCCGCATTCCTGCCAAAAGTACTGGATGCCATCATTCGCCTGACACCCCTCCACATCTGCTTCCCTAACACACTGCAGAAGCAGCAGGAAACTAAACAGGGGTTCTACGCCATCAGTGGCTTCCCACACGTCCTTGGTGCAATCGACTGCACACACGTACGCCTTGTGCCACCTGCTGCAACAGAACACCTCTACCGCAACAGGAAGCACACACATTCAATCAACGTGCAGGCCATAGTCGATCACCAAGGATTGTTCAGCAACATCGTGGCAAAATATCCTGGGAGTGTACATGACGCATTCATCTTCCGTCACTGCACCATCAACCAACACTTCCAGGATGGACGGTATGGCAATGGACTACTTGTTGGTAAGTACAAAAATCAAACTTATATACACACTGCACAGCAACCCTCTAGGACAAACAACACCTACACCACAATAGCAACACCTAGCCAGGAACACACTGAGGTCCTCACATCACTAGCCATGTTTCTGAAGTCACCATTGAACCTGTCACACATTGGAATTTACTCCACAGCGTAATGTGAAGACATTAATGAGTGTGGTTGCCTAAATGTCACCTTGCAAATTGGAAGTGTCACAATAACCTGTACATTAACACATTGCATAAGTCTTAAGGTATGGGATATCCAGGGTACTTTCATATGAACGTGTTAACTACACTTTCATGTTTTAACTCTGCATGGAACTATCATCTCACCCCCAGTGAAGACACACGGACACCTGTATCACAAGTCACAATGCAAGGGATGGCACACTGTTCTGTGAATCCAAATACATACTGCTGACAAATGGTTAGCTAACAAACACTTGCTCAGCCAAGGAAAAAACTCAATGCAAAACTTTTCTCCTACAAGTATAGGTTGTCACATTAGTACACAAAAGAGTCACAGACAACACAACACAACTACTGCCATCAAAGGTCTGTACAAGAGTGCCTCCTACATCGAATTGATCCCATTCTGTGTTTCTCTTTCAGCTGATCAGGGGTATGGCATCCAGCCTTGGCTAATGACACCATTTGGGAACCCGACTACTGCTGCAGAGCGGGCATACAACGACGCCCATAAGAGGACACGCAGCATTGTTGAGCGGACCTTTGGGATCCTAAAGTCAAGGTTCCGCTGCCTTGACATCACTGGCGGTAGCCTACTATATTCCCCAGAGATGGTCTGTAGGATCATACTCACTTGTGCCATATTGCACAATATTTGTGTGAAAAGGAACATTCCCCTCCTTGAACCAGACCCAGACATGCCGGAAGACGACGAAGAGGAGGATGCTGGCCTGCAACAGGAGGGGGAACAACCAAACATGGCTGCTGGAGTGCGTAGGCGCCAACAGCTTGTAAATAATTTATTTTCATAATTTCTTATGTAAACACTTATTGCACAATTGTAAATAAACACATATAACAAACACCACATCATGCTTTGGCCTATTCATTTCTGCCCACCTGTAGTTTGAATTTGCTGAAGAAGAATGTCGTCTCATTTTGCAACAATGACATAACACTCATCACACAAAAAATATACACCACAAATGTCTGCACAGAGGCTATGATGTTTCATGATACATTACCACCCACAGAGGCCAACAGGAGTACAAATGTGCCAATGACACATGCCGGATCCAGACACCTGAGACAGTCTCTCACTCAGCACACAAATGTAGCTCATTTGAAAGTCTCATTACACGTGTTCAGTGACAGGGTGGGACCATCCATGTGTACGTGACCATGTCCTCAATGGCTTGTATCAATTTTTGCTACAAACAATACCCAATTGCAACAAGAGTAGCTGCCACTAACTCATGAGGAGACCTTGAAGTTACAGTGACAACATACACCCAGACAGTTGATAGTGGATCCACATTCGCCCACACATATAAACATATGTCATCCAATCAACCAAATATTTGCAAGCAGCCGATCACAGTAGTGTCCCAGTTCGAACCTAGCAGGAAGAATGTAACATGCCACTAAACCAGGTAATGCATAAAGGGCCACATACATCAACAACCTATTTGTCATCAGCACATGAGGAACGCCGAGATTGAGCAAACATAGTCAGTGCAAAATGGTATGTCAGATTGCTCCAAATAATCAATAGGGCAAACGTCAAATGGGCAAATGGGATGATTGAATGGCTAACAGTGATTCATACCCTATGGCCTTCCATTAGCTTGCTGCTGCAGGTTTAGCATAACAGCATAAATGAAAGACCTGGATAAATTAGCAAATCTGGAAGGGCAAAACCTAGGGTGCTAGTGGCCTAAGTCCACCTCTACCGCCCCCCAAATATACAAGTATTAGGTAGATGTGAAGTAAACACATGCATAAGGCGCATGTGTGGCCTACATGCCAAAAGTCAAACACAAATCAGATACACAAAATCATTAATAGGACATGGTTAGCCCCATAAAAAGTGTAAGTGACTATTGCACTCCCTGTTTGGACTATAGATAAATGCATTACCGTTATAAATGTGGACACATTTTTGAGAAGGAATACATCCTGGTATCCCATTCATCAGTTCCAAATATCCATCAGTAATTACCCAAAATATGTTTACAAATATGGTTAATAAACATTTAGAGCAATCATAAATATTACAGTGTGAATGCCTTCTACACATCCAATAAGGGACATGTGTCATAGCTAACCACAAATGTGTATCACATAGCACTGTTTGGCCATGACAAAGTTCCTTTCACAACTTTAAAAAATGTAGACATTTTTGTCAAAATGCGTCATATTTTGACGCATACAGCATGGGCGTCATAATTTTTTCACGTACAGGAGTGCACAGATTGCAGAGTCAAAAAATATTATATGAAAAATAATAAAATAATAAGGTACATTACATGTCCACCATATTGTCTATGAAGCGTCATATTTTGATGCATACAGCATGGGCGTCATAATTTTTTCACGTACAGCAGTGCACAGATTGCAGAGTCAAAAAATATTATATGAAAAATAATAAAATAATAAGGTACATTACATGTCCACCATATTGTCTATGAAGCGTCATATTTTGACGCATACAGCATGGGCGTCATAATTTTTTCACGTACAGGAGTGCACAGATTGCAGATTCAAAAAATATTATATGAAAAATTATAAAATAATAAGGTACATTACATGTCCACCATATTGTCTATGAAGCGTCATATTTTGACGCATACAGCATGGGCGTCATAATTTTTTCACGTACAGGATTGCACAGATTGCAGAGTCAAAAAATATTATATGAAAAATAATAAGGTACATTACATGTCCACAATATTGTCTATGAAGCGTCATATTTTGACGCATACAGCATGGGCGGCATAATTTTTTCACGTACAGGAGTGCACAGATTGCAGAGTCAAAAAATATTATATGAAAAATAATAAAATAATAAGGTACATTACATGTCCACCATATTGTCTATGAAGCGTCATATTTTGACGCATACAGCATGGGCGTCATAATTTTTTCACGTACAGGAGTGCACAGATTGCAGAGTCAAAAAATATTAAATAATAAAATAATAAGGTACATTACATGTCCACAATATTGTCTATGAAGCGTCAAAATTTGACGCATACAGCATGGGCGGCATAATTTTTTCACGTACAGGAGTGCACTGATTGCAGAATCAAAAAATATTATATGAAAAATAATAAAATAATAAGGTACATTACATGTCCATCATATTGTCTATGAAGCGTCATATTTTGACGCATACAGCATGGGTGGCATAATTTTTTCACGTACAGGAGTGCACAGATTGCCGAGTCAAATATAATGTTCATATTTGGTTCTCATATTTGCCAGCAAATTACAAATCTACTGTAGAACTGTAAACTCAGCCTCACACAAATGTAAGGGAACAATGAAGAAATTAGTTTTGACTCTGCATTATGTGCAATGTTATGCGTCAAAAAATATGACGCACAATCTGTATGCGTGAAAATATGACGGATAACGGAAAAAAAAAAACGGCGGCCATTTTCTGCAGGAAGTGATGTAATAGGATATCCTGTTTACATAATCTGTACTGTGAGTTTACTTTCACTTTCACTTTGCAGTCTCAGATTCTTCTAGACTGTGTGGCTGTGTGAAAAGTGTTGTCCTGTGTTTTACTGCTTTTGTGTCCTGTGTACCTTGTATGTTGTGCTTTTGTGATCATAGTCTTGTTGTCTAATATTGTCTTAGTCTGTTTTGTATACTTTTGTCAAATCCTGTGTTTGTTTGTTTTGTCTGTGGGAGTCTGTTCAGGGTAGTTTAATTTTGGGGTTAGTTGGGCTATTTTTCATAAGTTTTCTTTTTCCTTCACTACTCTACCTTTCCCCATTTCCCACTTTTACTTTTTTGTCTATTTTTTCACCTTTCAATTTGTTAATATGTCAGGTAGGCCTCGGCTTGGCAGGATGGGTGAGGAGGAATTGGGGGGATTCATTTGGCTTGTTTGCCATTTCCTCCCACTCATGCTGGAGGCTGGGGGCCGTGTGATACAGGGGTATCACACGGAGGCACGCAAAGTCCGGTGGGGGAAGGTGCGACATCAAATGGTCCGGGTCTACGGCAGCATTAGGAATGAGCATCAACTCAAGCACCGCTGGGCTGATCTGATATCCAGGGAGCAGGATCTGCTAGACCACCTGGGAATCAGGATTGGTGGCCATGTTGGTGAGTACAAATCAATTACATGTGAATAATTTAAAGCTCTGTGGGGACATGTGATGATTGTTACCCAATCTGCTAGATAAGTAACTGACTGTGTGTAATGCTAGGGAAACCTAATGTGTATTTGTTGAACAATGTGTAGGAAGACCAATGCTAGCAGTCAGATGGCTCATGTTTTCAACACATACCGGATGCCTGTAGCTGTATGTAATGTAGTGTTGCATTTGTGTCAGACAAGCGACACGTTAATGCCTCTTTTTGAACTCTACAGGTCATAATTGCCAGTGAAAAAGTGATGTTGAAACATCATACCTACATATGTAGACGCCATAGCTAGACAGAAAATAGTAAACCCATGATGATGCTATAAATGTGTGGTGCCTTCACGTCACATGAAGTTAGCTATGTTGTCCACACATATGTCACATGTGTGTCTGGTTAGTGTGTGTTGAAAATGTCCCCATAGCCTGTTTGAGTTTGAGGGGTAATGCAGTCCTCAAGTAACCAGCTTTTGGATGTCTCTCTGAGATGCACATGTTGAGATGAATGCAACCCTATATTGTTGGGGCATAGTAATGGAGGTGTATCTTTGACACCACATGACTGTCCTGGCCACTGCATGTGTGTAGTAGGGTGTGTAACTGTAGCAGGAGACTCATCCAATGTAAATGTTGCTTAAAAATACATCCATGCAGTATGAGCATGTGTGAAAGTGTGTCATTACGCATGTCATATTCACACAGTGTCATAGTAACTGCAATTATTTGTCAGTGCACGGAGTCTGAGTATATTTTTCCCTTCATGCTTTACAGGTGGACCTGCACCGTACACCGTGGGAGAGGTGGCACATTTTGAGGACCCCGATACCTACAGGGAGTGTGGCCTGAGTGCTATTTTTATTGTTTGCTAGTGATGCATGATGGACTACTGTGTGTTCAACGGAACTGAAGATTTGATGCGCTGCCCGTTCATTGGGATTGTTGCTTTAGTGGGATTTCAAATATCACTTCTGTTTCTGTAGACCAATACTTAGCCATCTCTCAGATTTAGGGGCTGTAAGTCATTCCAGTCGGCCCACTATGGGGAGTGGGATGAGTCATGTGGAATACACTGGTTAATGTAAGAGTTGCTCTGGGACTTGGCTTGGACTGAGTCTGCATATCAGACTGACATTCTCCCAGATAGCTTTGGCAAAAGGCTTGTATAAAATATGCAGCTTCCTAGTTGAGGATGTACTGTGTACACTGTAGGTTGGATGTTCCGGGGGCATGTACTTCTACAAGTTGAACTAGAAGTGTGTGTGACTAGAGTGCAATGGCCTAGGTGTTCAGTCGACTCATGATCATGGGTGTTCTTGCTCCTCTGTGTGTGTGGTAAAACATGCCTCACTGGTAGTATGTGATGTTGGCCTGAGTCAGTGCATTTTGACATGTGTGGACCTTGGATAGGACAATGTTTGGCTGACTCCAAAGTGTTGCCAGCCCTTCATTGGTGTTGTGTGTGGAGCCAAATACTTGTTGACCGTTCTATACACTCCTGGGTGTGCATTGAATCTGGGATTGTTGGTTGTTCTTCCCACCCCACCCTCAAAGAGTGCCATGTGATTGGGAATAGGGTACCTAGGACTGTAGCAACCAGTATATTGCACATACTTGTGACCTTTTGCAACTTTGTTTAGAACCTAGTGTACACATTCGGTTATGGCCCATGGGTTCAATATTTGCAAACAACAATATACAAATGGCATTGAGTGAGGGTTGTGATAGTTATCACATAGAGTGACATATGTAGTGAAGTCAGTATGCGGAAGAGGTTCAGCCATAATGTCAGCTGCATTAGGCATTATTTGGATGAGAAGTTTAGGCTGATGTCACCCATCATGTAGAGACATGGATATGCTAGGTGTGAGATGGCCTTATGTATGCAGGCTTCACATGTACTTCCTCTGAGACTTTCAATGAACTATGTTGTGACAATTGCTGGAACAAATACAGTACAAGTAATGTGCAAATGACCCATTGTGCTATTCCACCCAATGCATTTCCCATGGTAAATATTTGCCATATCTCTTCACAGCTGCAAATATGAGTGCCGCAATAGACACCAGTTTGAGAGGCGTGCCATGCGATACCGGCACATCCTGCAGGTGCAGTCGGGGTACAGGAGGATGGCCCCCAAATACCAAGCAGATCGGGCCTCCGGGGCATGGTGGGCCTCCCCACAGGGTGGCCCTACATTGCCCACAACAGCCACCACCACCACATCCACCAGGTCTCCCCAAGTGGCCCCAGCAACGGCGGGGACAGTTGACCCTGCCTCGTCATCAAGACCTGGACCCAGCCATGTTCCACACCCAGGACAGTCCAGTGGGCATTCAACTACTGGCACAAGGTCCACCTCGGCCAGCACACAGACTGCAGCAGCCCCTCCTGTGGACCCAGCCGCATTCCTGGCATTAAGCCGTAAATTGGACAAAGTGTTTACAAAGGTGGACAAGCTAAGCCAGGATGTGGCATATATCAAGAAAAGGGTTCGGTCCATCAGGCGGACCCTACAGAGGGCCAACCTCTAGGACTTTTGCCATGTTTTACTGTTACCCCTCCCCTCTCTCCTCTTTCCTATTTTGTACTGATAGTTGGGTTTTGGGGATTAGTATTAGGTTAGTATAGGTTGTTAGCTTAGTTATTGTCAGGGAAGAGGGTGGGGGGTCCTTATTCTTTCTATATTTCTTTTTTGGGTGGGTTGGGGTCAATGTTGGGATTCCTGTTTGTTTAAAAAAAAATATATATATATATATATGATTGTTTAGGATAGTATAGTATGTGTGTAGGTTAGTATGTGTTGTCCTGCATGTGTCCTGTCTCATAATGGTGGGCGGGGGGTTGATGTTTAGATCGTTTCGTTATATGTGTAGAGTAAGTTTAGCTTAGGTTAGTTAGGGACAGTTGTGGGTTAGTAGTAGTCAGGTTAGATTAGTGTAGGTATTACTTTTCCCTTAGTTGCCTCTTGTGTGAATAAATAGTAATAAATATATAGTTAACCCTTTGCATGATGCGTTAGGTGCTACTTTATCATGGCCTTGACATCAGTGTAGGTGAATGTTTTTCTATGACATTAGTGTCCTATGCTACCCATCACAGAAAAATGAGGTTTAACATGCCAGCTACCCGTGTGCTAACTTGGTAAGTATCCACCATTTGGGAGACCCACCATTGGTAGTTTGCATCGATCACCAAGGTTTTGTGTTGATGAGTAGGTATTCTACTTCACAAAGTGTGCTTCCAGACTTGTTATTGTGGGTAATTTAATGGGTCGGACTACAGTGTGATGTTCAGGGAGATCTTTGTAGATGAGGTGTTGTTAACACTCTTGTCTTGTTGCCTTCATTGCTGACCTAGATCATGTGTGTAATAATTCAGCATGACTTTCCTTCATGGAAGTATACTCAGAAAGGGTGATTGATGCAGTGTCATCTTTTTTTGTTTGCTTAGATTTTGCTGCATGATTTCATGTTTTAGTATTGCATGGTACCTACATTTCTCAGCCACCATTAGTTGACTAGAATTGCTGTAGATGGAGCATTATTCTGTCCAACACAGCATGATTGTGTGTGGTTTCTCCCTTCATCAGTTATTCTCCTCAGGATGGTAAGGCTATGATGCAATCCTGGCCACTGCACAGATGTATCAGACTACATGATGTCAGGACAGTTGTATTGACAAGCTACATGGTTGCCACACAGGCACTTTAGAGTCATCTACTGCACAGTTGATGTGTCAAATCACACAGAGACATATTAGGTGTGCAAGTGCTATTTATTGATAGGTGCTGTAGTGAAAAATGTCCATTGTCCATGTTTGCTGAGTCCGTTCTGGTGCATTCTTACATGGTGATCCTACAGAAGGGGTGTGGATGATGCTCCTGACATGCTGGGGTGATGTCACAGACAGTGCAGAGGGACAGGAATTGGCAAATAGTAGGAGAGAGACATTCACTGGCAATGGTGACAAGTCATACAGTGGATTGCAGAACAGTCATTGAGTGTAGTTGTAGTGAGACTGGCATTTGACAAAACGTAGGACCTTGGTCAAAGTAGGCCATGGTGCAGGGACTAGTGCTTCCGGGTACTCTTCCGCGAGAATGTGATCTGTTCCATGTCTTCTTCTTCTGATGTGTGTGTTGCCTGGTTTGTCCTTGTTGTTGTTGGTTGTGAAGGGGCAACACACACCTCAGTGTTAGAAGACGTGGAGGCAGACATCCCGGGGGCTGGTCCCTGTGAAGTTCTTAAGGGCAGTACTGCTGCAAGGAGGGCCTGCTGGTTTTTGAGAATAGCAGCCACATCACGATGGTAGGCAGCCAGGTCGGCCCTGAGGGGTTCAATGTTGCATTCGTGCACACGTTGACTGGATTGCAGTTGTAGGTGTTGTGTCAACTGGATGACAGCTGTGCTGATTTCTTTCTGTGTTTTAGCAAGTTCCTGCAAGAGAGATGTTAGGGATTGCATTGCAGCTGCCTGATCTGCAAATGACGTCATGCACGAACGCACCCCCTCAAGGCTGGCTGCCATGTTTTGCATCCCCACCCGCACCTCCTTGGCCAGCTCCCGCTGGACACCAACTACAGTTCTTTCAAAGCTGGTGCCAGTGTCGTCAGAGTCCTCAGCTGTGTAGGAGCTGGCAGGTCTTACAATTGGGGTGGTGGGTGGGTCTTCTGTGATGGCTGCTTGTTCTCTGCTCCTCCTTGTGACTAAAGGTGGGGTCTGGAGGGTTTCAAGGACCTTTTGGATGGTCTCCTGGGAAATGTTTATGGGCTCATCATCCATGTCATCAGGGAAATCAGGGACAGGCATATCGGCAGGAGATCCATGTTCCTCTGCAATGAAACAGGGTACAATTAGTGTGTCTGTGTTGTGACAATTTTGCCATAACATGCAAGCCTTTTGCTGAGTTTACTTTGTGCTCTGGTTTGGTATTGGTATCTGCTGTCCTTCATATGAGCATTGTTATAGGCCTATGGCCCACCTGTGTGTCACATGTATGATATATAGTTATCAGACTTGTCTGCCTAATCGCCTCTAGGTGTTGCTTTGTACCAATTAGGGAATTGCCATCTTTTTGTCCTACTTGTCCCTCCGTGTATATCTATTCTTATGGAGAGACATTTTGTTGCGTGGGCTCTCATTATCCTAAATGAGACTACTGGATTTCTAGGCAGCAGGATCGATAACGGTGTGGGGGCCTGAGTCTGACCCACTTGTAAAGAACTCTGTCACCCTAAATCTTTTTTATGGCTCTGGCTAACTAGCAGTGCCTCATGTCTCCCACGGGGAATAAATGATTAGGAAGCCGAGCGCATGACATTTTTGCAACTTCTCAGGGAAGTGGTGGTCACTCAGATCCAAACCAACTCTCTCATTTCCAGTATGATCTCATATACAAATGACAAAGACAGTATGAGTTTTATATCATGGTTTCATTAAACAACTGTATTTTAGATAATAAGGCGTGAGCCGCAATGACCAGAACAATACAACATAGTAGAATTGAAATAGTCACCAGGAGAGTAAAACTTAAGAACAAAGCTATCATAGTACCTAACAGTTTCTACTCTCCCTCTGCTTGTTCTATTTAGAGCACAGCATGTTCAGCTTCTAGCTTGCCTTTCCGAATCACTGGGGAGACATCAGCCCTCATACCTGAGCAAAGGCCGGTGATCTGGTTCAGCATCTGCAACAAGGCAGGCAGCGTCTAGTTGTGGTTCTCTGTTCAGAAACTCCCTCTTGTGTGTATTGGGACAAGGAAGTGTTTTTATAACTAACATGTCATCGTGATCACAAAATGTCCCTACGCAGGAATGCGACATCTAAACTCCTACCACGTCTATCAGCAATGTACCAGACTGTATCCTTGACTGAAACACAGAGTGAATATGTTATGGAGAACTCCAGTGCTGAAGTAGGCAAAACAGTGTGAAATGAATACAAAACAAGACCGTAGAACTGGCTATTTGAAAATAATAGTACAATGCCTAATAAAAAGCATTTAGTGCAAAGTGCACAGAGGCTCTAAGCTGTCAGCAAATGAATAAAATACATTCAGGGCAAAGTGCACAAAGACATAAAGCCTGAAGCTAATGCGCAAAGGATAGGTAAAACTTACCACACTACACTTTCACTGGCTGTGGGTGTTGTGATTGCCCTGCCAGCACACTTGCCTCTCAGGACCTGCCCCAAAATCTTTTTATTCACATTGACCTAAATGTAATTGGTATGTGACATATCCTATGCATGGCAATGTTAGGATGTGATATGGATGTAAACATTGTTGATGTTTCCAACTGATGTTGGGTAATGTGTGTTTAATTGGATTGCCCTGTTTATCGTATCAATGTCCTATTTGGTTCTCAGACTGTGCAGGTGTGTTTCAGTGACCAGTTGCATGTGTCCCCTCCTCAATGTTGTTGTCTGAGCAGTATGACATTAGTGATGTTGCCTTGTTAGCCAGGCACGTGAGGGACCCTGACGTATGCAGCATGTGTGTGTCCTTAGTGCTGTGTGGCTCCTATTGCTGTTTACTTTGGCTGATGTATGTGTCAACTATGGGCATTAGCATTTGAGTGTACTGGTGCCTTTGTCTTATTTCTAGAAATAGTTGCAGAAGTCATCCTCACCCCCTAATTTAGGTAGGTATGTTCCATGGGGAGGTTCCTGCCATTTGCTACTATAGCTGCACAGAGATCAGAGGTGTTAGTGTCAACTGTTGTTGCAGTTACATTGCAGTTGTTGTTTTGGCTACTGGATTACTGATAGGGACCTAGTTGATGTAGGATACATTTTGACTGTCGAGTGCCTGGATGTAAGTTTGACGTAGTGGCCTTCCCACCTGTCGCTGCTTTCCCTTAGCTCCATTGTTGTCATGACAGGATGGCCCCATGGGACTGTTGTTGGTGCTGTGTTTTGTCGTGCCCCAGCTTCTGTCTGTGCTGGGCATGTCCCCCTGCCGTGCCCCTTTACCCATGCCAATTCATATATATGCTGACTTACATGCATTGTGTAGTTGGTATTCCCCACCCCGGTTGCAGTTGTCATTATTGCATTAGAATTCCCCATGTGACTTACCCTGCATGTGCGTTGTGTCCTGGTAGTCTGCGCTGTCCTTGAATCCCTGTGACGATATCCTCAGGGATGACGGCTGCGACCATCTCCTCCATGTGGTCCAGGGCCTCCTGTTGTGCTGGACTCCCCCCTCCAGTCTGCAGTGCTGCCTTCCTGTTCCTGGCCATTTTTTCCTTTGTCCTATGTTTGCAGTCATGCCAGCGTTTCTTACACTCGGTGACTGTTCTGCGTTCTTCAGCCACACTGTTGATCTTGTCCACAATTTGCTTCCATATGGCCTCTCTCCTGCTGATTGGCAACTTAGAGGTGATGAACAGTTGGTGCTGGTGTTCCGTCACCTCTTTAACCAGGATTTCCTGCTCCTCTGCACTGAAGCGACACTTTCTTTTTTTTCAAAAAATTTCCTGGTTCATGTATGGATTATCGTGGCTGGTTCCTGGTCTGCTGTCCTCTTCCTGGGGCATGTTGGGGCATCTGGGATCCATTTTGGCTCTCCTCTGCTGAAAGGGCAGTGTTCGCGGGTAAATTTGCCGCTATTGCGTCAAAATTGACGGCGCTTTCCGGGTTGCGCTGTCGTAAATCGACCCACAGTCATTTGCATCGCGTTAACGTTAGTTTCCTTTACGACTTGACGCCGCTGTGTGTGTCACGAAATAATGACTCCCACCTGTTGGTTGCGCCGCCGTGCATCAAAGTAGAAATTTGACGCCCGCACGGCGCATCGAAATGGCATTAGCCGGCGCTAATTTTTTTGACGCAAAACTGCGACGGCGCAGCTTTGCGTCAAAAAGTATAAATATGGCCCTTAGTATTCCTTCGGAGTCTGAGCACGAGACCTCATTCCAAGGTAATGAGGGTTGGGGGCTCCTTCCAGGGACATGGCATTGGCAGATTAGGTCCAACATACCCAGCTGTCCTCTAGGTAGAAGGTTAGGTTTATTATGATATGGTATTAGGATACATTATACACTTTATGTATTTCCATGCTAACACAAGATGGTGGGGGTCTTCATAATCATGACTCTAGTCTTTACAATTTTATCTCTTGCACGGTTCATTATCCTAATCATTGCAGCCCATGTGATTTACCGCAGATTGTATTAAATAAAAACTATTGAAACACTACTGCATCTTCATTATTGCCTGTGTTTGGTTGAGACATAATGTATCTGTTAGAAAGGGGTAATCTCTGTTTAACCACAACACTCCCTGAGATATCATACTTCTGAGTCCATATGTGAAGGCTGCCACAAATCACCTTTAACTGTTCGGGTTATTGGTGAGGTACTGCTAGTGAGCCGAAAAGGTTGGGACTACAGTTGCAACTTGTTGTAGGATAGGCATAGTTGCCTACAAACATAAGTACTGTCATCCTTGAACCAGCAGTCTTGCCCAGAGCAAGAGTCCAAACTACAACAGAATCAGCTGACAGACAGGTTTGTGAAGCTCTCGAAACGTCTTTGGGAAGATTTGAATACCTTATTGGAAATAGTGGTTCCAGCTAATTTGTGGGTTGAGTATAAAAGAGCAGTAGATTAGCCAAAAAGTGAACAAGAAAGGGACAGGATTACAGGTGCATCATAGCCTGAAGTAATGAAGCATTATTATAAGGTGATTGAGTTCCTGAAGACGAGAATCTCACCTAAAAATATTGATTGGCAGAGAATTGACAGGACAATAATAATCTCAACCTCACAAACTGGATCTCCAACTGCGCTGACAACCTTGCTCCCCTCAAACGCACGCATCGACAGACCAACACCAAAAAACCTCTCTGGTTCTCTGACACCCTCAAAGAATCAAAGAAAACTTGTCGTGCCCTTGAGAAGGCCTGGCGCAAGGACCACACCGCTGACAACATGACCGCCCTCAAGAACGCTACACGCGAACACCACCACCTGATCCGCACTGCCAAAAGGAACTTTTTCACCGACAGACTAGACAAAAACAGCCACAACAGCAGAGAACTCTTCAGCATCGTCAAAGAGTTCTCCAACCCCAGCGCCAGCGCCAACGCCGTCACGCCCTCACAGGATTTGTGCGAATCCCTCGCCACTTTCTTCCATCGCAAGATCAGCGACCTCCACGACAGCTTCGGACACCAGACCCAACCATACACCACTGAACCCGCTTCCCCGGACATCACCCTCAACAACTGGACCCACATCAACACGGAAGAAACCAAATCCATCATGAACTCTATCCACTCCGGCGCCCCTTCGGACCCCTGCCCGCACTTCATCTTTAACAAAGCCGACGACATCATCGCCACGCACCTCCAGACCGTCATCAACTCTTCTTTTTCTTCTGCTACCTTCCCCGAATGCTGGAAGCACGCTGAAGTCAACGCCCTACTAAAGAAACCTACGGCTGACCCAAGCGACCTGAAAAACTTCCGCCCCATCTCTCTTCTACCTTTCCCAGCCAAGGTAATAGAAAAGACCGTCAACAAACAGCTGACCACCTTCCTGGAAGACAACAACCTGCTCGACCCTTCACAAACCGGATTCCGAACCAACCACAGCACGGAAACCGCCCTCATCTCAGTCACAGACGACATCAGAACCCTGATGGACAACGGTGAAACAGTCGCCCTCATTCTCCTCGACCTCTCGGCTGCCTTTGACACCGTCTGTCACCGCACCCTAATCTCCCGCCTACGCTCCACCGGGATCCAAGGCCAGGCCCTGGACTGGATCGCCTCCTTCCTCGCTAACCGCTCCCAAAGAGTTTACCTCCCTCCGTTTCGCTCAGAACCCACCAAGATCATCTGCGGCGTACCTCAAGGCTCATCGCTCAGCCCGACACTCTTCAATGTCTACATGAGCCCCCTCGCCGACATCGTACGCAAGCACGACATCATCATCACCTCCTACGCCGACGACACCCAACTTGTACTCTCCCTCACCAAGGACCCCGCCAGCGCCAAGACCAACCTACAAGAGGGTATGAAGGACGTCGCAGATTGGATGAGGCTCAGCCGCCTAAAGCTGAACTCTGAAAAAACGGAAGTCCTCATCCTCGGCAACACCCCGTCCGCCTGGGACGACTCCTGGTGGCCCACGGCCCTCGGCACCGCACCGACCCCCGCAGACCACGCCCGCAACCTCGGCTTCATCTTGGACCCTCTTCTCACCATGACCAAGCAAGTCAACGCCGTGTCCTCCGCCTGCTTCCTCACTCTCCGCATGCTCCGCAAGATCTTCCGCTGGATCCCCGCCGACACCAGAAAAACCGTGACCCACGCCCTTGTCACGAGTCGCCTGGACTACGGCAATACCCTCTACGCCGGGACCACCGGCAAACTCCAAAACCGCCTGCAACGCATCCAAAACGCCTCGGCCCGCCTCATCCTCGACGTACCCCGCAACAGCCACATCTCCGCACACCTGAGACACCTGCATTGGCTCCCAGTCAGCAAAAGGATCACCTTCCGTCTTCTCACCCACGCACACAAAGCCCTCCACAACAAGGGACCGGAATACCTCAACAGACGCCTCAGCTTCTACGTCCCCACCCGCCCCCTCCGCTCCGCTGGCCTCGCACTTGCTGCCGTCCCTCGCACCCGCCGCTCCACGGCGGGTGGGAGATCTTTCTCCTTCCTGGCGGCCAAGACCTGGAACTCCCTCCCCACCAGCCTCAGGACCACCCAGGACCACTCCGCTTTCCGGAGACTCCTAAAGACTTGGCTGTTCGAGCAGCGATAACCCCCCCTTTCCCCCCTAGCGCCTTGAGACCCGCACGGGTGAGTAGCGCGCTTTATAAATGTTAATGATTTGATTTGATTTGATTTGACAATACAGGAGGTGAAAGAGTTGATACATGCGTACTATGAGAGATTGCTAAAAGCGTTCAAGGAGTACAGTGGCAAGGAAGCGATTGAGCCAAAAGATATGTTTCACTTTGTGTTCAGGTTCGTGGAAGGACTGAGACCTGAAATAGGTCAGATGATTAAGAGTCATTTGATTTGTTGGCAAGCAAAACTGATTGATGAGGTATTGCAGTATGCGAAATACTGTAGTGGCGAGATTGAATTAAAACAGAAGAAGTTAAAGGAGAAGGTGATGGTAATACAGATTAAGGCAGCCCAAGCAGGAGTACAGGGAACTTTTGTGCAGCAGATACCTCAGCAACAGGGAACTGTTCTGTTTCAGCGGCAAATGAGAGGTAGGGTACATGGAATTAATGTGTATCATGGTCCTGATTTGAGTACTGTGGTGGTTCAAAATGACGTGCAAGGGATGAAGAAGATGTTACTGTGTCATCTTTGCGGAAACGTGGGACACTGGAAGGGGGAATGTCCATTAGGGGTACAGGAAGGTGTTGTTCAGCAGAATGGTGATGTTAATACAATGCAAAATGTCAGAGTGCCCAGAATGAGAGGTGTTAATCAAAATGTTCAGAACAATATGAATCAGATGCAACATTTTCAGTCGATGCAGCAAATGCAAGTGCCAAGAGCACAGATAACACAGTTACAACCAGTGTAGCAGCAGGTTCCAATGGTACTTAGACAGCAAATGTAGATACCTCAAGCCCCAGTGGAACAGGAGCAGATGATACTTACTCCACAGGTCACAGGTCAGAGACAAGACAGAAATAGTGGCACAGTACACCAGATCCCGTTACACAGTGAGAATGAAATAAACGGAGAATGGATGAGTGATAGTTCAGATCAGGAGACATGTATGATTGCAGCTTCCTTAGAAGTAGATCAGCAAGGACCTTATGTGAAAGGAAAAGTAATGGCCACAAGGGTTTATTCTTGGTAGATTCAGTAGCTACACGCTCAACTGTCAGAAGTGCAGAAGTGCTGAATCTACCTCTCTCAGGAAGAACAGTTCAGGTGATAGGGGTAGCAATTGATCAATCCGATTACAGACCCAGTACAAGTTGAGATCGGCAACTTCCAGGGATTGCACAAGTTTGTAGTTTGCAACTCAAGTCCGGTATCCCTACTGGGAAGGGACTTGTTGTGTAAAACACGGTGCTCAATCTCTTGTTCAAAGGATGGAATTGAAATTTAGACAAATAGTGAGGATGAGGAGGACACAACTCCTGGATCAGAATGTGAAGTGACAAATGAGGAATATCCATTGATTGAGTTTTTCCTCATGTTCACAGTGAAGGAACTACATGCAGATTTACAGGGAACAGTACAGGAAAATGTGTGGGACCTGACAGGTAAAGATGTGGGTTTGATCAAGGGAGTGGAGCAGATTCAAATCACTTTGAAGGGAAATGTGGTATTTCCGCAGCTTCCTCAGTACAACATGGCACAAGATGTTATGATGAAAGTGGCACAAATAATTGGAGACTTCATAAAGCAGGGAGTTTTAAAAGAAGTGTTGAGCAGCCCATGTAATTCACCAATAATGGGTCTGAAGAAGCCATGTGGGAAAGTACAAATTGTTCAGGACTTGAGGAAAGTGAACGACATGGTGGTGAAGTGTTGTCCTGTAGTACCAAATCCAGCAGTAATAATGTTTCAGATACCATGCGATGCAGAATGGTTCACAGTGGTTGACTTGTCACAAGCTTTCTTTTCTGTGCCTCTTCACGAGGATAGTCAGTTTCTTTTCAGTTTCAAATTCCTAGAGAGAGTGTACAGTTGGTGCAGGCTTCCTCAAGGGTACAACGAGTCACCATCCTTGTTTAATCAGATCCTGAAAAAGAATCCAGAGTCATTGGAATTACTGTATCAATCGACTAGGGTACAATACAATGATGATTTTTTGATTGCTTCAAGGACAAGGGACGAGTGAAAGCACAACTCGATTGCCCTTTTGAATCACTTGGGAAAGTTTGGCCATAAAGTGTCACCATTGAAATTACAGTACTGCCAGAAAATGGTAAAGTACTTGGGTCACCAAATTGAGAAAGGGTCAAGGAAAATTTCCAGAGAGAGGATTACAATGATTTTGCAGAAAAGTCCTCCGACTTCACAAAGAGATGTCAGGATGTTTCTGGGAATGGCAGGTTATTGTTAACAGTGGATTCCAAATGTTGCTGAAATCTCAAAGCCATTGCAGAAATTGACACACAAGGATGTTACTGATCCCATAACCTTAGATGAAGAGCAGATGAAAGCGTTCACTGAATTGAGAGAAAGTTTGTGCTGGGCTCCAGCTTTAGGTATGCCTGATTATATGATGCCATTCACATTGTTTTGTCATGAACGTGATGCATGTTCTTTGCTTGTCTTGACTTAGGTCCATGGAGGTGCTCATAGCCCAGTAGCATATTTTTCAGCTACCTTGGACCCGGCTGCAGCAGCCTTACCAGGTTGTTTGAGTGCAGTAGCTGCAGTTGGTCAACTCCTTTCACAATGTGAGGGAATAGTGATGGGATTTCCCCTGACGGTAATGGTCCCTGACTCAATTGAGATTTTACTGACAAGAACGAAAATGCAGTACTTGACTGGTGCCAGACTGACAAGGTATGAGACGAGCATTTTAGGTGCTCCGAATGTAACACTGAAAAGACGTACAGTGTTGAATCCTGCAACTTTACTTCCAAGTGATACTGCTGAAATCGAAAAAGGGGAAGACATTGAGCACGATTGTCTTGAGGTAACTGAATTGTGCGCTAAACCGAGACCTGCCATTAGAGATACTCGATTGGAAGAAAATGACCAAATTGTCTTTGTTAATGGTTCTTGTCTCAGAGATGGTGCAAGAACTTTGAGAGCAGGATATGCCGTATGCACAATCACAGGGACTTTAGAAGCCTCCTGGCTTCGAGGAGAGTATTCTGCACAAGTAGCAGAATTGGTAGCTCTTACTACAGCATGCCATGTTTCTCTGAGGCTGAGAGTCTCAATCTATACTAACAGCCAATATGGATTTGGAATTGTTCATTATTTTGGTCAATTGTGGTTGCAGAGAGGTTTCCTGACCACTACTGGTTTGCCAGTAAGAAATGGTGAGAAGATAAAAGAGTTGTTGTATGCTATCCAGTTACCTGAAGAAATTGCGGTGGTGAAATACAGTGTGCATCTAAAATTACAGGACTACATCTCACTGGGAAATGGATATGCGGATCAAGTCGCAAGCTTTTGCGCATTGAACTGTATATCGTTCAAGGACAAGTAGGAACTAATGTCAGGAGAAGATAATACATGTACAAGTTTTGCATTTGGAGTGATCGATACTTTGGAACTGCTGAAAACTTTGCAGAGTAATGTTGACAAAGAAGAGAAACGACTCTGGTCCAACCTAAAATGTGTTCAGAGACCTGATGAAATATGGGTATCCGAAGAAGGGCAGATGGTCCTGCCAAATAGTTTATTGTCGCAAACGGCCAGGTATTACTATGGGCAGGCACTTATTGGGAAGGATGCCATGGCCTGGTTGTTTAAAATAGACTGGTTCAATCCGAAACTCAGACAGGCAGCAGAAGCAGTATGCCATCGCTGTGTAATTTGTCAGCAACTTAATGCAGGAAAAGGGAATGTGGTAAACTTGAGCCACATTGGATGAGCAGGAGGACCATTCAATAGAATGCAATTGGATTTCATCAAGATGCCTGTGTGTGGAGGATTGAAGTATTTGTAGGTGATTGTGTGCATTTTCAGTCATTGGATTGAGGTGTACCCCACACAAAGAAATGATAGACTCACGGTAGCAAAGTTGTTGCTTAGAGAGTTGATACCACGTTTCGGATTCCTGATCTCTTTAGAATTAGATAGGGGAACGCACTTCAATAATGAGGTGATCAAACCTCTGTGTGCAGCACTAAACACTGAGCAGAAGTTGCATTGCAGCTACCGCCCTGAAGCATCAGGACTAGTGGAGCAGATGAATGGTACTCTGAAATCGAGAATTGCCAAGATGTGTGCAGCCATGAATCTCAAAGGGCCAGATGCATTGCCTTTGGTGTTGATGTCAATGAAAAATACACTTGAAAGGAAGAGGGGATTGTCTCCCCATGAAGTTCTTATGGGTTGAGCAATGAGATTGCCAGCAGTTCCAGCCAATGCACTTGTAAATATGACAGATGATATGGTGTTGGACTACTGCAAGGGTCTAGCGGATGTGGTTTCCTCTTTCGCCCAGCAGGTGGAAGCCCCCACACTGCCACCAGTTCACGATCCAGGACATAACCTGAGAGCTGGCAACTGGATCGTTGTCCAGAAACATGTTTGCAAGACGTGTTTAGAGCCACATTGGAGAGGGCCATATCAGGTGATTCTAATGATGACAACAGATGTGAAGTGTGCAGAAATCCCGAACTGGATCCACGCCAGTCACACAAAGAAAGTGGCATGTCCACTGGATCATGACAAAGCATTATTGAGGGCTCCAGCGTTTGCGAAGAAAATCGCAGCTCCAGAACTGGAGAAGGAACAAAGAGAGCCTGAAGTCGAACCAGAGCAAGTGCAAGAGGGTTCTATCACCCCTGTAAGAGACGAGAGTGAAGAGCTATAGGAGGGTGCAGGAGAACCTATCACGACTGATACAGCAGGATAACCCCTCATAACCGATACAGCTGGAGAGTCTAGCTCAGTGGGAGCTCTCCCATAAGCAGACGGATCTGAGAAATGAACAGAGCAAGGAGTAGACCCAAAGGGTGAAGGAATTGAGCTGGATCAAAGTCAAAACGATTCAACTCTTCCTGAGCCTGTTGCAGGTCCATCAAAAGAAAACACCATAAATAAAGAAGGAGAGAAGAGTCCAATTCTGAAAAGCATACTGACTGGAGAAGCAAGAAAGCGAGACAAATGGCCAGAATTATGAATAGGGAAAAAGAAAGAGTTAGTTATAAATGAGACAATAGAGGAAGAAGTAGACACGACAAGAAAAGAAGAGCTGAGTGAAGGAGAATTAAGTGGTGACCGCAAGTTAAAGAGAATAGCAAGTCGCAGATACGCAGGTCCTGAATGGGCGTTTGCAAACACAAATGAATGGCAACACAAGTTTATGTCTTTCTGCTGTGATAGGGATATTCCGAGTCAGTACTTTGATGTAACCTGAAAGAAATCAAGAAGCTGAATTGTTGGGAAAATCTGAAAAGAGACTGTTAAAAACAAACTTAAAGAGACATTGATAACCTGATTTGACATTACAGAAACTGGATCTGACAAGCTGCTAATCGATTTTGACAAAAAGGGTTCCTGAAGAGACAAACTGAATTGCTGAAGAAGAATTTTTGTTTTTGATTTACAGATCATGGCTGATCTACACAATAAGGTTAGAGATGTCAAGCACTGTAAATATATGCGCATTGGTTTGGGGAGTATTTGTGGGATTTTGTTTGTTGTGGTGATTGTGGGAATGTCAGTTTTTGACATGAAGGTGCCAACCAAACTATTGCTTTTGAGACTACTACAATGTCTGCTTTAGAGAAGTTTAAGCTAGATGAGAAGTATTTTCATGATTATACTAATGCGCAAGGAGAACTTTCTTCTAATGTGTTCTATCGCTTGCTGAGTGAGTATGTTGAAACTATGGAGGCAATAGATTGACTTGTGTGCAGGCAAATTCATTCATCAGTGGAAGAAGGAGTCACTTACCATAGCTTGCCTCTAACATACGGGACAAGTTGTAGTCTGCTACTGACAAAGTTCTATAATCAAGAGTATATACAGTATTTGTATTCCAACCATGACATGGTGTTCTCATTTGTTCCTATTATTAGGTACCTGAGTAGAGTAGCAAAAGATCATGACATAGTTCTGGTTAGAGGATTCTTTGAACCCACACTAACTTTTGGGACTGCTTATGCTCATAGCAATAATCTTACATGCTTGCTTACACTTTTAGAAATGAGCTTTTTAGGTCATACTGACGATAGGAGAAAGGCATTAAAGGGAAGATTAGAAAACAGGTTAGAAAAGAGAACTTACAAGAATGATTATTGTTAGACTTTTCATCTTTGGCGTGGTCTCCCTTAACTTTTTGCCTCAGTTCCCCAGGTTATCGATGTGTGCTGGACTCTGATTTTGCTGTTTTTATTACTCTGGGCACTTTACCACTGCTAACCAGTGCTAAAGTGCAAGTGCTCCTGTTTAAAATGTGTATGTAATTGGTTTTCCATGATTGGCACATTTGTTTTACTGTTAAGTCCCTAGTAAAGTGCACTAGAGGTGCCCAGGGCCTGTAAATCAAATGTTACTAGTGGGCCTGCAGCACTGGTTGTGCCACCCACACAAGTAACCCTGTAATCATGTCTCAGACCTGTCACTGCAGTGTCTGTATGTGTATTTTTATACTGTAAATTCGACTTGGTAAGTGTACCCACTTGCCAGGCCTAAACCTTCCCTTTTCTTACATGTAAGGCACCCCTAAGGTAGGCCCTAGGTAGCCCCAAGGGCAGAGTGCAGTGTATGGATACGGTAGGACATATAGTAATGTGGTTTATATGTCCTGACAGTGAAATACGGCCAACTTCGTTTTTCACTGTTGCAAGGCCTGTCTCTCTCATAGGATAATAGGGGGGCTACCTTTAAATATGATTAAAGTGTAGATTCCCCTAGAGAATAGATGGACATGTGGAGTTTGGGGTCCCTGAACTCACAATTTAAAAATACATCTTTTAGTAAAGTTGATTTTAAGATTGTGCGTTTGAAAATGCCACTTTTAGAAAGTGAGCATTTTTTTGCTTAAACCATTCTGTGACTCTGCCTTGTTTGTGGATTCCCTGTCTGGGTCAGTTTGACAGTTGGGTTGTTTTTCACCTCACACTAGACAGTGACACAAAGGGAGCTGGGGTGTAACCTGCATTTCCTGATTAGCCATCTCTGCTAGGAGGGAGGGGTGGAGTGGTCACTCTCATCTGAAAGGACTGTGCCTGCCTCTGACAATGCAGACTCCAACCCCCTGGTGTGTGTCTGAGGCCTTGCCTGGGCAAGGCAGGATTTCACAAGTAGGTTTGAGTCCCCTTTGAAGAAAGGTGACTTCAAAGACTAAAATGGGTATAAGAAGGGCACCCAAATCTACAGACTTTAGAAACACTTCTGGAACCAAGAGGAACCTCTGCCTGGAGAAGAACTGATAGCTGAGGAAGAAGTGCTGCCCTGCCTGTGACTTTGCTTTGTGGAGCCTTCCTGCAGTGCTGCTTCTGCCAGAGTAAGAGGGCAAAGACTGGACTTTGTGTGCCTTCCATCTTGTGAAGAAATCTCCAAGGGCTTGAGTTAGAGCTTGCCTCCTGTTGTTTGAAGTCTCAGGGATAGCAGAGACTTCTCTCTGCCAGCACCTGGAGTCTCTGGAGAGACTCCTGCTCTGACAAGTGGTGCCCTATCCAGTCCTTGGGCCCTTGAAAGGAAAGCTGGTGGAAATCCAAGGAAATCGACTTCGGACGACTCCGGACCGCCGCCGCTGCTGAATCCGGTGACGCCGCCTGCACCCGACGCCGTGACCTTCGCTGGAACGCGACGCTCTTCGCAGGCCCGACGCCGCTGCAGCCCTGCTGAAGTCCATGACTCCGTGGAAGTCGCCGCAAAACGTCGTGACCGACGCCGCTCGAAGTGCGTGGATTTAACGTTTCGCACAGACGCCGCGATCCCCGACTTCGCGCATCGGCTTGTTTTCACTCTTCACCAAAGGTACTGTACTTGGGGGTCTACACGACTCCGTGTCCGGCGCCGCTGGTGTCGGTTTGTTAGGAACGACTCCGTCACGACGCCGTGTTAACATCTCATCGAAGCATTTTTGTTTCTAAGCGCTATTTTTGAGTTTAATCTTTAAAAATTCATAACTCGACTTGTGTATGTTGGATTTTTGTCGTTTTGGTCTTGTTTTGTTTAGATAAATATTTCCTATTTTTCTAAACCGGTGTTGTGTCATTTTGTAGTGTTTTCATTAAGTTACTGTGTGTGTTGGTACAAATACTTTACACTTAGCACTCTGAAGTTAAGCCTACTGCTCTGCCAAGCTACCAAGGGGGTAAGCAGGGGTTAGCTGAGGGTGATTCTCTTTTTACCCTGACTAGAGTGAGGGTCCTTGCTTGAACAGGGGGTAACCTGACTGTCAACCAAAGACCCCATTTCTAACAATTATGCTTATACTGCAATTAATATGCAAGGAAAATTAGCTTTAGATGCATTACATATAGGGAAGCTTTGCATAGTTAGACCAAAGTCATGCACTGACACTTTATTTGTGGGAACGAGTGAATGCAGGCATGTGCTTTTGTTTCAGAGTAAATGGACTTTTATGCTGAATGGTCAAGACCCTGTAATTCCAGGAATCTACTGTATTTGTGGACTTACTGCTTATTACCGTCTTCCAAGGGGAAGGTATGGGACATGTTATTTGGGGATAGGATTCCCAAAGATTTATCAGATAGATGACTTGAAAAAGTTTCCAAAATTGACTGAATTACATCATAAGCGACAGAGGAGGGAATCCTCTTCTGCGATTGTGGAGATATATTTGGTGCGGTGATTCCTTCACTAGGAGTTATCCTGAATTCGATCAAGATTCAAAAGTTGTCTACTATTGTGGATAACATGCTGACAAGTTTTACAAGGGCAATAGTCCTGATTGATAATGAATTAGCTGCGGATAGAGCTATGACGCTTCAAAATCGCCTTGCTTTAGACATCCTTCTAGCGAAGGACGGCAGGGTCTTTAAAATGATTAACTCTAGGCATTGTTGCTCGTATATCCCTAACACTAGTTAGGAGTTAAGAGACTTAGGGCCATATTTATACTTTTTGACGCAAAGCTGCGCCGCCGCAGTTTTGCGTCAAAAATGTTACCGCCGGCTAACACCATTTCGATGCGCCGTGCGGGCGTCAAAATTATACTTTGACGCACGGCGGCGCAATCAACAGGTGGGAGTCATTTATTTTGACTCACATCGCGGCGTCAAGTCGTAAAGGAAAACGACGTTAACGTGATGTAAATGACTGTGGGTCGATTTACGACAGCGCAACCCGGAAAGCGACGTTTTTTTTTACGCAATAGCGTCAAAAATACCCACGAACACTGCCCTTTCAGCAGAGGAGAGCCAAAATGGATCCCAGATGCCACTACAGACCCCAGGAAGATGACAGCAGACCAGGAACCAGCCAGGATGATCCATACAAGAACCAGGACATATATAGAAAAAAAAGAAAGTGTCGCTTCAGTGCAGAGGAGCAGGAAATCCTGGTTAAAGAGGTGACGGAACACCAGCACCAACTGCTTATCACCTCTAAGTTGCCAATCAGTAGGAGAGAGGCCATATGGCAACAAATTGTTGACAAGATCAACAGTGTGGCTGAAGTACGCAGGACAGTCACTGAGTGTAAGAAACGCTGGCATGACTGCAAACGTAGGACAAAGGAAAAAATGGCCAGGAACAGGAAGGCAGCATTGCAGACTGGAGGGGGGAGTCCAGCACACCAGGAGGCCCTGGACCACATGGAGGAGATGGTCGCAGCCGTCATCCCTGAGGAGATCGTCACAGGGATTCAAGGACAGGACAGTGCAGACTACCACGAGACAAGGCACATGCAGGGTAAGTCGCATGGGGAATTATAATGCAATAATGTTGACTGTAAGCAGGGGGGGAAATACCGACTACACATTGCATGTAAGTCAGCATATACATGGAGTGGAATGGGTAAAGGGGCACCGCAGGGGGGCATGCCCTGCACATACAGAAGCTGGGGCACAACATAACACAACACCAACAACAGTCCCATGGGGGCATCCTGTCATGACAACAATGGAGCTAAGGGAAAGCCTCGACAGGAGGGAAGGCCACTACGTCAAACTTACATCCTCGCACTCGTCAGCCAAAATATCTCCTACATTAACTAGGGCCCCATCAGCAATCCACTAGCCAAATCAACAACTGCAATGTAACTGCAACAACAGTTGACACTACCACCTCTGATCTCTGTGCAGCTATAGTAGCCAATGGCAGTAACCTCCCCATGGAACATACATACCTAAAGTAGGGGGTGAGGATGATTTCTGCAACAATCTCCTGAAACAAGACAAAGGCCCCAGTACACTCATATGTCAATGCCCATAGTTGTCACATACATCAGCCAAAGTAAACAGCAATAGGAGCGACACAGCACTAAGGACACACCCATGCTGCATATGTCCGGGTCCTTCACGTGCCTGGCTAACCAGGCAACATCACAAATGTCATACTGCTCAGACAACAGCATTGAGGAGGGGACACATGCAACTGGTCACTGAAATACACCTGCACAGTCAGAGGACCAAATAGGACATTGATACGATAAACAGGGCAATCCAATTAAACACACATTACCCAACATCAGCAGGACACATTAACAATGTCTACATCCATATCACATCATAACATTGCCATGCATAGGATATGCCACATGTCAATTACAATTAAGTCAATGTGAACAATCAGGGATTGGGGCAGGTCCTGAGAGGCAAGTGTGCTGCCAGGGCAATCAGAACAACCACAGCCAGTGAAAGGTCTCACCATAAGAATAGATATACACGGAGGGTTGAGTAGGACAAAAAGATGGCTATTCCCTATTTGGTACAAAGCAACACCTAGAAGCGATTAGGCAGACAAGTCTGATAACTCAATATCATACATGTGACACACAGGTGGGCCATAGGCCTATAACAATGCCCATATGAAGGACAGCAAATACCAATACCAAACAAGATCACAAAGTAAATTCATCAAAAGGCTGGCATGTTACGTCAAAATTGTCACAACACAGACACACTAATTGTACCCTGTTTCATTGCAGAGGAACATGGATCTCCTGCCGATATGCCTGTCCCTGATTTCCCTGATGACATGGATGACGAGCCCATAAACATTCCCCAGGAGACCATCCAAAAGGTTCTTGAAACCCTCAAGACCCCACCTTCAGTCACAAGGAGGAGCACAGAACAAGCAGCCATCACAGAATAACCACCCACCACCCCAATTGCAAGACCTGCCAGCTCCTACACAGCTGAGGACTCTGACGACACTGGCACCAGCTTTGAAAGAACTGTAGTTGGAGTACAGCGGGAGCTGGCCAAGGAGGTGTGGGTGGGATGCAAAATATGGCAGCCAGCCTTGAGGGGGTGCGCTCGTGCATGATGTCATCTGCAGATCAGGCAGCAGCTATGCAAGCTCTAGCATCCATACTGCAAGGACTAAAAGAAACTATAAAGGAATTCACCACTGCAGTAAGGAAGTTGCCACAACACCTCGCACCCCGAACTTTCCACTGCATGCACGAATGCAATCATGACTCCCTCAGGGCCGACCTGGCTGCCTACCATCGTGATGTAGCTGCTATTCTCAAAAACCAGCAGGCCCTCCTTGCTGCAGTACTGCCCTTAAGACCTTCACAGGGAGCAGCCACCGGGATGTCTGACTCCACGTCTTCTAACACTGAGGTGTGTGTTGCCCCTTCACAACCAACAACAACAAGGACAAAGCAGGCAACACACACATCAGAAGAAGAAGACATGGAACAGATCACATTCACACAGAAGAGTACCCGGAAGCACTAGTCCCTGCACCATGGCCTACTTTGACCAAGGTCCTACGTTTTCTCAATTGCCAGTCTCACTACAACTATACTCAATGACTGTTCTGCTAACCACTGTATGACTTGTCATCATTGCCAGTGAATGTCTCTCTCCTACTAATCGGCAAATCCTGTCCCTCTGCACTGTCTGTAACATCACCCCAGCATGTCAGGAGCATCATCCACACCCCTTCAGTAGGATCACCATGTAAGAATGCACTAGAACGGACTCAGCAAACATGGACAATGTACATTTTGCACTACAGCACCTATCAATAAATAGCATTGGCACACCTAATATGTCTCTGTGTAATTTGACACATCAACTGTGCAGTAGATAACTCAAAAGTGCCTGTGTGACAACCATGTAGCTTGTCAATACAACTGTCCTGACATCATGTAGTCTGATACATCTATGCAGTGGCCAGGATTGCATCATAGCCTGACCATCCTGAGGAGAATAACTGATAAAGGGAGAAACCACACACAATCATGCTGTGTCGGACAGAATAATGCTCCATCAATAGCAATCAAAGTCAACTAATGGTGGTTGATAAATATGGGCACCATGCAATACTAAAACATTAAATTATGCAGTCTAATCTAAGCAAACACAACTAAACACAGCATCAATCACCCTTTCTGAGTATACTTCCAAGAAGGGAAGTCATGCAGAATTGTTGCACACATGATCTATGTCAGTAATGAAGACAAGAAGACAAGAGTGTTAACAACACCTCATCTACAAAGATGTCCCTGAACATCACACTGCAGTCCGACCTAATAAATTCCCCACAATACCAAGTCTGGAAGCACACTTTGTGATGTAGAAAACATACTCATCAACAGAAATCCTTTGTGAGCCATGTAAACTCCAAATGGTGGTTCTATCAAATGGTGGATACTTACCAAGTTAGCACAGGGGTAGCTGCCATTTTAAACCTCTTTCTTCTTCGGTGTGTAGCATAGGACACAAATGTCATAGAACAACAATCACCTACACTGATGGCAAGGCCATGATCAAGTAGCCGTTAACACATAATGCAAAGGGTTAACTATATATTTATTCATAAGTATTCACACCAGAGGCAACTAAGGGAAAAGTCATACCTACACTAATCTAATCTGACTACTCCTAACCCACAACTGTCCCTAACTAACCTAAGCTAACTTACTCTACACATATAACGAATCGATCTAAACATCAACCCCCCACCCACCATTATGAGACAGGACACATGCAGGACAACACATACTAACCTACACACATACTATACTATCCTAAACAATCATATATATATATTTATAAATTCTAAGCCAGTGTATTATATGAGCTGAGTTCCATGCAGTGAGATGGTACTATGACAATGGTAGGCATAGAAAAGGGTGTGGCACACTGGATGACTCTTGTGAGTGTGTGTGTGTAGATGAGGGAATCTCAGTGTACACAAACCGGCATTCCAGGGACCTCTTCAGACAGGTGGGGTGTGAGCAGCTGCAAGTGTGTGTAATGTATTTAGAAAAGGGCTGACATGTAGATGGGATGTGATGTGATGTGCTGGATGCTTGTCATAGGTGTAGCACTTGTGCTGTGTATGTTCTGCTTATGTGTAACTCTAGTGACAGATAGTCATTGCAATGATAGTAAGTAGTTGGAATTACTGTTGGCAAGAGTCTAGTACTACATTCCTGTTCTTGAAGCATTAGCATGTAAACTGCCTGATGTATGAGGCCTGTTTTCCACTAGTTGAGTGATGGTGTTTTAGTTGTGTGCCATCTGCTGCGATGATCCATGTTTACTACATGTATGTGAGTCATATGTGTGGTCCTCAGCTATTGCCCTTCAAAGGTGAACTGTACAGGATGTCTGTCATTTACATTGTGTGTGTATTTGACCATTGTATTGTGGCCATTACATTTGTGGTGTATTTTTTTTGTGTCATGATTGTTATATCATTATTGCTCAATGAGACGACATTCTTCTTCAGATATTTCAAGCTAAAGGTGGGCAGAAATGAATGGGCCAAACCATGATGTGGTGTTTGTTATCAGTGTTTATTTACAATAGTGCATTAAGTGGTGATGGTGATAATTATGAAAAGAAATTATTTACAATGTGTTGGTGCCTACGCACTCCAGCAGCCATGTTTGGTTGTTCCCCCTCCTGTTGCAGGCCAGGATCCTCCTCTTCTTCGTCTTCAGGCATGTCTGGGTCTGGTTCGAGGAGGGGAATGTTCCTTTTTACACAAATGTGGTGCAATATTGCACATGTGAGTATGATCCTACAGACCATCTCGGCGGAATATAGTAGGCTACCGCCAGTGATGTCAAGGCAGCGGAACCTTGACTTGAGGATCCCAAAGGTCCGCTCAACAATGCTGCGTGTCCTCTTATGGGCGTCGTTGTATGCCCGCTTTGCAGCAGTACTCGGGTTCCCAAATGGTGTCATTAGCCATGGCTGGATGTCATACCCCTGATCAGCTGAAAGAAAAACACAGAATGGGATCATGTAGATGTAGCTGGCACTATTGAAAAGACCTTTAATGGCAGTAGTTGTCTTGTGTTGTGTGTGACTCTTTTGTGTACTAATGTGACATCCTATACTTGTAGGCTATACCATCTGCATTGTGTTGTTTCCTTGGCTGTTTGTCTGCTAACTGTTTGTCAGCAGTATGTTTTGGGATTTTCAGTACAGTGTGCCCTCCCTAGCATTGTGACTTGTGATACAGGTGTCCGTGTGTCTTCACTGAGGGTGAGATGATAGTTCCATGCACATTTAAATTTGGAAGTGTTGTTAACACGTTCATATCAAAGTACCCTGCACATCCCATACCTTGAAACTTATGCAATGTATTAATGTAAAGGTCATTGTGACACTTAAAATTTGCAAGGTGACATTTTGGCAACCACACTCATTAATGTCTTCACATTAGGCTGTACAGTAAATTCCAATGTGTGACAGGTTCAATGGTGAGTTAAGAAACATGGCTAGTGATGTCAGGACCTCAGTGTGTTCCTGTCTAGATGTTGCTGTTGTGGTGTATGTGTTGTGTGTCCTAGAGGGTTGCTGTGCAGTGTGTATATAAGTAGGTTTCTTTACTTAGCAACAAGTAGTCCATTGCCATACCGTCCATTCTGGAAGTGTTGGTTAATGGTGCTGTGACGGAAGATGAATGAGTCATGGACACTCCCAGGATATTTTGCCACGATGTTGGTGATCAATCCCTGGTGATCGACTATGGCCTGCACGTTGATTGAATGTGTGTGCTTCCTGTTGCGGTAGAGGTGTTCTGTTGCAGCAGGTGACACAAGGCGTACGTGTGTGCAGTCGATTGCACCAAGGACGTGTGCGAAGCCACTGATTGCGTAGAACCCCTGTTTAGTTTCCTGCTGCTTCTGCAGTGTGTTAGGGAAGCAGATGTGGAGGGGTGTCAGGCGAATTATGGCATCCAGTACTTTTGGCAGAAATGCGGAGAATGATGGTTGTGATATTCCGTCAACCAGGGCACCAGTTGTTTGAAATGAGCCACTTGCCATCAGGTGAAGTACGGCAAGCAGCTTTGTTTCTGTTGGGATGGTGCGGGGTGTCACTAAAGTGGGGGCCAACTGTGGTTCAATGTTGCGTAGCAGCTGCTGAATGGCCTGCCAGTTCAACCGGTACCTCTGTATGATGTTGTGTTCCCTGAGGCCATGCAGGGTTGTTCTTGGGCGGAATATCCTCTCCTGCCTTCTGCGCTGCCTTTGGGGTCCCTGCTGGTGTTGTTGTAGCTGCTGTTGTTGCTGCTGGGCTCTGCGTCTACGTGCACGCTGGATAAAAATTACTTCCATGTCTCCTTGTTGCTGCTCTGCTGCTTGTTCTGTGTGTTCTGATTAAATACAGGTGTGTTTGCCCCATTTTAACGCCTGCCCTGACCCAGGCGTTAAATTTTGACGCACATCGTGCTGTGCGTCATTTTTTTGCTCCGCCTCCCGGCCGAGAGTCATTTTTGCCCAGAAGCATAAATACGACGCACGGCCGTTTGCGTCGTTTTTTGGACGGGAACGCCTACCCTGCATATCATTAACGCAGGGCGGGTTGCCGCATCCAAGAAATTACGCACACAGCGGAATTTTGTCATCCGCGGGCTCGGGCGTCAGAGTTTAAATATGGGGAAACGTTTGCGCTGATTGTGCCTCAAATTTTTTGACGCACAATCGCCGAAAACGGAGTATAAATATGCCCCTTACTTACTAACCTGACTAACTCGAGTCGTGATTTGAAGGAATTGAAGGAACAAGGAGTTTGGGAAAAAGTTTGAAAAGGATTTGCATCAGTGGGAAATTGCCTTAGTCAAATATGGAATGGGGTGTTATTAAAAATTATACAGGGAATATTAATTGTAATTGCTTGTTTATTAGGCTTATGGGGATTATGCAAATTATGTCCAAAGATAAAATTGAAAAGGTTTAAAAATAATCAGAGGAGGGAAGAAAGAAACAGGGAAAAAATGTTACAGAGAAGATTTGAGAAGGAGACAAAACACTGAAGAGATTGAGCTGTGAAAATATCAATAATGAAAGTAGTGTGATGACACATTTAGTCATCAGAGGAGGGATTGCTTAAGCAGATATGTTAATTAGAATTAATAATAAGTGTGTATGTAATTTGAACAGTAAAATAATAATGAAGAATCAAATAACGTAGAGAAATAATGTGCACGTTTGAAAATGTGCCCACGGAGAGTGGTCACCAAGATTCACGAATAATATTAAAAGTGACTAAAATATCTGAAATGTTGAAAATGCTCAATAATGAAGAAGTAATATGTCATATTGAGATGTAAAATGTATGTTTTGCATTATATTGAAGAGCTAACTTAGCCGAAGTTGTGGCCTAGTTCTGCCAGGCCTCATGCAGAAGCTGAATAGTAATGCAATGTAGAGAAGCTAATGTGCTGAAATGACCATGAACTGCTTGTTGTTTAATGAAGTCTGCTTAGCTAGGATTTTCGGCGATGAACCGATGGACAGGAGAAGATGGAATCAAATTGTACCAAGGCCTGTGTAGAGCAGACGGGATGTACTTTCCCAGGACTCAAACAATGGAGACACTGACTGGAGAGGAAGATGCAACATTTTCGATACCTGACGAGCCGGATGATGAGGACATCGCAAGACGAACCAATCAACAGCTTGGGATGTGAAATATTAGAATCTATAGATTTGGTGTGTTTTATCCATTGATTATGAAATTAAACATGTGACTAATTGACCAATTAGGAGTTAGGGGCAGTCTGGGTGACTTTTGATATAACATTGTGACAGAAGGAGAAGACAGGTAGGAGGAGGTAGGTAGTGAGAGGGGGAGCAGATCTTATTGAATTTCCAGTGGCGACTCGAGATTCTGTCATTGGGTTCGGCTCTCTGATTAAGAGCCTGATGTGATGCTGATCGACTGATGACCTGAGGACGAAGGTTGACTCTGTTGCTGACCCATACAGAGGATAGGTAGATATTACAATGTGACTGTATGCATTCCTTTTTCTTTTCTAGGTACCAAATGCGCTGTTTTAATAGCCTACTTAGCTAGGTGTTTTCTTCAAATTTGTGTTCTAAATTGTTTTTGCATGAAGCACCACATGCTAATGCTGATTTGGTTTAGTTAAGGTTACTCCCCATGACGGTACTTGACATAACATTTTGATAATTGATTGACGGACGAATTCTGCTGAACTTATGCCTTTGACTTGGTTTTTGGGATTGGTGTTTTTGCTGATTTGTGCTAATGCATTAGATTGTATCTTGATGCAAGCTTTGATTAGATTATGTTCATGGCATTTTTTGATTGATTAGTTGTGTTTATTGAATTAAGTTTGAATGAACCCTATGACTTAGAATTGTAACCAAGGGCAATAAAACTACTAAACGTATAACTTGTGCTGTTGTTATTCATGACTGCAAGGTCATGGCGTGTCAATAATGTTGTGGTTTAGATTGTATTACTAATTATTTGATTAATGATGTTGAACTCCGAATTGATATTTGGGTACACTTGTCACTACGTAGCTAGGATACTCCATACAAATCAAACTTCATCGACCTATACGCGTCACCTTGTAAGTTTACTTATTAAGGACCGACGCGCTAACAGTGTCATTAGAGGGGGTGCAGGGTGCCGCAGGAAAAGTGGCGCATCAAATCGGATGCGCCACTTTCTTGTAAATATGGCCCATAGTGTCCCATAAGTAAATTTAGTAGCAGACCATAAGGCATACAGGTTATAAATACAGAGAACTGTTACATTTCTAAATGAAATCCAGCTTAGATTAGCCTTAGAAGAGAAAGGGATGGGGTCTCTCTTCTCATAGAAATCCACAAGTCCTTTCATAGGACTTTAGACAAGGACGTTCAAACATTCTTATATAAGTGCATGGATCACAGGAGGTACACCATTAGGGACGAGCAAGATGAAACATTTTACCACCAAATACATTCAAAGTTTCTCTCATGTTAGTAATACATAGGGTCCATGGCATTCTCGTAGTTTATGGGAGCAATTCAATTGATACATTGTATGGCATTAGCCTGGGACAGTCAAAATGTCCGTGGTTAGGTGTAGTAGGAGAAAGTTTCTGGGAACATTCTGCTTGTTCGTGTCAGCCCTGCCATTCTTTATTTAGAACACGAGGAACAGTAACAGTTAACATAGGACAGTCAGTGAGGTTGATCCAAGATGGAGGACAGTGTTAACACAACCTAGGTTAGCAGAGGTCCAACTTATGACGTGTTTAATAACAATGCCCACACCCCTCAGAGCTGGCTTAATAACTGTCCAGCAGGTCACCTGGCTTTCATCAGGACCGACTGGACCCCATTAAATTACCTTGTTCAATTTTAGCCAAATGCAATCAGTATTAATCATTTTGTATGAAACCCATGTCAGACTGTTTGTGATTGCTTTCTATTAAAATGAAACAAGATTGTTTCACCCTCAAGAAAGCTTGGTGAACTATGGTCACAAAACACCATTTTTCAATTATCTAACAATGGGCTAATAGCCATAGACTTTACAGGCCATTGAAATGATATGACTTAATATCATGTCTCAAGATGCATATAACATCTTTCTTCACCTCTACCTTCAAAATCCTTAAATTTTTCCATGTAGAATTTTGCTGGTGAGAGACCAAACAGGTTATACAGCACTCATAATTTCAATCAGAAGACAGCAGAACTCGCTCTCTCCTTAGGTCACACAGTCAGAGATACTATTTGGTTTGCAGAGACTTTAATTAATCGTTCCACTGGCAGATGTGTCCCTACCGTTACATCAAACTTACAGACTATGATCTCTGGCAACCTCAGATAACAATAAAATTATTAAAGCAGGCTAGTATTTTGATTCTCTCGGATCATGCAATAAAAACCATACCATCAGGTGTGCTCTTGCACCTAGGAATAACAAGCAGCAACACGGATGAATTATCACTCAAGGTCAGCTTGACATTCCCCAGTTTTTCTTTTGGGCAAGCAACCTCAATTGTTCCAGGCTAAAATATATAATTTTGGCCCTGTATTATCAGGTTTCCATTTGTAATTTAATCCCCAAATACCAGTCATTGGTAAATGGAGTGTTATTATGTGCTGATCCATGTGTGCCTCCTTTAAGAGAACTACTAATGCAGGAAGCGCACAAAGAACAGTTAAGAATCAGCAGTACATTTGTTTTGTTTGGAGTCTGATAAATACTGGAGGCTCCGTGAGACACCACTTTACAATGTACCATATCCTGAAAAGGCTTGGCAAAAAGTGACATTAGACTTTGCAGGACCATTTGAACTGCTTCCATCTTCACAAAGTTACATGATAGTGTTAATGGATTATTTTTCCAAATGGGTGTATGTAGGTTTCACTTCAAATCCAGACACAGATTCAATCATTAAATTTTTTCAGAACATCTTTTCAATTGAAGGAGCACCTAAAGAAATTGTGACAGACAATGGAGCCCATTTTGTGTCAAGCAAAATGAAAGAGTTTGTATCTAAGCATAAAATGACACACATAAAGGTTGCACTTTGCTCACCTTCACCTAGAGGTCTAGTTGAGCGCATGAACACATTTTAGAAAGAAGGTGGGCAAACTGTGTTATGGGGGTATGAGGTAAAGTCATTGTTAAGAGAAAAAAATGTGGTCATATTTGATTACACCTCACAGCACTACTGGGGTGTGTCCTTTTATTTTGTTGCACAAAGGATTTACCAGGTATGTAATTTTCCCTGACTGGATCAGAGAATTGAACAAGAGTTTGATGATCTTTCATCTGTTCCCTTTAAGGTCATTAAGAAACAATTTTTTTCAAAATAACTATTTGACAAAAAACACAAAGTTAAAATGGTTGATTTGAAGAATGGAGATGTGGTACTAGTAAGAGTGCCTTCAACAGTAAAAAAGGCAATTCTCAATTTTCTCTACCTGTGCACATGGAAAGAGTCTCCAACGAGTGTTGTTGCAGAACAAAGGTTGGTGGAGCAAAAGAGATGTCATAAGGATTACAGATGAGCAAGCAAGGACAATCTTATCTGCAAAGGGAGTTGAATCTGGTCATGGATATGACGTTTTGGGTGATCAGCATCTCATAAGGTCTAATCACCCTGAATCTATTGATCCTAATTCAGAAGCAGAGTTGGTTGAAATTACTAATAACAAAGGCCCTCATTATGACAATGGCGGTAAGATCTGCTTACCGCCAAGCCGACTGCCACCAAAATACCGCCGCCGTGGCGGATTAATGCTACCCGTATTATGACACACGTAGCAAGCCGTCACTATACAGCCACACACACAGGTCAGCTAGCCCAAAGGTCGATGATCAACTGATGGTATCCAAACCCACACCGTTACGCCAACAGAACTACGCCCATCACATTATGACCAACGAATCACCATGGCGGACATTCAATGGCACTAAACCATTGGCGGTACATACCGCTGCGCTCAAAATACACACACATACAAAAGAACACTAAATAGGATAATTCAAATAACACACACCTGACACACATACACACACCACACCCACACCACTATGAAACAGACACCCACATTACCAACAACCCTTTAGGACCAGAAAGAATTGCCAACAGAGAGAAATCCAGCAAGAGCACCCACATAACCAGAGCCACAAAACACCATCACCCATACACCATCCACGCACCTTACAGCAAATACCCCAATACATCACCCACACACCCTCACCCACACCACTCAAACTACACCCACAACGACACCCCAGGTTCTCAGAGGAGGAGCTAAGGGTCATGGTGGAGGAAATCATCCGGGTAGAGCCACAGCTATTCAGATCACAGGTGCAGCAGACATCCATCGCTAGGAAGATGCAGCTATGGTGGAGAATCGTGGACAGAGTCAACGCCGTGAGACAGCACCCCAGAACTAGGGATGACATCAGGAAGAGGTGGAACAACCTACGGGGGAAGGTACGTTACATGGCAGCAAGACACCAGGTAGCTGTACAGAGGACTGGCAGTGGACTCCCACCTCCTCCCCCACAACTAACAACATGGGAGGAGCAAGTCTTAGCAATCATGCATCCTGAGGGCCTGGAAGGAATAGGAGGACTGGACTCTAGTAAGTCAACTCTTTACTACTATCACCCCTCTACCTGCATGCCATCACATACCCCCACCCTTACCCTCACTCCCATCACTCCACCACCTCCCACAAACCCCACCATTACAACCCACCCATCCCAATACCTAGCCCTGCATGCAACACCAATGCATGGACACCCATCACAGACCTGCATGGACACCTATCACTAAAGCATGCACACTAGAGGGGAACAGCTCGCCCACCAATAACAACTCACACAAAGGTTAATCTGCCAGGGCAATAACAACCATAGAGGGCAACACACCCATGCACAAGATGTCACACACAGAAACAATAACACTGCATTTACATCACCACAGGTCCCCCAGTTCACGTCACTGGAGAAGAGGTGCCAGCATTATCCAGTTCCCCCCCCAGAAGAGGACCACAGTGATGACAGCAGCTCTGCTCACCTGTATCTAGATGACCAATCTGGCCCATCAGGGATCTCCGGACAGTCGGTTACCCAGGCACAGTCCCATTCCACCCCAGAGCCTCCCCCCTCAGGAAACACCACCACAGCACCCACCCAGCGGGCCCATACCTCTGTCCCCAGGACACTTCAATCAGCAGTGTGTCCACCACTACAGGGACCCCAGGGCACACCACAAACACAGGACGATCAGGGACCTGGGGTCAGTGGAAGTGGGCACACGGTTCAGGGGACAGAGGCACAGGACAACGGGGAAGCTGGGAGGACTGCTGTGTGACAGGGGGAGGACAGGCCCAGGCAACCGACTCTCCAGGAGGCAATCCTGGGAGCATACTACCATTCCCTGGAGACAATGGGCCAGATACTGGACAAGATGCAGGAGAACCAGCGGCTACCGGAGGGACAGTACCAGGGGAGAATCAGGGAGGACCTGAAGGACATCAACACCAACCTGGTCTCCATTGCAGGGGTGCTGGCAGACATGGCCAACACCATGAGGGAGGCAGTGGCACACCACCGGGCCCCTACCACTAGCCAAACCAATGAACAGCCCTCCACCTCCGCTGCTGCTAGTGGACAGGAGGCTCCGCCACAGGACCAACAGGCCACCAGCACCCCTCCCCCTCCAGAAGGAGAACCACCCCACAAACGTTCCCTGCGATCCAGGCAGAAGCCAGAGACTATTGCCAAGACCCCCACCAGGACATATGACTCTCCTGAATGTCACCCTTGTGTCCCACTCTGTTACCCTGTCCACCTTGAACTGCCATTACTCCCCTTCCTATGCCCCATTGGACAATGCACCTGTGATACAAATAGACTGGACTCTATCCTGGACTTTCTTCCACCAGCACCCAAGCCCATTGCACATCCCCATTTACTTGTTAGCACTTAAATAAACACCTTTTGAGAAAATACAACTATGGAGTATGTCAAATGATTTACGTATGTATTTGTTTAACAAGGTTCAAACATTGCTATGAAAATGTACAGTAATTTAAACATAGGAATGACCTGTAGTTGGCTGCAGTCAACACACCAGGAGCAAGAGTTGGGCACAGATATCTGAAAATAGAGATGCCTAAGGGTACAGTGAGTGGCCATAGAAGTGGGAAAATCAGCCTGCCAGTGACAATGTGATTCACAAAACTGTCAATTAAATCTTAAGTTACACTGTCTTACCTGTGTGCCATTGGAAGTATTGACGTATGATTTCACTTCTGTTGTCCTCATCCTCATCCTCTGCCTCCTCTTCTTCACTGTCCACATGGTCCACTGCTGCCACACGACCATCTCCAGCCTCATCCTCCTGCAGAAAAGGCACCTGGTGACGTAAGGCAAGGTTGTGCAACATACAGCATGCCACGATGATCTGGCAGACCCTCTTGGGTGAGTAGCACAGGGAACCACCTGTTAGATGGAAGCATTGAAACCTGGCCTTCAGGAGGCCAAATGTCCTCTCTATAATTCTTCTTGTTCCCCTACGTGCCTCATTGTAACGTTCCTCTGCCCTTGTCTTGGCATTCCTCAGAGGGGTCAGTAGTCATGAGAGGTTGGGGTAACCTGTCACCTGCAAATATCAAAGGACAACTGTTAGACACACACTAACCATTAGGGCCCACACCATACACACACCAACATATACTGGGTGGGAATCAGGACTCACCTATTAGCCACACCCAGTGCCCCTGGAGTTGAGCCATCACATATGGGATGCTGCTATTCCTCAGGATAAAGGCATCATGCACAGACCCAGGATACTCTGCGTTGACATGGGAGTTGTACTGGTCCACCAGACACACTATCTGCACATTCATGGAGTGAAAGCTCTTTCGATTTCTGTACACCTGTTCATTTCTCCAGGGGGGGAGAACAAATGAAATATGTGTACCATCAATTGCCCCACTAAAATTGGGGATATGTCCCATTGAATAAAAAATCAGCTTTCACTGTGGCCAAATCCTCCACCTGCGGGAACACAATGTAGCTGCGCATGGATTTAATCAGGGCAGACAACATTCTGGTCAGCACTATTGAGAACATTGGCTGTGACATTCCTGCTGCCAAGCCCACCCACTGTCTCTTGGAAGGAGCCAGTTGCCAGGAAATGGAGCACAGATAGAACTTGCACAAGATGTGGGATCCCAGTGGGGTGACGGATAGTAGGTATCAGGTCAGGCTCCAATTGGGCACTCAGCTCTGTGATTGTGGCCCTGTTGAGTCTATAGGTGAGGATGATGTGCCTGTCCTCCATTGTTGCCAAGTCCAACAGGGGTCTGTACACGGGGGGATGTCACCATCTCCTATTCATCCGCAGCGGTTGCAATCTATGGGGCAAAACGGTGAGCAGCTGGTCAGTATCTCATTATTCCAACCACTACACTTCATTGCATATTGTGATTTTAACTGTGTATTGTTGGAGGAGTCCAAATGGTGCTTATGTGTACTGTGACGCAGTTTGGAGCCATGGCCTGCCACCCTCCCCTATAATGGCATCCGCCTGTCCTGTATGGAGGGACATGTGGAAATGATGTAATTCCACCGACGTTGTGCGCCGTTGCGGGAGGCGGTCGAGAACCGCCATGCAACTCCTCATTGATTATTATTGGCCCCTATGGGCTACATTGGCCAATGGTGATGTACGCCAGCTGTGACAGCACGCACCGCCGCGGACGTGACCGCCATTTTCTATCTGTTCACTCACTTGCTACCTGACCTTCAACAGGAGAGGACCTACGCTGCATGTGCGGCTGTGACCTGTGTCTGGAACCGACAAAGGCTTGTGTCACTGGGGAAAGGGACCCTGCCTTCACCTCAGCAGAGTTGGAGAGACTGGTGGATGGGGTCCTACCGAGTACCAAATGCTGTGTGGGCCTCCAGACCAATAGATGAGTACACTGTGAGCACGATGCATCCACTACTGGGCAGGGGTCTGTGGGTCTCAGGTATGCTGCATTTGGCGTTAGGTGTCCCTGTACATGGGCTGGTGACTAGCATTGTGACTGGTAGTGCATTGCCTAGTGCGAAGGACTGTTCCCTGTGTGTGTGTGTGTGTGTGTACCATGTACGCCAACGGTGGTGTTGTTGCCACCATTGACCAAGTGTTTCCTTTTTCTCTTCCCCCCTTTTTGTTTTGTCTCCCTGTCCTTCTGTGCATTTGCATCATCTGGCGGAAGAGCAGAGGCACCGGCGACGGAGGGAGCTACATCCCACAGGACCAAGGATGCTGAATCCACCGAAGGTGAAGGCACCAGTGGGACAGAGGGCGAGGAGAGCACCACAGCGGAGACTGGAGGGGAGAGTTCTGACAGTGATACCTCCTCCGATGGAAGCTCCCTGGTGGTGGCGGACACCTCTGTGCCCACCCCAACTACAGGTACAGCCACCACCCTCGTACCAGCACCGCCCTCCCAGCAGCCACTCAGTGTGTTTCCCATGCCCGCTCACCCAGGAGGGTGGGCATCTCCTTCGCCCCAGGCACCTTACGCCTGCCCCAGTTAGCCCTGCTGCCCATATTGAGGGATTACTCATTCTATTCGGCGTCCTCAAAGACGTATACGCAAATAGATTTTTTCTTGGCCTCCTCGGAGTTTGACTCCCGAGTTAAGGAATGTACGATCGAGCCTTGTCGGATCATTCTCCGGTCACCCTGGAGGTCCGTCTGGATGGGGGTCCTGGGTGAGTTACTAGTTGGCGCTTTAGGGATACTATTTTGCAGTCTAAGTCAGTGGAGGAGTCGGTGAGGCGAGCTATCCTTGACTACCTGAGACATAATGATGATGGGCAGACTGGTATGGGAGTGCTCTGGGAAGCGCTGAATGCTGTTGTCCGGGGGGAAGTGATGTCTCTCTCGGTTAAGGAGAACAAATCTCAGAGAGAGCTCCGGGTGGTCTTGGAGCGGAAAGTATCGTCCCTAGAGCACGCTCATAAACACACGGGTGCCCCCAGAGTATGGAGAGCACTGGAGAGGGCGCGCCTCCAGCTGAGGCAGCTTGGCTGGGACCAGGCGGAGTATGCGGTTGCTCGGCTTAAACACAAATATTAAGTAGTAGGGGATCGATATGGGAAACTGCTTGCTCACAAGTTGAGGGCCCAACGATCGGCCAATGCTGTAAAGATGAAACATTCCCCCTCGAAGGGGGAGGCCCGGACAGACTGGCAGATAGCAGAGATGTTTGCAGATTTCTATAGCAACTTATACACTGCCGAGGCGGGGGTGGAGCAGAGCCGTCCTTCTATTTAGCAGACTGTAACATTGCACAGCTACATGAGCAAGACGCCGATTCGCTTGACCAGCCTATTTGAATAGAGGAGGTAATCGCAGCGATTTCGCGCCTTTCCGTCGGGAAGGCACCGGGCCCGGATGGTTTCACGGCGCTATTCTATAAGGCATTTTGCATTGAGCTGGCCCCACTATTAGTCCGGCTCTTTAATTCCTTTCTATCCACCGGGTCCCTAACATCTAGCATGTTGGAAGCGACCATTACAGTCATCCATAAGACATGGAAGGACCCTGAGGAACGTGGCTCATATCGGCCCATCTCGCTTTTAAATATTGATGCGAAGTTATTCACGCGCATCCTGGCGCAGCGTCCTAACCCCTTGATGCCCGGGCTCATTGACCCGGAGCAGTCGGGCTTTATTCCCCATAGAGAGTGTGGGGACAACACGAAGCGGCTCTTGCATCTGGTGGACAAAACGAGTAGGTCCGGTAGGGATACTCTTCTCCTTTCCATTGATGCGGAGAAAGCATTTGACTGAGTGCATTGGCCCTACCTTTTCCGGGTGATGGAGCGCTTCGGTTTTGGCCCGGCGTTCCAGACCTGGATTCAATGTATTTATAACGCTCCGAGGGCTGCAGTCCATGTGAATGGGGCGTCGTCTTCCCCTTTTCTGATTGGGAGGGGGACGAGGCAGGGGTGTTCGCTCTCCCCACTCTTATTTGCGCTGTACATGGAGCCTTTTGCTCAGCGTCTCCGGGATGATGCCCAGATCTCTGGCGTTCGCTTCAGGGGGAGACCATCATCTTGTTAGTCTATACGCTGACAACGTGATCCTTACACTGGCGGACCCCATGGTATCCCTGCCGGCACTTATGCAGGCCATCAATGAGTTTGGCCGAGTGTTGGGGTTCAAAGTTAATATGCAGAAATCCCAAGTCTTGGGCCTGTCAATTTCACCGGAGCACGAGCAAGCCCTGCGGGCTCGATACCCCTTTATATGGTCCTCGTCATATGTGCCTTATTTGGGGATTGCCCTGGCCGCATCAGTGGCTAGAACCTGTAGCATGAATTATGCTTCCCTGTCTAGAGAGATATTGAGTGATTTGGAGAGGTGGAGTAGGCAAGGCCTCTCCTGGTTTGGGAGGGTTTCTGCGATCAAGATGACTGTTTTACCTCGCATTCTCTACATCTTTCAGACGCTCCTCTTGACCCCTCCGCGCGTACTATTGGGACACTTCAGTCAGTGATCTTGAAATTCATATGGGGGGGTAAGCCGGCCCGGCTGCAGCGGGCTGTGCTGTACCACCCTAAGGATGCGGGTGGCCTTGCGGTCCTATGTCTACTGAGATATTTACAGGCGGCTCAACTTTGCTTCCTATTGGAGTGGAGTCGGCCGCTCACAGAAAAGCATTGGTGTTTCATGGATCAGGTGGTAGCGGGGTCTCACATCTGGAGGGAACCTTGGCTATATATAGAGCACAGGGACTTTACTCTTTGCCGGTTACTGGAGCGACGTTCAGGGTATGGGGTGCAGTGGCAGTGAATAAGGGTTTGATGTCCTTTCCCTCCCCGATTTCCCCGATTTGTGGGAATCCTGACTTTGCCCCGGGGTTGCAGGTGGAGAGTTGTAGGTGCTGGCTCGAGGGGGGCTGCAAAAGGGTGGGCTGTCTATTCGATGAGAATGGGATTATGGACATTGACCGATTCATTCAGGCTTACGGGCTGGCAGAGGTGGATAGGATGTTGTACTATCAAGTGCGACACTGGGCTCTTCGACCAGAGATTAGGCCATTGGTATTCAGGCCATTGACCCAGTTCGAGAAATGGCTTATAGGAAAGAAGGATGACAAAAGGATAATATCAGAATTGTACAGACTCCTCCAGGTGGAGGCGCACCCCATTAAATCCAAGGGACAGAGACGTTGGGAGGCTGAGCTGGGGAGGGAGCTAACAGAAGAGGAGTGGGAGAGTGTCTTCTTTAGATCGCATCACACAGCGTATCATGCGTCGGGGTCAGAGACGGCCTACAAGCTGGCTACGTATTGGTAGTACACCCCGGCTAGGGTGCACGCATGGGACCCTGCCAAATCTGATCTCTGCTGGAGGGGTTGTGGCAGCACGGGCCCACTTATTCACCTTCTATGGCACTGTCCCAAGTTACACAGGTTTTGGAAAGGGGTTTTGGACGATGTAGACAGGGTGTTTGTGACGGAAATTCCTAGGTTTCCCTCATATGTTATACTGGGCTTACCTAACCCCCTCACATTTCCTCTCCGCTCTCGTAGAGGGCGACAGATGGCGTTGGCCCTTAATGCTGCCTTGCAGGTCATACTAGCTCATTGGGGTACGGATAGGATCCCGACGTACGCCTCCTGGCTCCACAGGCTTTGGTTCATTTTGGCAATGGAGAAACTGTCTTTGGTAGCGGCTCAGAGGGTGGAAGAGAGGAGGGATATCTGGAAACCGTTCATACAGATCCTTTCTACGGAATTTAATGAGCTGACTTGCCCTGTTTATCTGAGGGTGTTGAGGTGGTTGGAGGACGCTGGATGAGGGGGGACAGACAGGGTGGCGGGGGTTGCACGCTGAGTGGTTCAAGAGATTTGGCAGTGGGTGGGGGGCAGAACTTGAGGCACTGATGGGCGTGACGAGGGGAAGCACAGTTACGTTATTGTTTTATGTTGAATGTATTACATTTCTATTCGAGCCAGGCATCCTGTGTATAGTCTGGCGACTCTTCATTAGTAGTCGGGGCGTGGTCCGTTGAGAATGGGGCTTCGAAACATAGAACTGTGTCGATGAGACTCCCTCTTATTGCTTATGTGTAACAAGTGATTCTCCACCATAATTGTTCTGCTGCCCGACTCAGTACGCAGGCAGTGGGGCTTTGTGTTTGCATATAAATGTTATATACCAATAAACAGATTTGATCCATAAAGTGCATATGCTCTCTCCCTTAAACATGGTAACATTGGTTCATTCCCAACAAGCATATTTGATTTACTTGTAAGTCCCTAGTAAAAGTGCCCGACATGTGCCCACGGCCTGTAAATTGAATGCTACTAGTGGGCCTACAGCACTGGTTGTGCCACCCACATAAGCAGCCCCTTAACCATGTCTCAGGCCTGCCATTGCAAGGCCTGTGTGTACAGTTTCACTGCCACTTCGACTTGACATTTAAGAGTAATTGCCAAGCTTTAAACTCCCCTTTGTCTACATATAGGTCACCCCTAAGGTAGGCCCTAAGTAACCCATAGGGCAGGGTGCTTTGTAGGTAAAAGGCAGGACAGGAAGATGTGTGGTTTATCTGTCCTGGTAGTGGAAAACTCCTAAATGTGTTTTCCACTACTGTGAGACCTGCTCCTTTCATAGGATAGCATTAAGGCTACACTTCTATACTGTTTGAGTGGTAGATACTGATCAGAAAGGGGTAACCAGGTCATATTTAGTATGGCCAGAATGGTAATAGAAAATCCTGCTTATTGGTGAGGTTGGATTTTATATTACTATTTTAGAAATGCCACTTTTAGAAAGTGAGCATTTCTCTGCACTTAAAATCCATCTGTGCCTACAGTCTGTCTCCAATCCACATCCAGGCTGGGCTGGTTGACAGCTCCCTTGTGCATTTCACCCAGACAACCACAAACACAGGATACTCAGTCACACCTGCACTCATTTGCATACTCAATGGGTCTTCCTGGGCTGGGAGAGTGGAGGGCCTGACACCTACTGTTAGAAATGGAGTCTTTGGTTGGCAGTCAGTTTACCCCAAGTCTGAGCAAGGAAACTCACTCTAGTCAGGGTAATAGAGAATCACCCTCAGCTAACCCCTACTTACCCCCTTGGTAGCTTGGCAAGAGCAGTAGGCTTAACTTCAGAGTGCTAGGTGTAAAGTATTTATACCAACACACACAGTAACTTAATGAGAACACTATGAAATGACATGACACAGGTTTAGAAAAATAGAGAATATTTATCTAAACAAAACAAGATCAAAACGACAAACATTCACAGTACACAATTCAAGATATCAATTAAAAAGCAAAAAGAGTCTTCATGTAGTTTTAAACACTCACTAATGCTGTTAGCATGAAAATGTACCTTGGGTGCGTCAAAAATAACCCAGCACGGGCGAGTGTGCATCAGAAAGGGGCTTGCGATGCGTCGATTTCACTCACAACCGAGACCTTGCGTAGTTTCTCCTTTCGTCGGGCGCGTCATTTCCTCGCTCTGCAGGAGAGTGATGCGTCGATCCGGCCAGCACTCTCGGGTCCAGGCAGGCCTTGCGTTGTTTTACACGCCCAGAGGTGTCTGCGTCGGAAATCCAGCCGCACGATGATCCGAAAGCCACACAGTGCCGGTTGCGATCTCACCAGCCTTCGTCAGCGATGCTGCGCGTCATTTCTTCAGCCACGGGTGTTGATCTTCCGGTCGCGTTGCAGGCGAGCGCCGATTTTCAGCCGCGAAGCCGGCGGCGTGTTGATTTTTGAGCCGCAGATCGGAGTTGCGTCGATCTTTTCCCCGCATGGCAGTCGGTGCATGGATTTCTTCCTCTTAGGCTGCCAGCTTCTCCTTTCAGGGTCCCAGGAACTGGATGGGCACCACTTGGCAGGGTAGGAGTCTCTCTAGAGACTCCAGGTGCTGGCAGAGAGAAGTCTTTGCTTTCCCTGAGACTTCAAACAACAGGAGGCAAGCTCTAAATCAAGCCCATGGAGATTTCTTTACAAGATGGAAGGCACACAAAGTCCAGTCTTTGCCATCTTACTCTGGCAGAAGCAGCAACTGCAGGGCAGCTCCACAAAGCACAATCACAGGCAGGGCAGCTCTTCTTCTTCAGCTCTTCTCCAGGCAGAGGTTCCTCTTGGTTTCCAGAAGTGTTCTAAAGTCTGTGGTTTTGGGTGCCCTTCTTATGCCCATTTTGCTCTTTGAAGTAGGCCTATTTCAAAGCAAAGTCTCTCTTGTTTGTGAAATCCTGCCTTACTCAGGCCAGGCCCCAGACACTCACCAGGAGGTTGGAGACGGTATTGTGTGAGGGCAGGCACAGCCCTTTCAGGTGTGAGTGACCACTCCTCCCCTCCCTCCTAGCACGGATGTCTCATCAGGAAATGCAGACTACACCCCAGCTCCCTTTGTGTCACTGTCTAGTGAGAGGTGCAACCAGCCCAACTGTCAAACTGACCCAGACATGCAATCCACAAACAGGCAGAGTCACAGAAATGGTTTAAGCAAGAAAATGCTCACTTTCTAAAAGTGGCATTTTCAAACACACAATCTTAAAATCAACTTTACTAAAAGATGTATTTTTAAAATGTGAGCTCAGAGACCCCAAACTCTAGTGTCTATCCACTTCCAAAGGAAATCCACACTTTAACCATATTTAAAGGCAGCCCCCATGTTAACCTGTGAGAGGGACAGGCCTTGCAACAGTGAAAAATGAATGTAGCAGTATTTCATTGTCAGGACATATAAAACACACAACTATATGTCCTACCTTAACCATGCACTGCACCCTGGCCTTGGGGTTACCTAGGGCCTACCTTAGGGGTGTATTATATGTAAGAAAAGGGAAGGATTAGGCCTGGCAGGTGGGTACACTTGCCAAGTCAATTCACAGTTAAAACTGCACACACAGACACTGCAGTGGCAGGTCTGAGACATGCTCACAGAGCTACTTATGTGGGTGGCACAAACAGTGCTACAGACCCACTAGTAGCATTTGATTTACAGGCCCTGGGCACCTCTAGTGCACTTTACTAGGGACTTACTAGTAAATTAAATATGCCAATCATGGAAAGCCAATTACATACACATTTTACACAGAGAGCATATGCACTTTAGCACTGGTTAGCAGTGGTAAAGGGCTCAGAGTTCAAAAGCCAACAGCAACAGGTCAGAAAAAATAGGAGGCAGGAGGCAAAAAGATTGGGGATGACCCTGCATAAGCAAAAAAGTCCAACACGACCCAATACCAGCGTAAAGCCTGGGAGAACAATCAATACCTTGATGTACTTCCCTGATTGGGGCGATAGAACAGGGACCCAGGCCCACAACAGCAGGGGCATGTTCCAGTTCTACACCTTCCTGCCTCCAGTTGGATTCCTCTGCCCATACTCTCAGGGCCCACTAATCTAACCCACAGGGAACCGTTCTCCTCATCTGCAGATACCATCTGTGCAGCACCTAACTTTACTTTGCTCACAGATGTATCCCAATGGGCATATAGTACCACCAGGGCCAACACAGTGGTGTTGCCCACTCCACCCCTGGGGTGTGACTCTCATCCCCCCCAGGGGCAACTCTGTCCACTGGGACAGCAAACCACAGTGACCCCTGACAACTGTCAGGGATGAGAGCCCGACCTCAGGCCTCTCCAACCACTGTGACTGTGGAGAGTGGGAGGTGGTAGCCCCAGGTGCCTGGCACCCTTTGCCCACTCTCCCTTCCACCAGGTCAGGGATGACAGCCTGGCCCTGGTCCTCCCCCCTGGGGCTCTGTACCCTCCCTTCTGGAGCGGCACCCCCAGAGTCCAGAATTGTCAGGGTGCTTATAGAAACAGTCCTGCCCAATTCTTCCACCAGTGCAGGGATGTTAACCTGGAACTGGTCTTCCAACCTGGGGTCTGTATTTTCTGGTTGGACCAGGGTCAAGGGCGAGGCTTTTTACATCACTCAGCCCCTCAAATAAATTAACCAAAGTACCCTTCACCCAACCACCCAGTGACTCAGCCTTGAAAAAGTACCCCACATCACCCTCCTGAGACTGGTGAGACAGTACCTGACTGTCCCTGACACTCAACCCACACTCACTTCACACTCCATAACCAGGAATTCTACCTGGGGGAAAACCCTCTCCCTCTCACTCTCACCTAGATTCAGTAGAGTGTCCCTCCCATCACTAGGAATATGACTCCCCATGCCAGTTCCCCAATCTGCCTCAGGGATCCTGTGCATCACTGGAGCTACCTCATACCCCTAAACCTCCTGGTGTGTGTTGACTCCCTCCTTCAAGTAGGGCACCACATCTCTGGGCATGTGCACTTCTTCAGCAGCACTGGATATAGAATTGTTGCTGTCACCATTCCAGCTGGACTCAGCCCTCATTACTTCCAGCTCTTTCAGTTTTAGCTCATAAGCCAAAATCATCTTTTTTAGCTCCAAGTTCCTCCTGCTTTCTTCCATTTTCTTCCTCCAACTTTCTAACTCCAACCGGTGAGCCCTCTCTGCCTGTCTGTCTGGCCTACTTCAAAACAAAGTCTCTCTTGTTTGTGAAATCCTGCCTTGCCCAGGCCAGGCCCCAGACACTCACCAGGGGGTTGGAGACTGCATTGTGTCAGGGCAGGCACAGCCTTTTCAGGTGTGAGTGACAACTCCTCTCCTCCCTCCTAGCACAGATGTCTCATCAGGAAATGCAGACTACACCCCAACTCCCTTTGTGTCACTGTCTAGTGAGAGGTTCAACCAGCCCAACTGTGAAACTGACCCAGACAGGGAATTCACAAACAGGCAGAGTCACAGAAATGGTTTAAGCAAGAAAATGCTCACTTTCTGGCATTTTCAAACACAGAATCTTAAAATCAACTTTACTAAAAGATGTATTATTAAATTGTGAGCTCAGAGACCCCAAATTCCACATGTCTATCCGCTCCTAAAGGGAATCAACACTTTAATCATATTTAAAGGCAACCCCAATGTTAACCTGTGAGAGGGACAGGCCTTGCAACAGTGAAAAATGAATGTAGCAGTATTTCACTGTCAGTACATATAAAACACATTACTATATGTCCTACTGTAACCATACACTGCACCCTGCCATTGGGGCTACCTAGGGCCTACCTTAGGGGTGTATTATATGTAAGAAAAGGGAAGGATTAGGCCTGGCAAGTGTGTACACTTGCCATGTCGAATTTACAGTTAAAACTGCACACACAGACACTGCAGTGGCAGGTCTGAGACATGATTACAGAGCTACTTATGTGCATGGCACAAACAGTGCTGCAGGCCCACTAGTAGCATTTGATTAACAGGCCCTGTGCACTTTACTAGGGACTTACTAGTAAATCAAATATGCCAATCATGGATAAAGCAATTACCAACACATTTTACACAGAGAGCATATGCACTTTAGCACTGGTTAGCAGTGGTAAAGTGCTCAGAGTTCAAAAGCCTACAGCAACTGGTCAGAAAAAATAGGAAGCAGGAGGCAAAAAGATTGGGGATGACCCTGCATAAGCAAAAAACTCCAACACCTAGTGGGACCCTGGCAGATAGTCATGTACTGAAAGGGGACCTTGTGCACTTCAAACCCACTCTTTGAACTATCCCCCCTTCAAAGGCATTTTTGGGTATGTAAACTGGGTCTCTGACCCAACCAACTCAGACACTTCTGGACCTGAACCTGCACCCTGTGGAGAGGAACTGCCTGGCTTCCCAAAGGACTCATCTGGACTGCTTTGGTGAGAAGGACTGCTGCTCTGCTGTTGCCCTGCTGACCTTCTGGCCTCTGACTTTGCTGAGAAGTGCTCTCCAAGGGCTTGGATTGAGCTTGCCTCCTGTTTTCTGAAGTCTCAGGGCGAAAAATACTTCATCTCTTTAAGGAACTCCTTGTGCGCCGAACTTCGACGAACAGCCTGCCAGAAATAACGCTCAGCCTGCTTTGTGATGAGAAAATCGACGCATAGGCGAACCAATACGACGCAGCCCAACTTCCTGAGTGAAGAATCGATGCAGCACCTGCCTTGCGGCTGGAAATTCGAAGCACAGTCTACTGAATCGATGCACAGTAGAACCGGAACGATGCAGCCAGACTTCCCGAGTGAAGAATCGACACAGCACCTGCTGTGCAACAGAAAATTCAAAGCATCACCTACCAGATCGACTCAACACCTGTGACTTAGTCCCACACGCCTAGGATTTCCACCCATCATCCCTGGGCATCAAAAATATCCCCGTATCACAGTGGGGAACCAAGACTGTGTGCCAGAAATCGACGCAAAGCCCTTTGCAGTGTGGAAAGAAATGACGCAACGTCTGTGTCATGCCAGAAATTTTGAGGCACAATCTATTTTTCCACGCATCTCCTCCTCTGCGGTCTTTGTGCGTGTTATTTATTTATGCAAACCAGGTACTTTGTGAAACCAAGAGACAACTGTTGATTTCTAAGATTTAAGACTTTTTTTTAATCTTGCAAAAGTGATATCGCAACTTGTGCTTACTGAATCTTTATCGTTTTGACCTTAATTTAACCAGATAAATAACCTATATTTTTCTAAACCTGTGTTGTGTATTTTTGTGGTGTTTTCACTGTGTTACTGTATGATTTATTGTACAAATACTTTACACATTGCCTTCTACGTTAAGCCTGACTACTCAGTGCCAAGCTACCAGAGGGTGGGCACAGAATAATTTGGATTGTGAGTGTGTCTTAGCCTGACTAGGATTGTGGTCCCATTTGGACTGAGGTGAACACCTCTGGCAACTAGAAACCCCATGTCTAACAGTGTTTATGTGATAAGTATAAGGAACATGATGAATTATATACAGGGAGTGCAGAATTATTAGGCAAGTTGTATTTTTGAGGATTAATTTTATTATTAAACAACAACCATGTTCTCAATGAACCCAAAAAACTCATTAATATCAAAGCTGAATATTTTTGGAAGTAGTTTTTAGTTTGTTTTTAGTTTTAGCTATGTTAGGGGGATATCTGTGTGTGCAGGTGACTATTACTGTGCATAATTATTAGGCAACTTAACAAAAAAAAATATATACCCATTTCAATTATTTATTATTACCAGTGAAACCAATATAACATCTCAACATTCACAAATATACATTTCTGACATTCAAAAACAAAACAAAAACAAATCAGTGACCAATATAGCCACCTTTCTTTGCAAGGACACTCAAAAGCCTGCCATCCATGGATTCTGTCAGTGTTTTGATCTGTTCACCATCAACATTGCGTGCAGCAGCAACCACAGCCTCCCAGACACTGTTCAGAGAGGTGTACTGTTTTCCCTCCTTGTAAATCTCACATTTGATGATGGACCACAGATTCTCAATGGGGTTCAGATCAGGTGAACAAGGAGGCCATGTCATTAGATTTCCTTCTTTTATACCCTTTCTTGCCAGCCACGCTGTGGAGTACTTGGACGCGTGTGATGGAGCATTGTCCTGCATGAAAACCATGTTTTTCTTGAAGGATGCAGACTTCTTCCTGTACCACTGCTTGAAGAAGGTGTCTTCCAGGAACTGGCAGTAGGACTGGGAGTTGAGCTTGACTCCATCCTCAACCCGAAAAGGCCCCACAAGTTCATCTTTGATGATACCAGCCCAAACCAGTACTCCACCTCCACCTTGCTGGCGTCTGAGTCAGACTGGAGCTCTCTGCCCTTTACCAATCCAGCCACGGGCCCATCCATCTGGCCCATCAAGACTCACTCTCATTTCATCAGTCCATAAAACCTTAGAAAAATCAGTCTTGAGATATTTCTTGGCCCAGTCTTGACGTTTCAGCTTGTGTGTCTTGTTCAGTGGTGGTCGTCTTTCAGCCTTTCTTACCTTGGCCATGTCTCTGAGTATTGCACACCTTGTGCTTTTGGGCACTCCAGTGATGTTGCAGCTCTGAAATATGGCCAAACTGGTGGCAAGTGGCATCGTGGCAGCTGCACGCTTGACTTTTCTCAGTTCATGGGCAGTTATTTTGCGCCTTGGTTTTTCCACACGCTTCTTGCGACCCTGTTGACTATTTTAATGAAACGCTTGATTGTTCGATGATCATGCTTCAGAAGCTTTGCAATTTTAAGAGTGCTGCATCCCTCTGCAAGATATCTCACTATTTTTGACTTTTCTGAGCCTGTCAAGTCCTTCTTTTGACCCATTTTGCCAAAGGAAAGGAAGTTGCCTAATAATTATGCACACCTGATATAGGGTGTTGATGTCATTAGACCACACCCCTTCTCATTACAGAGATGCACATCACCTAATATGCTTAATTGGTAGTAGGCTTTCAAGCCTATACAGCTTGGAGTAAGACAACATGCATAAAGAGGATGATGTGGTCAAAATACTCATTTGCCTAATAATTCTGCACTCCCTGTAAATAAAGATGTATTTTTTATTATTTTACTTGATTTATTTTTTTCTTTAAAGGAAGAAGGTGTTGTATGTGTTATTGCAGTTTAGGTTATTGTCACTCTCATGCTCTTTCAGATTTCTGCCAGTGTATCTACGTGCGGCACTTGGGAGTGGCTTGGTGTGGAGAGCATTCTTTATTAGAACTTTTTTGGCTTCCAAGTTTAATTCTTTGATGTGCAGTTGATTTATGTTTTGAAATATGGAAGCTTACCTGGTGTTGCCTGAGGATCGGTTGAATCCTTCTCCTGCTGACTCTGATGCTCAGGTTGCATTACTGTGGGCTCCATACCTTGTGCTTAAATAAAGAAGCATTAACTCTCTTTCTCTGCTGTGCTTCGTTTATATTTAGACAGTGTGCACTTGCAACAGTTCTCGCATTCACCATTACAAAGAAGCAGTCTTTCAATGGACAGTATAGACCACCGCGGTTGGCTATAAAACTATTAACAAATTTAGCGCCTGCTTCTAATGTTGGCGGGCGGCGGGAGCCGCCCGCCAAGCTACCGCCGCTGAATGACCGCACCGCGGTCAAAAGACCAAGGCGCCCATTTAGACATTTCCTCTGGGCCGGCGGGCGCTCTCCAAAAGAGCGCCCGCCGGCCCAGAGGAAATGCCCCTGCAACGAGGACGCCGGCTCAGAATTGAGCCGGCGTAGTTGCAGGGGTGCGACGGGTGCAGTTTGCACCCGTCGCGTATTTCAGTGTGTGCTTAGCAGACACTGAAATACTTTGCGGGGCCCTCTTATGGGGGCCCCTGCCGTGCCCATGCCATTGGCATGGGCACGGCAGGGGCCCCCAGGGGGCCCCGCGGCACCCCCTACCGCCATCCTGTTCCTGGCGGGCGAACCGCCAGGAACAGGATGGCGGTAGGGGGTGTCAGAATCCCCCATGGCGGCGCAGCTTGCGGTAAACCGGCGGGAGACCGCCGGTTTGCCTCTTCTGACCGCGGCCGAAGCGCCGCGGTCAGAATGCCCTGCGGGGCACCGCCGGCCTGTCGGCGGTGCTCCCGCCGACCCTGGCCCCGGCGGTCTTAGACCGCCGGGGTCAGAATGACCCCCTTAGTCCCATGAAGGCTGAATGCCATAATTAAGAAAATAAACCTCTTGGGAGACACAGAGTTTACAATCCCTTGTGCCTCCAAAGCTTCAGTACTTTTCACAAATCTTGCTTTATGTACATGACAGTTACATCAGCACATGTAGGGTCATGGAAGTAATTATACATATCAAACATGCACAGAAATAGCTGTGAAAGGAAGCAGAAGTCAGCCTTATTCTCCTGTAGCTCAGCAAAGGTTTTTCTTAATTTGGAAGAGCTGAGGAATATACAGGTGCTGAGGGAAATCCCCCATACCGCCTTTCAAAGCCTCAAGTGACACTGTGAGCCATGGAAGGAGGGATGTGGGAAGGCTCGGTGTGGCTCGATCCACAGCCTGTGCCTCTCTCGTTCCCAAGCACAACCCATATATTATCCTGGAGAGGCAGGCAGCGGGAGAGCCAGAGGTTTCAGATTAGGGCATTAGAAAGTTGACCATTTGTTGTGTTTTGCGCGCGCTTGCTTCCATGGTTTCATGGCAACCTGTGCATTGTTCCGATTTGTATTTATGAAGGGTTCTACTCTTGGATCGGCAGTTTGTTTCCTGTTGATCCAGGAGTTGGCCGCTTCATCAGAGTGGTGCCTATTAAACTTCGTTTCTACCTTTCTCGCACTTTGTCTTGTTTAACAAGTGCCGATGAGCGGCACCACTCCTCGGACCTGCATTCTGCTTGCCTCCTCATTCCTGTTTCCGACGTTTTTTACGCTTCTGGCTGTCTACCTTGGTGTTCCCGTGGCTGTTTTATGGACCCTACGTCTCAGCGCTATGCTGTTTGGAGGTTTCCCGACGTTATGATTTGGGAGCAGCATTGCGATATTCACTCGTTGTTTAGCTCAAGACACCTTCCTGTCTTGTGCGTCTTGTGAGTGAGCTCATTGGTGGACACCCCGTGCGCTTACCGCATCCTCTCTTGTTGCTGAGATACGTGGTTACGCGTACCTTGTGACGTGCTTTACGCGTACGTTACCTGGCAATAGAGGACACTCTGTCAATTTCTGCTTTGACGTGCTGTTGGGAGCTCGCACAAGTTGTTGCGTGTGCATGCAAGCACTACTTAGAATTTGTAGTGTTTGTCATGTTGCCACTCCTACAATTTTGGTGTGACGTCATCATGTTCTTCTCCCTCATTGGTTGACACTTCTAGGAAGTACTGTTTTCTGTTCCTGCTTTTCCTCTTCGTTTTGGAACTTTTGGTCTGTTTTCTACAGTTCTGGTGTGATGTTTGATCTTCTTCACGTTCTTCTCCCTCATTGGTGGATTCTTCCAAGAAGTACTGTTTTTCATTGCTACCTTTTCCTCTTCATTGTGAAACATTTGGTCTGTTTTCATCTTTTTGACCATTATGTGTGCTCAGAGTTTTTCTCTTCCTCCTCCACAAGTATTCTGGCCAGCAGGTGGAGTTCCTTGTATGAAATGGCGAGAGTGGAAAGCATTTTTTCTGAATTACATTGACACTATTGATCCCTAAGGTGAAATGCCTCCTCAACAGAAAAAAAGGATTTTCTTACATTGTGTTGGACCAAAGGGTTTGAAGGCTTACAATCAAATGACTGAAGGTGGGGGTGGAGAAGGGGATCAAAATGTGTTTGAGAATGTGATCAGTGCGTTTGACCAATATTTTTCCCCGAAAGTGTGTATTGGTATTTTAAGATACAAAGTTTTCCACAGGAAACAGAAATCTAATGAAAATATTGATGACTATCTTGCTGCTCTTAGAACATTATCGTTAGATTGCAATTTTGGACAGTTACAGGAAGAATTAATTAGAGATCAAATTGTTATGCATGTAAATGATTCTTCTATTCAAGAGAGGATATGGGCGAATGGGGATTCTAGTCTACAGCAAATCCTTGATATTGTGTCAGAGTCACCAGATCCTCGGGGTCTGTGCACGCTCCCAACACTTCCACCACAAGACAGCTCCAATACTCTGATTAGAATTGTCACAGAGTTTAAGAGAGTCCAAGTGGGGAAAAGGGGAATTAGGAAGGGAACAGCTGAGAAGGAGACCTGTAGGAAGCAAAAGGTTAAAACACACAATATCAAGATTATATCATATGAATCTATACTAGGCTATGACCCTAAGCATTGTCATTCTGAAAAAACATGGACAACCTAAGCAATAGACTTAAAATGACTAGGCTTCAAGATGACTGGATACCTGTGAGGAAATCAAAAAAGGTTAAAATGCAACTTTCAAATTCAAGTACTTTCCTTTGCATGAAAATCAGGAAACAATCTGAATGTTTTCTAAACCGTCATATGAATCATGTTTGAGAAAACATATTAGGAGCACACAACATTACATGTAGAACTCTGGCCTTTTTTGTTCTCTTAAATTGCCGGAACATGAATTGCACACATTGCAGATTTTCACATAGGTAGTAAATATCATAGAATGATTGTGCACCATGAATAACACAAGTTAGACTCGAGAAATAAATCACGCGACTTGTCAACTCGAAAACCACCAAGTAAATGCCTTAGAATGGTAGTGCATACTGAACACCGTGTTTTCAAACACAGAAAATGAATTGCGCGTCTTGCCGATTCGAGTACCACCATGTAACTGCCAAGGAATGGTTGCGCACAATGAATAACATGAATTAAGCATGAGAAAAGAATTGCGCGTCTTGCCGATTCGAATGCCACCACGTAACTGCCAAGGAATGGTAGCACACAATGAATATCAAGGGTTAAAGCACAAGAAAACAAATTGCGCGTCTTGCCGATTCGAATGCCACCATGTAACTGCCAAGGAATGGTAGCGCACAATGAATAACATGAATTAAGCACGAGAAAAGAATTGCACGTCTTGCCGATTCGAATGCCCCCATGTAACTGCCAAAGAATGGTAGCGCACAATGAATAACATGAATTAGGCACGGAGAAATAATCGCGCGTCTGGCCGATTCGAGTATGAGCATGCAAATGCCACGAACGACCAAGCGCACATTCACACGCACAAGAGTAGAATTATTCATCAGACAAAGATTAGGCCCAAGAACTCAAGCGTCCTCGATAACGGGGTCGGGGGCCCAGCCCGACCTCCGTCTTACCGCCCTGATCAAAGATCACCAATGTAAATGAAGGGCAGAGGCCTGAAAGATCAAAGTAGGCCACCGGAACAGGAGCTCAGGAAGTTGCTGCTGCTCTGCACCGGGACCTCTGAATAGTGAGCACGTGGAGCTGGGATGGCTCCCTTATATAGAGTCTTGGTCCAGCCCACAAACCACACCCAGGCATGCTGCAGGGAAAACTTCTAGAAGGCCCTGGAAGGGGACCACACCCTGACACAGTCTGGAAGCCTGCAGCAGTACATCACATGTGAACAGTATTTATATGCATGCTGAACATAAGTCTTCAAGATTAAACTCTGCAATTCAAAAGGTTAAACAGCATCGTATCAGCACAATGCATAAATTATGTTAGCTTGAAATTGCTAGCTTTTTGCATTCTAGTCGCCCGTAGAGCGCGCACTGCCCTGATGTTGACATATTGTCAGGAAAGCTGAAATGTCTTCTAGGAGTGCTAAGGTCATTCAGAAAGAGTCCAAACTTGATGAGTGTGTAAGTAAAGTTCATTCTAAGAATCGAGGACAGAAAACAGGTAGGAAACCAGAAGTGAATAGGAGCACTTCAAGGGAACACCTTCAATGTTTTCGTTGTGGCAGCAGTTCGCATTTGGCGAATAAAAAATCATGCCCTGCATTAAAACAGAAATGTTCTCCATGTGAGGTATTAGGACATTTCTCTAAAGTGTGTAGGAAATTATGTCAAATTTGTCAAATTTGTTGAAGAAGAATGTGATAGAGATGATGGTTCTTTATGGGACAAAAATTATGACGATAGGTTTGTTTTAAACATCAGAGGTAATGATAACATAATTCTAAATGTTGACTCAGGGAAGATCAAGAAGAAACCAATTTGCACAGTGACTACTGCGGGTGTTGATGTTCAGATATATGCGGATTCAGGCTCACCTTATACTATTATTGATGAACAATTGTGGCTGGACAAATTTAAAAAGAAATGTGGGAATATTTTGGTCATTCCTGATATTTCTCCAGAAGGTTTTTCGGGTGAGAAAATTGATTTAGTAGCCTTCACCACATTTTTATTTGAATTCAAGGATAGATCTAGCTTATGTAAATTGTATGTTGCAAAGAAAGGTCCTGCAATTTTAGGTTGGCAGGATCAGGGTAGCTTGGGCATTATTTTAGACCCCAATAGTCTTGAACCTGTGATGGTAGTTGACATGTGTGAATCTATAAGCAGCTTGGTTCAGAAAAAGTTTCCTAAGGTTTTTAATGACTGCATTGGTAGGTTAACTGATTTCAAACATAGATTTGTGCTCAAAGACAATGCCATACCTAAGATTTTCAAAGTGAGGAATATACCCTTAACAGTTAGGAGTGAAGTTGAGAAGGAATTAAATGCATTGGTGAATGCAGATATAATAGAAAAAATTGAATCATCTGAGTGGATTTCTCCAGTAGTAGTTGCTAGACGTTCAGATGGCAAGATTAGATTACGGGGGTCATTCCGACTCTGGCGGCCGGCGGTATGTTGGTGGTAACACCGCCAACAGGCTGGCGGTGTTCCGCCAGCAATTCTGACCGTGGCAGAAAAGCCACGGTCATACCGCCGGCCCCTCCACTTTCCCGCCAGGCTTCCGTCTGGCGGGCATAATCCCCAGGGCAGCGGTGCAAGCACTGCTGCCCTGGGGATTATGAGTCCCCGACCGCCAGCCTGTCCGTGGCGGTAAACACCGCCATTGAAAGGCTGGCAGTAAGGGTACTGGGGGAGCCCCTGGGGGCCACTGCACTGCCCATGCACTTGGCATGGGCAGTGCAGGGGCCCCCAGGCATAGCCCCATCGCGCATTTCACTGCCAGAATTTCGGGCAGTGAAATGCGCGACGGGTGCTACTGCACCCGCTGCACATCAACATTGCCGCCGGCTCTATTACGAGCCGGCGGCAATGTTGATGTGCCATTTCCGCTGGGCCAGCGGAAATGTCGGAATAGGGAGGCATGAATACCGCCGGCAATGGTGGTATTCTGTCTCCCCCGTCCTCCCAAACCGCCGAGGTTGGAATGACCACCTATGTGTTGATTTGCGTTATCTGAATGGCAATATTCTCATTGACCAGTTCCCTTTTCCACGCATTTCAGAAATGCTTTCTACCATTAAAGGTGCTAAGTTTTTCTCCACCATAGATCTTTCAGCCGCTTATCACCAAATCGTGTAGCATCAAGATTAAAATAAACTATACACCATTCATTGGTCAGGAGATCGCTCCCCCACGTCCGCAGCTCAACCAAGCTCTTCCCTTGTCCTTGACCCCGCACACGCTGCGAATCGCGTGTTCGAGGCCCTCCTCCACCGGCAGGCATCCGCCTGCGCCTCATCCCGGGTGTCTAGTGGGTTCCGGTAAGCTTCACTAGACTTGTGCTTTGTGCCGTTTTGAAGTTTTTGTGACTCGTTTCTGTGCCTTGAATTATTTTGCCGTTCGTATAATTGTGACTCGTGTTCTGTGCCTTGAATTACTGTGCCGTTCGTTTAACTGTGACTCGTTTTCTGTGCCTTTGAATTACTGTGCCGTTCATTCCTCAGTTTCCTTCTGTACCCTTTTTCCGGTTATTACTGCCACTTTTTGCCCCTTGTGCGCTCCCCTTGTCGGCTCTCTCTCCGACCCGCTTTCCCCGCCGCTGCCTCCCTGCGGCCCCGCCCCCCTCACGCCCCCATCGCCGCTCCCTCCCGCCTCCCAGCTGCTCCCCCCTCCCTTCTTAATGGCGGTCGCTGCGTGCCGAGGGTGAGTGACTTCTGACCTGATTTAGGTCAGGAGATCGCTCCCCCACGTCCGCAGCATCACCAAGCTGTTCCCTTGTCCTTGACCCCGCACACGCTGCCAATCGCGTGTTCGAGGCCCTCCTCCACCCGCAGGCATCCACCTGCGCCTCATCCCTGGTGTCTAGTGGGCCCCGGTAAGCTTCACTAGACTTGTGCTTTGTGCCGTTTTGAAGTTTTTGTGACTCGTTTCTGTTCCTTGAGTTATTGTGCCGTTCGTATAATTGTGACTCGTGTTCTGTGCCTTGAGTTACTGTGCCGTTCGTTTAACTGTGACTCGTTTTCTGTGCCTTTGAATTACTGTGCCGTTCATTCCTCAGTTTCCTTCTGTACCTTTTTTCCAGTTATTACTGCCACTTTTTGCCCCTTGTGCGCTCCCCTTGTCGGCTCTCTCCGAGCCGCTTTCCCTGCCACTGCCTCCCTGCAGCCCCGCCCCCCTCGCGCCCCCATTCGCCACTCCCTCCCGCCTCCCAGCTGCTCCTCCCTCCCCACCATCCCTTCTTAATGGCGGTCAATGTGCGCCGAGGGTGAGCGACCTCTGACCTGATTTTGGTCAGGAGATCGCTACCCCACGTCCGCAGCACCACCAAGCTGTTCCCTTGTCCTTGACCCCGCACACGCTGCCAATCGCGTGTAAGAGGCCCTCCTCCGCCCGCAGGCATCTGCCTGCGCCTCATCCCTTGTGTCTAGTGGGCTCCGGTAAGCTTCACTAGACTTGTGCTTTGTGCCGTTTTGAAGTTTTTGTGACTCGTTTCTGTGCCTTGAATTATTGTGCCGTTCGAATAATTGTGACTCGTGTTCTGTGCCTTGAATTACTGTGCCGTTCGTTTAACTGTGACTCGTTTTCTGTGCCTTTGAATTACTGTGCTGTTCATTCCTCAGTTTCCTTCTGTACCTTTTTTCCAGTTATTACTGCCACTTTTTGCCCCTTGTGCGCTCCCCTTGTCGGCTCTCTCCGAGGCGCTTTCCCCGGCGCTGCCTCCCTGCGGCCCGCCCTCTCGCGCCCCCATTCGCCGCTCCCTCCCGCCTCCCAGCTGCTCCTCCCTCCCCCCTCCCTTCTTAATGGCGGTCGCTGCGCGCCAGAGGCAAGCCCGTCCGCGCCTGGACCGCACCCAGCGCCACACCCCCTGGTCCGCGAGACCCCTGCACCTCCAGATGGCGCTACACGCTCGATCAACTCAACGCCCTCAATCCCGGCCGCATCATAGCATGCTTCCAGTCCTCTCCTAGGAACACCAACGGACCCTTCTCATGCCGCACCTGCAGATTCACCTGCGACAGAACAATGAGACCAACAAAGACCGGAAAAATCCACCTCCAATGCATACTCCTCAACACCCGCTCCGCATGCAAGCACACCATCGAGCTCTGGGACCTGCTTGACTCCACCGCCCCAGACGTAGCCTTCCTGACCGAAACCTGGTGGAACGACTCCTCGGCGCCCGACATCGCAATAGCCATCCCAGATGGCTACAAGATCATCCGTAGGGACCGTACCAACGGAATCGGAGGAGGAATAGCCATCGTCCACAAATCCACCCTCAAGGTCGTCACCCACACTGACGACTCCCTCAAGACCGCCGAACACCTACATTTCCGCATCCACACCGACCCTAACACCACTCTCAGAAGGAACGCTCATCTACAGAACCCCGGACCACGAGCACCTTTCAGCTAAACCCTCGCCGACCTCACCAGCACCCACGCACTCACCTCAACGGATTACATCCTCCTAGGGGACCTAAATTTCCACCTGGAGAACAACAACGACGCCAACTCTACCACTCTGATCGACAACCTCACCAACCACGGCCTCAGACAACTCGTCAACACTCCAACCCACATCGCTGGCCACACGCTTGACCCAATCTTCTCCTCAAGCGCCCACGTCACCTTCAACCATACCACTGTACTCCACTGGACCGACCACCACTGCATCCATTTTACTTACAAGAAACATACCGAGCACCATCGCACCCAACAACCACCCTGCCGACGCTGGAGCAAAGTTACAGAAGACCAGCTTACCAACACCCTCGCCCAGAACCGACCCCCTGACCCCACCGACCCAGACACCGCCGCCCACAACCTCACTCTGTGGATCAACGACTGCGCCAACACCCTCGCGCCACTCAAGAAACCCACCGACAACCAAACCAGAAAAAAAGCCACCTGGTTCACCGACGAGCTCCTTAACTCCAAACGCAACTGCCGGAAGCTAAAAAAGGAATGGCTCCTCAAACGCACATCCGACAGCCTCACAGCCCACAAGGACACCACCCGCAATCACCACCAACTCATCAGACAAGCCAAACGATCCCATTTCAAAGACCTGGACAACAATGCACACGACAGCAAAGAGCTCTTCAGCATCGTGAAAGAACTCTCCAACCCCAGCGCCAACGTCAACAACATCCCTCCATCCCAAGAACTCTGCAACGCACCGTCCACCTTTTTCCACCGGAAGATCACCGACACCCATGACAGTTTCAACGCTACTCCGCAGCCAGACCCCACCGCCGAACACCCCACCTGCACAAACCACCTGACTTCCTGGACCAACGTCAACGACACAGAGACACACAAGATCATGAACTCCATCCACTCAGGATCTCCTTCAGACCCCTGCCCACACCATATATACAACAAAGCCGGCTCCACCATCGCCCCCCAACTACAGAAGGTCATCAACATCTCCTTCGAAACAGCAACATTCCTGGAGAGATGGAAACACGCCGAAATCCACGCCCTTCTCAAAAAGCCCAAAGCAGACCCCAACGACCTCAAGAACTTCCGACCGATCTCCCTACTCCCCTTCCCAGCGAAGGTGATTGAAAAAATCGTCAACACACAACTAACCAGCCACCTCGAAGACAACAACATACTGGACCCCTCCCAGTCCGGCTTCAGACGAAACCACAGCACTGAGACCGCCCTCCTCGCCGCCACAGACGACATCAGACGCCAAATGGACAATGGGGAAACTTCAGCTCTCCTCCTACTGGACCTATCTGCCTCCTTCGACACAGTCTGCCACTGCACTCTGAAATCACGCCTCCAAGAAATCGGAATCCAAGGAAAAGCCCTCGACTGGATCATCTCATTCCTCTCCGGCAGAACTCAGAGAGCCTCCCCCCCTTCCGCTCCGAAGCCACCGACATCATCTGCGGCATCCCCCAACGCACATCCCTCAGCCCGACGCTGTTCAACATCTACATGGCCCCCCTCGCACAAGTGGCCGGACAACACAACCTCAACATTCTCACATACGCCGACGACACCCAGCTCATCCTTTCGCTCACCAAGGACCCGCGCACCGCCAAAACCAACTTCCACGAGGGAATGAAATCCATCGCCGAATGGATGAGAAGCAGCCGTCTGAAACTAAACTCGGACAAGACGGAGGTCCTCATCCTCGGACCCACCCCCTCCGCCTGGGACGACTCCTGGTGGCCCACCACACTAGGAACCCCACCAACACCGACTGACCACGCTCACAACTTGGGCTTCCTCCTCGACTCCTCCCTCACCCTGTCTAAACAGATCAACGCAGTCTCCTCCTGCTACAACACACTCCGCATGCTCCGTAGAATCTACAAGTGGATCCCTCCAGAAACCAGAAGAACTGTGACACAGGCCCTCGTCAGCAGCAGACTGGACTACAGCAACGCACTCTACACAGGCATCCCAGCAAAAGACCTACTACGCCTCCAACGCATCCAAAATGCCTCCGCCAGGCTGATCCTCAACGTACCCCGCCACAGCCACATATCCCACCACCTGAGAAACCTTCACTGGCTCCCCATGGACAAGAGGATCACTTTCAAGCTTCTTACCCACGCCCACAAAGCGCTCCACAACACCGGACCAGCCTACCTGAACAACAGACTCAGCTTCTACACCCCCACCCGTCAGCTCCGCTCCACCAACC